>NW_019723904.1:942303-1003501 GCF_002891405.2 Cryptotermes secundus
CGCCTTTGTTATAAATACTGCAGAAAAAATAAATTAAACACTTGAAATGCAGATAGCGGTTTCTGCTACTGAAACACGTAACATTCATTTATCGTCCAAAGTCTGCACAAGAAAGTGGCCTTCAAGCATGAAGAACTTGGCCGTTTCGGATTTAGTTTTCTGTCAGCTACAAAATACACGCCTACACGCGTTGGGGCAAGTGTATTACAACTGCAGAAATAAGCCCATTTCTTACACAGACCGAGGTTTCTTATCTTCACCAGGACACTTGGGGGTTTTCAGAGATTTTCTTCATCCTCCCCCCTCAAACAGCGACAGCGTTCTACATCATTTGCTTCAGCACAGCAGCACAGACCGAACAAGATGGACGACAGCTAGAAAAACCCAAGGTGTAGCTGCTCTCATCTGTTATCCAATATAAACGGAGGAAGGAGCCGTTCCTACAAGATAAATGGCGGGCTTCAATTCCACCTGTCAAAATTTCCCCCATGATCCCCGTCTTTCCATTTGCTTGTAACAGTAAGTTAAGACGCTACCAGAAAGTGAAAGACCCCTTCATTCGGGGTGGCATAGTTCTGTCTTTCTCAGCCCTTCAGCGTGGCGGTAGACTAGTTCAGTATCTCACATCATACTTGCATAGTTCTGGATCTGTGACGTTCACTTTATTCTCCATATTTCGTTATGCTGTAATATCATTATTTTTGTAAAATTCGTCAGTTATTTGACATTTAAAACTGTAGCAGAATTGTAGGAAATAGTAACATGACAAGAACTGACGTGAAATTAAATGTTTGTATTAAAAGTGATCACCAGGGCCCGGATTTTGATGGCATGTCATCTTTTTTTCCCTGTATCCTATGCGATGCTCTTAAATATATAGATCTCGGATATGAGCTGCTGGTTACAGAAATGTAAATTTTATAGGTAATTTGTTGTCATTTTTTTATATTTTTAGGTTTAAGGTCATTTTTTTCATTTGGGGGGTAATTTCTTGGTAAATTTTTGGACTTTTAAGGGTATTTCTTGTCATTTTTGGCAATTTTAGGGAATTTTTCTTCTTGTTTTCTGAAATGTGAACAATATGGAAGCGAAGTGTTCTTTCTTTTTCTCCTTTAGGTCATTTTTTCTGGATTTTTCTGTCATTTTATAGGTCATTTTTTAAAATATTTTCAGGTCATCAAAATCCGGGCCCTATATATTACATTTTTTTGGGCCATATTTTAGGTCATTTTTCTGGATTTTTTGGTAATGTTATAGGTCATTTTTTAAATATTTTCAGGTCATCAAAATCCGGGGCCTGGTGATCACTGTGAAAACTCGCAGTATGCAAAAAATATGAAAATTATCGAAGCACCAATAATGTAAGAAAAAGAAACCAACACTCGATACCACATCAAAGAGTCAAATACACTATGTGAAGAATTCATACACACTTCGACATCATGTTCTCAGAGTCCTGTTCCCTGGGATATAAGGCAGTGCACTCTGGTGAAAGACAACCGATTTTCGGAGGAAAATATTACCTCACTCTTTAGGATCCAAAAGCAAGTCCTCCTAGCCTGTACAATTCTGTTTCTTTTTCCACATTCCATGGTTATATTTTGGTTGCTGCCTTTTGCTTTTTTTTTGGCTTACATTTCGGCCTTGAAGATAGAGGTGAGACGTTCCACCGTAAAGTCGGTTGACTTTCACCGGACTGCGTGATGATACAACCCATATATATCTTGGAGTTAATTATGAATCGGAACGGAAAGCCTAAGAAGTCTCATTTGAACATATATTGCTTCCTACTCTTGCTGACAGTCAACAGAAGAAACGTTAATCCTCTTATGTCGCTGCAAGTACAACCGTTGCCAACATCATTAGCACCAACTACACGCCAGACAGCAATTATGCCGTCACACACGTGAAAATCGATTTCTTAATCGATTAATCAAACAAAATGCTGGTTGGCAATTGAATGATTAATCATTTAAATGCACGGACTAATCAAGAGCTATTGACAGTCCCGACGTCCCGACGCTCTAAGCGCCGACACAAGAGAGGAGTGTTAACTCGGATTTAGTGCGCCTCAATCAGCCATCTATACCAACAATCCTGTTTGTGTGTAGAGTGTTATGTGACAATATTCTGGACACTTAATCAAGACTCGTATATACATATATATACACGTATGGTTAAAATGGGCCTAACGCCTAAGGAAGGAATAATACGAACATGTACATTGTGAGCATACAACACCGATTAAATTATATAGCGAACGAGCATGTTATCTCGATTCAGGGTAACTTTTAATCTAATTCTGTTAATTCAAGAGACCAGTGGTTAATACGTGTGTGTACCACCGGCTTCAACTCTGCCTTCTCTCCATGTACAGTATTCGTGCGTTCCGTACGGCTCTCACACTAAACTGGGGTCATTTCCTTGAACAGCATTAATCGGTTGGTCTTTGTAGCGGAGAAGTAATGTGTTTAGTTAGTTAGTTATTGGAGAGGGTGAGTTTCCCCATGCACTTAGACCTGTATTGGTCCATTGTGCTCCCCTCTATGATTTCAACCAGCCTCTATATCCTACCGGTACTGGTGCTTACCATCAGTCCCGTCCAGCCAGCGAGACCGGCTCTACTAGCTGAGAGGTATCTATAATGCTTCCCCCATCTACCAGAGGTATTAGAGACTGCTGTTGGGCGGGAAACGTCCTTTGGAGATATGAGGTTCTTTTACGTGCCGTAAAGCTACGACACGGGACCCACGGCTTAAAGTCCCTCCCGGAGGACTTGTTCCCTGAATTTTTCCGCCCTTAAAAATTCAACGATCTCCGCCGGGTATTTGAACCCGCGTACTACGAGTCATGAGGTGGGAACGTTACCTCTAGACTACGGAGGCCGCTAAGTAATGTGTTTACCGTGAGGTACGAACTGAATTTTGTTATTATTCAGAACAAATTCTCTCTATGAGCATGCACAAATCGAAGAACATATCAGTGGCAAGGTGACGATAAAGTGGACAATATCTCGTAAAGAGTGCAGAAAAAAAAAACTGAAGTTTAAGTGAAGTGGCGTAGCCGTACAAGCACACAGGAACTGGGGACTGTCCATTCCAAGGGAAATGGGACATGGGCAACAGTGTGTAAATGTAGTGGTTACAGACACTCTGTTGCTTCTGTGACAACTATGGGAGCGGTATTCTCCCCTGGCACAAAAACTCCACCAACCAGACACTTAAAGCAAAATATAATGTGCAGAAGCTCTCCATGTTATTTAACAGCACTGAATCGATTGCGTATGTCATTTTGTGTTGAATGAAACGCTGAACGTGTTTTAAAGATGGGATAGAATTGCATGGGACGGTGGATTTCCCTCAAGACTGTTGCTTAACATCCAAATGGAGAAAATGAGGAAACCCTGGAGTTTCGTAGATTGATGACGGAATCATGGTCAAATTCAGGGCATGCCCCATCACTCCCATGAATAGGCTGAGGTCACCCAATCATAAATATGTTTTTAAGCACCAAATTTCATCAAATGTGCATATCAGAAGCGGGTTCGTTACATCAATGTGGACAGCAGCTGAGTACATGACTCAGCTTTTCAGAGCTCACAGTCACTCAGCCAGTGAAGGAACTCCATGCATTTTATGAAACCCGGTTTATCAGGTCTACAGTGTTCACAAGAGCCTACGACTTGTCCCTAATATAGCCAGAAGCATACAACCCGCCGCACCTTCACACAATGTCTTTATGATCCACTTTCATATTATGCCCGTATGCCTGAAACACTATAATGACCAGGCTACGGGTTGGACGACAAGGGTGTGACTCCTTGCAGAAGAAGAGAGAACTCTCGTCACAGCGGCTACGTCGGATCTTGGGCCCGCCAAACCAGGAGTACCGAGAGCTCCTAACCCAGAGGTAAAACACCCCTGGCACCATCTACTGCTGAGCTTAACATATACGTCCCTCCCCCCTTATGTCAACACGGGTTGCTGCTTAATTAAGCACAGGGACATATTTGATTTACCCTCCATCTACGCGTAGGTCTAGGGTTGTTCGTCTAGGTTTTCCGGTTACATTTCTCATATCTCCTGAGCGTCCTGGAGGCTTCCGCCTCGCACTCTCCTAGACTTAAATCATAAATTATGAAGTTACACATTATGAAATTTTCTTTATCCGACATTTCTCTCGTGTCGAATTATTCTCCTCAGTACCCTGAGAAGAAACTGCGTTCTTCTTTCATGACAGGCAGACACTGCTAAAATAGGCATTTTGCGAAACGTCCTCTGCATACAAAACGCTGTTTTAAGGGTACCTAAAGGCCCTTAATAAACAGTTAATTGCGCATCTGCGGGGAGAGCGGCACCAGAGAGGGTACAATTCTGGAATTTGCATGAAAAGATAAAGAAAACCAGTAAAATACTTAGGGAGTATAGACAGTTCCGTCCGAGATTCGAATGAAGTACCCTCCGAATATAAAATGGAAACAAGGAAGGGAGACAGCATATTATGACGAAGCTAACTACAGCACGAACTAAAAACTTGAACGCATTTCTGTTAACTTTTGTACTTGCGTAGAGAGAAACACCAAATAGCCTATCCTAACTCGAATTGTAAGACTTAAGAACTGTTGGAAAAAAACAAGTCACGCACAAAAATCTACAAATGGAACCTTTAAGTAGTCGACCATAAATAGATTTCAGCAATTATTCACCCACAAATCTTCATGAATATTCGTTTTAATTAAGGGGTAGGGGCTGCAGCCTCTAACACTCCTTTCTCTCCCCGCACATTAAGCAAAAAGTTTAAGTTTCAACTCAGCCAACACGTATATATTCCCGTCATGCAACACGTGTATCCCTCACAATTTGCACTCCTCGATGTTGCTTTTAGGATGATTAAATGAAAGAGGTTCAGATGGCATCGTCCTGGGGCATTAGCAATTAGTGCCCGCAAGACAACTTTAGTGTTAACGCGTCTGACTTGTATTCGGGAAGCGACCATTTATAACTTCAACCAGGAGAACAGATTTTCCGATCGAGGCTTCGTGTGGTTTCTCTCACTGCCGCCAGGTGCGTATGCCGTAACTTCTTGCAAAAGCTAAGAAGGCATCCCTCTTTATTATTTCCAGTTCACGATACCTAACCACTATTCCATATACTTGGAGGCTATATAAGCTGTAGGCATGCATTTGATTCAGCAACGTTAAATAAAATGGAAGTCAACAAAAACCGAATAAAATATTTCGAATCAAATATTTAAAGTACAGCGAATATTTAAAAAATCAGCCCATCTTCCAACTTAAAACCTCCATGCGATAGGACAGGTACCATTTTCGAACCGTGGACGGGATACTGACTACCATCCAACTGTAGCTCTTTGTGATTCTCAAAAGTCTCATCACGTGAATGCATAAAACTGCCTCCTTTCAAATATTTACCTATTCTTCTTAAAGGATGTTTTCAGTTTTACACAACGATAACCTGTGCAGTTGAAAAACAGTCATCATATAGGCCTAACGTAAGGAAAAATCACTCAACAATTTAATAAATTATTTCGAAAACTTCCCGTACTCCTGTTTTGGACATAAAAAAATGTTGTCAGATGTACAAATGCGACAGGAATAGGGCTGTGACCTCTGAAATCAGTAATTACCGTAGCCCGTGTGCGGCGTGTCGGCCTTCGTGACACTAACTCACACAGTCTCTCACCTCTAACAGAAAAGTATGCTCACCATTGGGCACGATCCTGAGACATAATATCCACCTCTTCACCTCATAGCTGCTTTCTCCAACATGCACTTTAATATTATCCTCCCATTCTTCGGCAATCCTAGTGACAAATTCTCACAAAAATTCTATACACATTCAATATTTATATATTTATTTGAATCCGAGAGTTTTATCATGATTTGATTTTCTTGTGAAAGCATGGTAAAGCTTTTCAGTCTGATTTCCCATGTGTCTAGTTGAGGCTCCTCGGACTTTACATTTTCCAGTAAGGGAAAGTGTCGAAAGGGAGAAGCTGTCGTGCTGTTGAACTATGCGTCAAGTGACGGGCTACATTTGAACCACTAAGAATCTACAAGGTAAAACAACATATAAACGAAAACAGTCATCTCATTTCGAGCTCGGAAGTAATTGTTTTCTTCGGCGTTACACAAAATTAGCTCTGCTTTCTACGAAAGGGGCTTTAAAGAAGCCTTGAAGTCCTGAAAGACGAACATTCCGTACAGCATGCACGAATACACAATCACTATGCCAGTCACGTGGTACAGCCACTAGATCCGTTAAAGGTAAAGATAAACTCGTCCCCGTGCAGGCATCGTGCCATGAAGACGTATGGGGGAGCGGAGGTACTAGCTCCATCATCTTGACATCGGCCCCGCCCGCTTTAACCCTTGAGGAAATAGCTTTCGGCATCCATTAGTTAAGGGGCTGGATGCCTTTCAGAGCAGGACTGGACGCGGTGGAGAGAGATAATTATATCTTGTCTGGAGTAAATTAGATCAAATTCCGAAAGATACGGCCTCCTGAAAAATCGTTAGTTAAACGAAAATTCGTTAAGTTAAAATGAAGCTTCCGCCAATTTAAGAGTAATAATTATGGTTAAGTCGACCTGCGATAATACGTACATACACACACAATACCGATAACGGTGAAGGCTGGAAAACAGAAAGCATGCATACAGTGTTCAGTAGAGTGACGAGTAATCAATTTAAAACGAAAGGCACTAATTAAAACAAACAGCGCAGAGGGAGAGACGGAACAAAAAGAAACTGAATACACATTTCGACATCAAATGGCAAAAATTCGTTGAATGTAGAGTAGAAAGTGTAGTTCCGGGATGGATGACTGAGGGGTCATTGGGTTCTCTTTTCATTGTAACGAACATACATTATACATACCGACAAAATGAATATTCTTTTTTGGCTTCTATGTAATAGGCCCTTTGTTCTGTTTCAATTCAGAATTCACTTCTGGGCCTATTAATCTTTCAGACATTCGGTACGACTCCTTTAGTGGTGGTGGTGGGGGGGTGAGAGATCGGCCGATGTCATGAACTCTGCCAACACAGGACAACACAATTTGGACATATCCATATTTCTAGAGGGATTAGAACCCAGGAACCCACTGTTCATCTGATGAAAGGCTGGACTACGAGACCATTATGGCCATGAATAAGGAATATTTTTAATCTAATACGTGGATTTGTTAAGTGAACGTTCGTAAAAAGAAAAGTAGTTCGGGTAGTGAAACTGAGTTTCTTTTTCACTCCTCATCTTTGGGTATTTTAAAATTGTCACAAACAGTTTTATTATTAACGCGCGTTTCGTTGTTATCTCGTTCTGTACTCGCAGGTTACACTGCCTTAATCAAAAACCGTCAAGTGGCACCAACTATGACAGAAATTTGTTTAGTCTTGTATTGAAAATTTAATTAACATAGGCCTACAAGTGGAGATTCCTGATAAAGTATGTTTCCAGCTATCACTTACTGGGTTATGAATATGTCTCCCGGTAACGATAATTTCCGTTGGTATTTTCTTCAGCCCATCAGCCTATAATACCTTGATAGACGAAAAACAGCGAGAAACACCCCTTTCAAGCTTAAAGGTTTAAATTACTACATGCAGATGCTTTAGGGATTCTCTCTTGTAAACTAAATTTTAGGAAAGGGGTTAGGAACGTGATAAATATGGTGAAGTGAAGGTGTGGGCAAAACCATCCAAAAATGAAGTGAACTGAAGTGAATTTTGGTGAGGATGTGAAGGGTGCGTAAGTGTAGTGAAGGGGACTGGGGGGAGGGCCATGGTGAAATGTGGGAGCATCAGTTCATGACAGTACGTATATCACTAATGTTAATGTTTAGTGTATAGTATGCTTAATTAATATTAAGATCAATTTATATAATTGTACTTGTAATTGTATTTGTTGTAGATGTAAGTGTATTTTCATTATATTCATTGTGTAGTATGTCCTTTGTTGTTTGAGTAGTTTTTTTGTTCTGTGTTTTGTTTGAGTGTGGTGTGTTATTTTGTGTGGTGTGTTACTTGTGCCTTGTGTCTTACTGTAGTACCACTGCCACCGGGTGAAACCCCATTTACAGACAAAATAACAACAAAAATAATAATAATAATAATAATAATAATAATAACACCATAATAATAAAATGAAATTATTATCGGGCCCTGTTCTTAAAGTACAGTATATTATTCGTCCTATTCGCAACAAAGATAGTTTTATTTAAATGGACAAATTACGAGCCGATTAAGAAATCGGATCAAATGTGATCGTTTAAATATTCTTCTCTTACGTGTCCGGAGCTATTTTTATATTTCGCGTTGCATGACGGAACAATGTCAGACTGGTTATTTACGAATTTTGCTTCATTTCAATGCTTTATTCCTTACATTTCGCAAGCGCAAAACAACCTTTCTACCGTCCCTCACACTAAGAGTGTCTGTTTCATGTCCTAGATATTCACTGCATGGACTAGAACTTCAAATTCGACACTTAAGCATTTTTAGAATTAATGACATGCCTATCTCTTTCCATTTTCATACGTACCAACGTATAAAATTAAACGTGAGTATATTAGTTTCAGTGTGTGGAAAATCATCAACGGTCTTTAACTTATACATCAATAATAAAAAGCAAATTGTTATTTGTGTGTTACAATTTGTTTTGTTATTCTGCCGTTCTGCATTCAATAAAGACTTAAATTTGAAATAAGGGCATTCTTGTATGCAAACCCCACAGATGTTAATTACCTTCGGCCTTTCACTTAGCTAACAAAGTTAGGGAAACTCATTCCCCCTTCATTTTGCGCCTGTTAGCTGCACGGAACCTGCACATAATTGTTAATTCCTACGCAGAATCCGTCTCCATTTACACAAACTTCGAACAAAAGTAGTGTCTTAATATTAACAAAGGATTCGATGAAAGTCCAAAGATCAAATTCCTATTACACAATATATTCAATTAAAGCTCACAATATGTTCCCGGAATCAAGCCATTCGGAAAGTAATGGGTGAGTTTAATAACTCATTTTATATTAGAATTCCATTCATTCCCATCGCTAAATTGACCATGTTTAACCAGAATTAAAAATTTTAACGTACTGGAATGTTTAATCTCCGGAAAATGCTTAAGAGCAAATTATCTGCTATTTCATCAGTACTCTTCTAAGCACTCATACAGACATGCCGTGGCTTATCAGAATGCCTCAGTGAAGTGTGACGGCATCCGAGGTACCTGCAACCACGTAAACAAACACACACAGGCGCTAAATTGAATGCCCCTTCTATTGTATTCACTTCCCCTTCAGTTGTGTACACAAAAGAGTTTTGTCGCTGGAATTCAGGAAATATTTTCTAATAGACTGGTGAATCTCAATGCATGGTGAGCCTTGCGGTGTGCATTACAGCTAAATCTATTTCTCGCAAGACCGAAGTTTGATACCAAGGCGCATTTCTTACATATACTGTATGCACCAGAAAGATAAGATCATGAACGTAACAGAGATTTGTTTGAACTAAAACCATCTTCGTTAGTAGCTGGACGGTATTTTATATTTAATTAAAGCACAAATTGTTATGGATAGAACAGCAATGTCACACTGTGACGAGAGAACAAAATCAAAACTCTGAAAAACAGATTCTGGCCTGGATATACGTATGTATAGATAACAAAGAGACGAAGTGAGAGGGCAACACTCTGACGCCTAACCTGCAATTAGAATAATTAAATCATGGATGTCATGGACGGGACATACAGTACCAATAGGAGAATTAAGAAATACTCGTTCATATGGGATAGGATGGTGTAGAGGTAGAGGAGGTGTGCATTTGCTATCATGCCAGGGACACCGACTACCTTGAGGTTCATCATGGTTCTTCTCCGTCCCTCCAGGAAAATGTCGGAGTAGTATTAGTATTAGTATTATGAAGCGACCATTTTCGCGCAAATCCTTTTCTATTCGTTATTCATCAATCACCCTACCAATTGACGCTATACATATACAGGGAATAGTAGTGACCAGGATGTAATGTTGAGTATTCTCGCCTCTATCTATCTACCTATCTATCTATCTATCTATCTGTCTATTTATCTATCTATCAGTCTTGCACACACTTTGATCATTGGCCATCCATGAAACGCTTCGTTTTACTTCGGTTTTCTAATCTGATAGAGAGTTGGCAGGTTTCCTTGGACAGGGGATCAGCCCGTCGCAAGGTCGGTACCTACACAGGCCAAAACAAACAGAATAAACGTATACGGACATCCATGCTGCAAACTGGATTCGAACCCACGATCCCAGTGTTCGGGGGGGGGGCAAGACATTTCATGCCCCAAACCGCTCAGCCACTGTGATCGGCCTTGTATCGGGCACCGGAGTCTATAAAGCACAGAGCTTTTAGCAATGGCTGGTGATTACGGCAAAACTGGAATACAACAATAATCACCTTTTTCTTCTAAACTCCATAGTGCGTTGAACTGTACCGACGTTACGACACACACCGAAGCTACCATCTTCAGGGTAAGTATAAAACCTATAGGCCTATATCCGTTTCACTTCCTCCTTCCGTCTCACACATATGGAAGAGCCTAACTGCAATGCGTTCCAAAATGTTGCAAAGCTTCAGAAGACAAAGTGGCTTGAAATTCAAAGTCACACGTCAGACGGGGACCGCCAAACCCAATGCACAAAGCTCTTTTACGACTGATGCATAGCAACGAGACACCAGGATTCTGAAGTCGATACAGGCGCCGAGTTGCTTATTTCGTGAAGTCAAACGGACGAGGGAAAGTGAGGGCCTAAACATTGGGTGTCTGCTTTGAAATATAAGTTTGTCTTCTTGTCTGCTATCCAAAACATATAAATTAAAATACAGAAAACTATAATTTTACCTGCATAGGATACGGGGTCGCGTAGGTGGTTGAGGCACTATGCTACAAGCCGGAAGGTAGCGGGTTCCATTCCCGATAAGGTCATTGGATTTTTCAATTGACAAAATCCTTCCAGCCGCACTATGGTCCTGGGGTCGACTCAGCCTCTAACAGAAATGAGGGTCAGGAAACTTCTTGGGGATAAAGGACGGCCGATGCCGACATCTCTAAGCCGACTGTATGGAAAATGTGGGAGCCTCGGCGTCTCACAACCCAATGAACCCCTAAGGCCTGTTACAGGCATCGTTTTACCTTTTTATAATTTTCCTGTAGATTATCACGGGTGTGAAACATGGTCTCTGACTACGGGACGAACATAAACTGAGGGGCTCGAGAGAAGGGTGCTTAGGAAAATATTTGGGCCCAAGGGGCTCTTCTGCAATATGGTTAGAATGATCTAGTCTAGGAGGGTCAGATTTACAGGGCATGTAGCATGCATGGGAAAGACAAGAAATATGTATGGTTTTGGTGGGAAAGCCTGAAGGAAAGAGACCACTAGGAAGACCTAGATGTTGGTGGGTGGGTAATGTTAAAATGGATCTTAGAGATATAGATGGGGTGGTTAGACTAAATTCATCTGGCTCAGGACAGGGTCCAGTGGAGCGCTCTTGTGAACACGGTAACGAATCGTCTGGTCCCTTAAAATGTCGAGAAATTCTTGAGCAGCTGAGCGACTGGCGGCTTCTCAGGACGGAACCGGCTCCATAGAGTTGGTTATTCTGAAAGCCTATTATTTCTTACAGGTCTCAGCCACTCATGACTTCCAATATCACCCGGGCTACCTATCACAAGAGAGAGGAAAACATGTGTTATGTTTAAATCCCGGAAGTATACCGTAGATCGCACACACACAAAGCTCCTGCTCGAAACCTTTGGAAAAAGGGCTCTTGGTATTAGGAAGGAGACAGAAAATGGAATCACCGTGGGAGCTGGAGCGTTACGTTTCCCGAAGAAAATGTAGCAAAAGAAAAACAGAACAAGGATAAAGCGGTCTCTTTCAAGTGTGAAGGTCAGATCCATTTTGGTGCAAGAACTGAAATTCTAATGAATATTGCAAATTGTTTGGTCACGTAATATCTAGGAACTACTTAATAACGCAACTATCAGGAACGAAGGCGAAACAAATTTGAGTCGCCTCGAAATGCGTTCCTTACTCTATATCATACCTCACTGGCTTCAGATATTATTTCATGCGGACACAGTTTCTACTTCAGCATCCCGCTGCATTATGTAAAGCTGCGTCGAGGCTCTCACATTTTATATACAATCGGCTCAAAGATGGCGGCAAGGTTGTCAGCCTTACGCGCCGGCCGCCGTATACTCCCCAGGAAGATTCCTGGTACTCATTTCTGTTAGAGGCTGAGTCGACCCCAGGGTCACGGTGAGGCTTCAAGTATTAGGTTGACAGAAAAAAAAACAGTGACTTCATTGAGAATCGAACCAGTGACCTTCCGGCTTGTAGCACAGCGCCTCAACCTACTCTATGTTTTATACGTTATACAACATGTTTCGGTCATGTGAGGTCATCATCATCAGGCACACACGATCAACTGAATCACTTCGCTATGCGCATGATCTACGACGTCGAAGTCTGAAAGCTTTCTTTTTGAGACTCCAGGTTCTTTCTAACAAGCAGGGTTCTAGTAGAAATAACATAACTTAAGCCTGATTAATTACGCGTTCTTCTGGGTGTTGCTGTCGCAACGATGTGTATGTTTATGGATACTTTCAGTGGCTCGTGTGTCTGGATTATGAACTATGCGTGGAGTTTGTTCTGTTCGGCTGTGATCAACGCGCGTAGACTACAGGATATAGAATTACACATAAAGAAATTTATGTGCATATTAGTTAAAGCTTCATCATCACATGTATATAATGAACCGTTTTTCGTACGAGGGATTCAATATTTTTTTTATAAAATCCACAAGCACTATTCGGGTTCGACAGAGTATCGCTCTACTACACCGACACGAACCATATGGTCTTCCCGACTGTTTCTGCACTCTTTCAATACGAAGAGTAACCGAAAAGCGTTCATTAATATTGGAAATGATACATACTAATATGGGCGGGCACGCTCTCGCCATTATGCATTTCGCGGAGACAGCGCAAAAATAATCATAAAAGCAAATTACATGTAACTGTTAGGCCAAAAAGAGAACACACAGAGTAGCACAGAAGGGTGAAGATCACAGTGGCCGAGCGGTCTAAGGCATACAACGTCTTCGCTCGTTCGAAAGCTGGGATCGTCGGTTCGAGTCCCACTTAAGGCATGAAAGTCTGTGTCAGTTTATTTTGTGTTTTTTTTGTCCTGTGTGTAGGTAGAGGTTTTGTGAGGGGCTGATCCCCCGTCCAAGGAGTCCTACCGACTGTGTATAGAAATAAGAATCTGAAAAGGGGTCCAAAGTCCAACAAAGGACCATAGAACTATACTATACTTGTAGATAGCATAGAACGGTGGATGTATCAGTAATGTATGGGGTAACAGGCAATATGCGAAGGTATCTTTTTTAATATAACAACATCTGGTAAGTGGGTACTTATTCATATGTGATTTGAACACCATAAAATGCACAAGATCACTTGCAGGCGCAATCAACACGCAATGAAGTACCTATACCAATTAATTGGAATTTGAGTTATGAATAGATCAAGATGACACTGTAATGGCGAGTGATCATCAGATCTAGTTAGCACGCCCTCAATGTGATCAAGCACTTTGCATTATGACCAACAACGAGCGGAAAGCGTCCAAAGTGAGCCTCAGTGCAAGAATGTCACAAGACGTGTTCCTCTCATACATGTAGACATCTGCATATGTGTGCTGCGGCTCCCACAGCTGTAGTTATGAACAGCTCTGTCTTCTGGCATATAGCGACATGTAGTTCGGTGAAAGTCAACCGACGTTTCGGAAGAAAACAAGGCCTCCGCCTCACGAGTCGAAGAGTAAGTCAAGCAAGAAACGACCTTTATTTGTTGCTTTTTTCATGGCGGTTTACTGCTTGTTTCCTGACTGATAAGGATTTCTTGCTCTTCGATCCTGAAGCTGGAGGAGACATGTTCCGTCTAAATACTGGCTACTTTCACCCAAATACACGGCGCTATATTCCAGAAGGTAGAACTCTTCATCTCCACAAACACTTCACAAGAGACCACCACTCAACATTATCATAAGCTATCTGATCATGATTCATGATCACCTTCACACCATTCAATGGCATATAAACTACGCAGCAAAATACTTTTAATCCATCGGTGAATTGAAACTAAATATGCCTTAAAATCGGACGAGAAATTCCGGAATCTACGTGTATGTCTTGCGGCATATGTCTCTTTAAATATTCCATTACCTCTGACCTCATTACAAAATAAGGAATTTCTCTTCATTCAGACGTTATTTCCCTCACGAAACTAATCAACATGAAACTTTATGTCGTGTTACAATCTTAAGATGCTGATCCCCCGTCCAAGGTCCAAAAAAGGACTGTAAGCAGACAAACGGATGGGTGCATGGATGGATGGACGGACAGAGACAGACATCAGGACTCGCTTAAGACCCTGTAATCAGGAAGAGGGGCGAGAGATGAACCCTGCAAGAATCTAAATTTGTTTTAATTGATTTAGCAATTATTTGATTCAGTATAGACGAGATGTGACACTAAGCTGACAAGAAGAAGTCTAGGTTGCTGGCCTAATTATGTCATCTTATTGAAGTTTATCTTACAGAAATCTCTACAACCATAGCAAGACGGAAGAAATCGTTACCGTTGTAAAAGAATATTTTCTCCCAATAAAAGTTCCTTAGAAATACTGATCCCTCTTGGACATATGGAGCTGTAACAAACGGTATTATGGGGGGGGGGATAACATTAGAGAATACACACTGCCGACCTTCTATTGTTTCTTCTCGTCCAATTACCAGAGAAGAGACATTGCTGGAGCGAATTTACTTCAAATTGTTCGTAATGAAGAAGAGACAGAGGGAACTTAAACTGATGTATATTTACAGTTTAATAAGAAGCAATTGAAAGGAAAAGGTCATTTGGGAGACAAGGCGTAGATTGGAGGATAAATATGAAATTTAACGTTAAAGATGGGATGTGAGGCTGATTGGATTCAATTTTCTCCAGATAGAATGAAGTAGCGGACCCTTTCAAACGTGTAACGAACTCTCAGTTTCCGGAAGGGGGGTGTGAACTTGTTTGTCCGCTCAGAGAATATTAGCTGCCGGTACTTATGACGGACTCTGTTTAGTCTAGTTAGGTGGTTAGTTAGCGAGCATTAATACATTTGTAGATGCTGAATTAACTTGAGGATTATAAAATAAATGTGGTGACACAAAATACATTAACCTAAAATAAACTTCTTAAATAATATAATTAAATTAGTAAAAGTTACAGTTTTCGACAGTTCTATTTTTTTGCGATGTCCAGAAACTCCATGGCTCCTCGGTGAGTAGCCGTGGGCGGCAACAACAGTAAAATAAGTCTTCAACAATGGATTATTTAATTAATCAAGCACCATAAATATAGAAAATCCGGTAACAATTGCAAGCTTCGTACACTTACCAACGCGACAATGTGACCAGTACTACGTGCATATTCACGCTGTCCCCACTCAAAACACTACTCACCTGGAAAGAAAGAAAGAGACTACATTTTAATTTCTGTTTAAGTCATTCTTCGAGGTAGAGTTAAATAACAGGCCGAAATCTGTCTATGGCGTATTAGAAATGTAACGGCAATATTCGTGTCAAATGACACCTGCTTCAATTTCGAAACCCTAGGTCACAGATTCGGAGTTTGTATCAGTCTTCTTTAACTAAAGGAAAGTTCGGGTACATACAGTGTAATGCAATGTCCATGATTCTTACGAAGTATGTTATGGACATGATTACCCAGCACTGCTTTTCCATTTATTTGAACTGAATTTCAATGTACCTTTAAAAATATAAGTACATCACAGGGGCCGCGCGGTCGTATGCGTGAACTGCCTTTGACCGCTAGAACACCGGGGTCATGGGTTCGAATCCCAATCGAGTCATGGATGCTTATGTGTTTGTCCTGTGTAGATAGTCGCCTTGCGACAGGCTGATCCCCGTCTAAAGGGTCCTACCGACTGTCTATAAGATTAAGAAACTGAAGTGAAACGAAGCGTTTCATAGATGTCTTATGCTCCAAGTGGGAGCAACAGGAAATATGAATGAATAAGAATGTAAGAACCGGTCACGGTAGCCGAGCGGTCTAAGGCATGTACTGTCTTCGCTCGCTTGGAAACCGGGATCGTGGGTTCGAATCCCACTCAGGGCATAGATGTTTAGTTTGTATGTGTACGTTTTTCTGTGTTTGTATACAGGTAGAGGCCTTGCGACGAGCTGATCACCCGCCCAAGGAGTCCTACCGTATGTCTAAGATCTAGAAAAACCGAAGTGAACGGAGAAGTTCATGGAGGTAGGCCTAGGCCCACTGGGGCTGTAGTGCCAAGGAAAAAAGAATGTAACAACCACAAAACATTTGGGATTTCCACCGTGCTGAAAATTCGTATTGCGGTCTTCTGGCTTATAACAGCCTAATAATAATGTTCGGTAACGAATACAAATTATGAAATTCCTCGGAATACAAATTTCTTGCCACTTCCCCTGTCATACAGTGAAACATTCTCCCCAGCAGTTTGTCCTAGCGAACGGTTAGTTGAGCATATCAGAACGTCTGTCCACAAATGTCAAAACTCGACAGCTTCACGTTGAACACTTCGAAACGTGGGCGAGGATTTTCGGGTTAAACTATACTCGTGACTCAAATATCTGCTTGGTTGAAGTCCTCGCATATTGCTCCATTCATATGCATAAAGATGCCTGCTCTGTTACCGTGACAACCATGTAGCAAGCCGAGGTTTTGTCTACTTGGATTAGTCTCTGTCACAAAACAAACGGAATCTAAGAGCATAACCCAGAATAGTATTTATTTTGCTCCGTATCCTTTAATACAGAAGTCTGAAGAATCCGTTACTTGCAATAATACCTCAAAGAATTGGGAATTATCCAATTTCCACTCCCCTTTACTCCTTCGAATCTGTCTTCTGTCTTCTTTAACTTAATTTTATATTACAGACACTCCTTTACTCCAAACCACGGTTCCCCTTTTGCCTTACTGTCTATACCACAACTTACTACGCCCCACTCAATCTGCCTACTTCTCCCAAATGTATCGCAGGTTCTTCGAATTGTTATTTTTAGGCCCGAGGGCTTTCTGGCTTACCGACGCGGGGAAGATGTGTTCAAAAAGGAGCAGAGCGAAAGACAAACGGAAATAAAAGAAAACATTGGAAGACTTTGGTATGCACGTGACGCGAAAAGGAAGCACCAAATAGCAAACACTAAGGTTAGATTTTCATGCATGAAAATTTTATGCTTAGCAGAATTCTGAAACTGTTCATTTGTTTGGAATCTTCAGCCGCGTCCATTTCTATAAATCTGATTGGTAATAACAATGTTTCACATTACGAACAATATGTCTGTTCTCAAAGAACAGTCAGGATGGGAGATCATTATAAATTTTAAAAATAAAATTATTTATAAATTTTGCAACTGCCAATTTCGACTGCTACTTCATTCTTGGGCTCATCTGAACTTCTGCTTTTATCGTGGTAAATATCTTACTGAGAGAAAAACATTTGAGTAGTTTCAAGGTGGACTCGTACATGGTTGGATCCTTAGACAAATTCAGTTGTCCACGGAAGATAGAATTCTTTCAAATCCAAAACAGGTGTTGTAGCTTCTTTCCATTGGTATAGGAACAAAATATTTGCCAAATAAAACGCCATTATCACTACGCCCTCCGCCATCATTACTATTTTAATTTCGATTAATCGTCACGGCTACATACCCACCTCATCTGCACTGCTGAGCATTCTCGTTGTGCTGTCGCTTAAAACACTCTTCCACACTGGCCGCAAATAATAAACACGTGGTAGTTTTCTAAATCTAGATCTGCCTGGAGAGCAGAGATTGTAGCCAGACAGAGAAGCCGCCACAATCATAACGTTATAGTACTTCTACCTCTTGGCACGAACGCAATATACTTTAATAAATATAACTTGGACCTGATTTGTGTCAACAGAAATACTTTCAGATGACAGAAAGTGGGTGTCAAGTGGCTACAGACGCTTTCGCATTAAGATGTATGCTATAACCATTATCAATACAGTGCCATGTGCACATGTCTAGACCCGTTCCGACAAACATACGCGTCCGCTAGGTTTGTGTAACAGTTTGTTTACACACTTTCTTCGCTGAAATACTGTAGGGTTCTGGCTATCACAACGATGTAATTTCGACTGCTTTGATTCACACATAATTTCAGCGTATTGTCATGTGTTAGATATTATGGACGTGGTTTGGATTAGAGATTGGATTTATTGACCATTTAACACTCGACTCTGGATTACTCTTAATTATGGCGCCATCGCTTTACAAATCACTACAGCACACGTTAAGTCTTTTCAGTCTGCTGTGTCTTCACCAGCCGTTCCCTGGGAACAGCTTCCAACAGTGGAGTTAATTCAGTTTCGCGCTCACTTCGTTTCCCGCTGACTCCCAACTGGACCGATTAAGTCTGCTCTTCACAGACTCCCTTAAAACTGGCTGAACTCTTGCTCCAATTGTCCTCCTTATAACATATCGACACTGACCGCGTAGAAAACACGGTTCATAGTTGTGCTCCAGTCTTTTCCGTGGAAACATGTTTGTATGCGAAGGAGTTACTAAGTAACAGCTGGGTACGTTTGCTTGTTAAGAATCTGTTGCCTAGGAGCGGATGTTGTTTGGCTGTTTGTTTCGCGATCGTTACCCAGTAATGGATCTATACATTACAGGTACCAACGTTTCGTATAACATTTCTGCCTTCATCTGAAGGGTAGAAATATTGGTACCTACCTAAGACGAAAGGAGTGGGCGGAATTATATTTAAAGAAAGTCAACGGAGACACGCTGCTTTCCTCTGAATCTTCAAGACGAATTCGGTGGAACACACAAAACTTCCCAAACATATCACGTTCATATGTCAAATTCCGTCCCGAAAAGTAAAATCTACAATAGGTTCGTCGTTATTTAATGCTTTATAAATGTACTGTTTCATCTTACACAAGCTGTCACTACACATCTTACAAATTGCAAAGCCATTACAATCTTCGTTAGAAGAATGAAAAGCTAACGAATTTCAGTTCCTCGAACTATGCAGAATTCCTTTAGAATCCGATGGAACTGAATGAGGAATGAGAATGCGGAAACAATGTGAGATTCATCTGCCGCCAGGGGCAGTACACCCCAATGGGGGGGGGGCTAATAAAACAGCATCACTTTGTTATTCCGCAGCACTCTAAATCAGCCGAAAATGTGAAGCTCCAATCCCACACAGACAAAACACCACACTCATTCTTCAGAACATGCAATTCCAGCCTGTGCAGTCAAGATCTAAGAAACCGTTTTCCTCCATTTATTTTTATACCAAGTATTTCTTTTACTTGAGATTTGCAATAGAATAAAATGAGTTCAGTATTTAAGGCATATATCTCATTTAGCTTGCCAGAGACAAAATATGTGCAAAAAATACCTCGTAAAAAGGACATAAGATGGAAATGAGTCAAAGCTCAACGCATTCCTAAAATCGGAACTACGAAGTCAGCTTCAAGCGCCGGCCGCTTTGCTCTTGGGGAACAAGCCATGCGTGCCCAGGAGGAGGGGTGGGTCTAGAGCCAGCCGGAAAGTAAGTGGAAAAGGGAAATATGTACATTTTTGCCGGATTCTAGTCCCGGCTGTCCAGCCCGTAGCCTGGTGACCAAAAACACAAAACTGCGCCGTGTTATTTACATACAAATAAAAAACAGCGATAGATCTACCACAGCCGATATTCGAACCAGGTACCACTAATACTTTTAAACTGTTACTTAATAGCGCTGTCAGTTTCGAAACTATACAGCGTCAATGACAGGATTATTAATGAACATGCAGCAGTTTGTAAAACGAGAATTATTAAGGGGAACTCGGAGAAAACATATTCAAATGTCACTTTGTCCACCACAAATCCTACATGACCTGAATTAGGATCTAACCCAGCCGGTCGTGGTGGAAAGTCGGCGACTAACCGCCCGAGCTATGGCAATGACCACAACTATTATTTGTTATCACCATTAAATAGAATTCCTGGGAAAATACATGCTGTAATAATATGAAATTGGAAGGCGATGGGGTACATAACAGTTGTCAGATGAAACTACTGTCTTTTGGATTGTGAGGTCGCGCAGTTCGGTACACAAATACCGACGTTTCAGAGGAAACTTGTCTTCATCTACAGGGCATAATGAATGGGAACCTCTGTACAATAATACACGGCGTCACATCCCAGAAGAAAGTAATTTTTGGTATTGTCGTGAGAACCCCAAATCTGAGTTATCTAGAAGTCAGTATAAAAACACTGTCACGTTTCCGAGGCCCCATGACGAATATAACAGGTTCTGGATTGGATGATTGGATTTACTGACACTACTATTACAATCTGTCTCATTCACAACCAAGTACAACAGCTCACAATCAATGCGTGCTTAAGACTCGCTCCATTCTGCTGGACTGCGATGGTCTTCACTTCCACTGTGAGTGACTTCGTTCTGATTTACGAGTCACTCACTCACGACTGAATGCATTCTTACGTGTCCTCCCTTTTGTAACTTCCGGAAGGACCGACTATGTCATCACCCCCAACAGTTCCTCTATCACTGCGTGCCTATTCGTTGCTGCAGAAACGCGTCTAGCGACCCGCTTCCCAGCAACGGATGTCCTTCCATTGTTGAGAGCGTAACCTCGGGAACACATTTAACTAGCCGTTGCCTAGCAATGGTCATATGCATCACAATACGTTTCAGGCAGTTTCAAGCACATACGCGCTCTTGACCAGCTGGTCGATTATTAACACCGCCTCCACTGAACTGCTTAAATTTACCAGCGTCTCGGAAATCCCTGTCTATGGCCTTTTGTGGGGGAAGGTTACATAAATGTATCGGCCCTATGTTCAAATTAACATGTAATGATCGACTACTGACGTTTTACTGTTTAGGTGTTTAATCTATAGAAATTCTGATAGAGTTTGGTGTTCAGAACATAGGACGCAATTTGGGGTGAATTTAATTTTGCTTCCTATCGGGCCAAAATAACATATATATATATTCGATTTCATCAGCAGTAGTTAAAGGCGTAAGAAATAAGTAGTTATACACAATGCAAACCTCACTGAAATTAGTAACTTTTACCAGAAACATGTATGGATATTGCGAATATTTGACGATATATACGGTCAAATCCTTTCTGACTCCATGCACTGTCATATTCTTAACGCCCATAGATTCGTAAATGATTCTGAGGCCATAATAAATCAAAATCTAGCGAGGCATGCAAAATAACAAACACATATATTTCATTCGAGAACGATTTCCACTCTCGTTCCATTAAACGCTGAAATTGATTCCACCGCTGACTCCCGAACAAACGACCAAAGACTGCAATTCAACATAATAAATAGAAATGCAGTTCATATCTCATGATAAACATATTACTTCTTACCTACAAAGATCAACCGGTTAACTCTCTTTATTGAAACTAACCCTGTTTATTGTAAGGACCTTATGAAGCACGTAAATATACTCTATCCGCAAAATGTAGGGCTTTTAATATGTTAAAGCAGGTAATACATACAGATCCACTGGGCCATAATGGTTAAACTTGGCCGCACCATAGCTCAAGCGGTTAGTCGCTGGCTTCCCATCGCGGCGGCCCGGGTTCGATCCCGGGTCTCGCCAAGTGGGATTTGTGGTGAACAAAGTGGCGCTGGGACAGGTTTTCTCCGAGTACTTCGGTTTCCCCTGCCAATCTTCATTCCACCAATTGCTCCACAATCACCCTCACCTATCATCTGGGGCTGGTACAATAGGCCAGAAGTGGCCGCAGTACAAGGGACTTAGTCCCACCCCACTAGCAATAAAAAAAAGGTTAAACTTATACTCACAATTTGAAGATACGGACAAGCACCTGTGTTAACGAAATGGCTCCATTAAAGTTTATTACGCAAATAACCATTGTTTAACATGAAAACTAAATGAAACCCACAAATCAATTTTGAGGTCAATTATCGGCTTATTGACTTGCAAGTTTGGTGGCTCATAGCGGGACCGCAGTCCAATAAAAAGCTTTCACGTTTCATAACAGAACAAGTGTCAATGTTAGCTTCATTAAGCTAATTAGCCGTTCATCCCTCTCGCACAACGTGCCTTTGTGAAACTGCATGATCGATTCTTATCATGTGATTACAATATATCGTTTTATTATTGCTAGTGGGGTGGGACTAAGTCCCTCCTCGGACCGTGCCGAGGAGTTATAACAAAGACAACTGGTGTGACCACGTCAATTCTGTAGGGGAGTCTGTGAAGAGAGGACTTCAGCGCGTGAAGCTGAAATATCTCCACTGTTAGAAGCCGTTGTTAGGAAATGGCTGATGTAGACATAGCAGGCTGTAAAATGTTTAGCCGGTGCTGTGGTGATTTGTGAATTGTGGAGATTAGAGGTGGCGCTGTAACTGCTTGTACTTCCGAGGCGTGTGTGTAAGTGGACAATAAATCCATTCATCAATCCACGAACCGTCTATAGTGACTCATGCGCGTGACAATATGACTGAGTTACGTCTCAAAGTGAAAGAAGAAAGCGAACATTAGGCAGATAAATACAGTTAGAAGTTTTCTTCAAGAAAGTTTCCATTAATGTATGGACGAGGTGTGCGAGAAGCAACGGAGGTGGTCTCTCTAACGAAGGTCGGATGAATATCAACAGACCACTTTATTTTTAGAGGGCTTAAGGCTGCAAGGCAACATACTGTGCAGAGAGTGCTCGAATTAGAAGTGGGATGGAATGTAATTGCCCACAGCACAAATTCTCTTTGATGTAGGCCTGCGATGCCAAGGGATAGACGTATTTGATCAAGCAATATCTTAGAATGTGAGGTGTCTTTTGGGACAATTTCAGTGTGCTCAGCAGATCACATGTCATAGAGCCGTCCTCTGTACACACAGACGGTGCTTCGCAGCAGATCACATGTCATACAGCCGTCCGCTGTACACGCAGACGGTGCTTCGCAGCAGATCACATGTCATACAGCCGTCCGCTGTACACGCATACGGTGCTTCGCAGCAGATCACATGTCATACAGCCGTCCTCTGTACACGCAGACGGTACTTCGCAGCAGATCACATGTCATACAGCCGTCCTCTGTACACACAGACGGTACTTCGCAGCAGATCACATGTCATACAGCCGTCCGCTGTACACGCAGACGGTGCTTCGCAGCAGATCGCATGTCATACAGCCGTCCGTTGTACACGCAGACGGTGCTTCGCAGCAGATCACATGTCATACAGCCGTCCGCTGTACACGCAGACGGTGCTTCGCAGCAGAACACAATCGCTTTCAACATTTGTTACGTCGTTATTTGATTATCCGAATATTTAACCTCACAAGACTATATTGCGTCAAATAAGATGGAAATATTACGGATTCAAAAGGAGGCGGCAGTAGCCTATTATTCTTGCATAAATCTGGAGAGAATGAGAAAAACTACGAGAAATCTTTGTACCGATAACAGGCAACCCGGCCGATATTCGAACCGGGAATCTCCCATTACATGTCTACAACCTTAATGTCAAGGCTCAATACTAGAGGCTGCTGAATCACATCGTTTGCCAGTTCGGTCAAATCTACGCATACAAAACCACGTTCTGCGTATATCCATAAATTCTATTAACATATGACATCTCTCTTCTGGACCTTTCGTTCTCGTCAGATTCTTCGGGTGATCCACCTCGAGTCCCATCCAGACGCCCAGAGCCATCTAAACACGCCTCTATACACACTCACAACAGACAGGTTCTCCACCTAACACATCCACTTCGAGTCCCATGCAGACGCACAGAGCCATTTAAACACGCCTCTATACACACTCACAACAGACAGGTTCTCCACCAAACACATCCACCTCGAGTCCCATCCAGAGGCCCAGAGCCATCTAAACACGCCTCTAAACACACTCACAACAGACAGGTTCTCCACCAAACAGATCCATCTCGAGTCTCATCCAGACGCACAGAGCCATTCAAAGATGTCTCTATACACACAACCGACAGGTTCTCCACCAAACACATCCACCTCGAGTCTCATCCAGACGCCCAGAGCCATCTAAATACGCCTCTAAACACACAACCGACAGGTTCTCCACCAAATAGGTGGAGCATGCTGGCAAAAACTCTTAATTCTAAAGCATCAGGTTTGATGTCCGGAGTGGGATACCTATCCGTGATTTTCTTCAGTCGTGACAGAGCCTAAAATAACCTCAGCAGCTTCCTTCTTCATCAGTATAGCACTCATCATTCACAGTCCCTCAGTGTACCCTCCTACCCGACGAACTCAGCACTGCAGAATGACAAAACTCAAGCAAAGACCGCTGTGTGACCTACAAAGTTTTAATCTTGTAACCCTGGAATGGATCTGAAACTTGGTCTCTGACATTAAGGGAGGAACATTAGACAGGGTGCTGGGGGAGAATATATGGACCGAAGACAGCTGAAGTGACAGGAGGCTGGAGAAAACTGCATAATGAGGAGCTTCATAACTTGTACTCTTCTCCAAGTATAATTAGTATGATAAAATAAAGAATGAGATTGGCTAGGAATGTGGCACGAATGTGGAGAACATGAATGCAGACTGGATTCTGGCGGGAAACCCAGAAGGAAAGAGAGCACTAGGAATACTTAGACGTAGGTGGGGGGATGATACTAAAATGTATCTTAGGTAGGATGGGGTAGTATGGCCCGGATTGATCTGCTTAGGAAAGGGACAAGGGAAGGTCTCTTGTGAATAAGGTAACGAAATTTCGGGTTCCATAAAATGCTGGGAATTTCTTGAGTAAGGTAAGCGAGGTCTCAGCTCCACGAAGTTAGTTGGTTAGCTGAGCACGGTCTGAATGGTGTACTGTAAGGGATACTGTAGTCTCGTTTCATATGAGTAACTTGCTGCAAGGAAATAAATAAATTGTGCCAACTTGGTGAAGAAAATCCGATGACATAAAACAATTCACAAGGGATACTGTAGTCTCGTTTCATATGAGTAACTTGCTGCAAGGAAATAAATAAATTGTGCCAACTTGGTGAAGAAAATCCGATGACATAAAACAATTCACAAGGGATACTGTAGTCTCGTTTCATATGAGTAACTTGCTGCAAGGAAATAAATAAATTGTGCCAACTTGGTGAAGAAAATCCGATGACATAAAACAATACAGAANCAGATGTCGGGAAATTTTCCTTTGTGAACAGGACCATTGCTGACTGGAACCAGTTACCTGAAGGGGTGATTGGGACTCACCCCGTTAAAGCGCATATATTTAGAAAGAAGGTTAGGAAAGCAAAATCAGTAGAGCAAGTGAAGTGAAGAGAAGTGAAGTGTACTTGTATTAGGTCATTGTACTTGTATTGTACTGTGAAATTTCTTGAGACGTATGTGATGTAGCTTTGTTGAATGTATGTCCATTTTTGTAAACACTACCACCGGGCATAAGCCCAGTTGCAGTAAATATATAAATATATATATAAATGTTGATCTTCAACTGAGCACATGGTGTAACGTGCCAATCACAGTGGCCGCGCGGCCTAAGGCCTCAACCGTCTTCGTCCACTCGAACACTCAGATCGTGGGTTTGAATCCCACTTAAGGCCAGGATGTCTGTGTACAATTATTCTGTATTTGTGTTGTTCGCTGTGTAGGTAGCGACCCTGCGACTGTTGATCCCCAAGCAGTTCTGCCGACTGTCGATAAATAAATTGAAAAGACTGCCAAGGTTTAAAGGGCTGCAGGCCCATTGACAAATACACGTAGATTGACAGATAGACATGGCGTTATACTCCAGAAGCCAGAACTCTACAAGAAATTCCTTGTCTTCTATGAACAGAAATATTAATTACAATATTCATGTGAGCTCACGATGGGACCCCGTACTCAGCTAGTGCAATCTATCAGATATTGACTATCATGGTGTTGTATTAACATGGTACATATGCCAGACAACACGTGACACACCGAGACGAATTATAACCACAGAGCTACTGAAGTCTCAACCACGTTTTGTTGCAGTAAAATCTTCATCTTACAGAAGAAAAGGAGAAATATTACCTGGAAGAAGAGATAAAATTCACAAGGGGGGTGGGGGGTAAGCTCTGTTCAACAGAATCGAAAGAACAGGAAACAAGCATACAAAACGCCTACATAGGTGAAGCTTTCGAACAGGTAAGGAGATTAAAGATTATGTTAAAAAAAATGTTAAAATATTTCTTGAAAGGGAAGAAGGGTCTGAAAGAAGAAAACAAGAAATGGAAGGAACTGTATTTCAAGTTTCCAATGGTAACGTACCATGGACAAAATTGTAAATATTTAATTACATTACTACTATTAATTCAATTCTTTATTATTTATGTGCCGAGTCAACAGCCGCAAGGCCAATTACAGACACAGCACAGTGTAGATACAAGTAATTACATTATGGATAATCACAACATAAAGTCAAAGGCAAATTACAGGTAAGCACTGGAGGAAAACCACATTAATGCAGACAAGTAAACAAACAAAATAATAATAATAATAATTTCATTAACATAAATCTAAATTGTTATTGAGTTCTGAGAAATGAAATATAAATGTTTAATTGCGAAATTAAAAGTATAGATATTTAGAGGATAATAATAATAATTCAGTTTTACTGTTGTTTATTGTACATGCAAATAATAATTCAATTCATGTTTATTCAATTCATGTTTATTTACGTGCAATAACTTAACAGCCCAGAGGCCAATTACAAAGTTAGCACGAGTATATAAGGTACAAAATAATTAAAACAAAATACAAATACGACAANTGAAGGACAGGCACTGAACAAAGCAAAATCTCTGATATACCGAGCAGGAACTCGGAGGCCAACAATTTCCAGAAGAGAACGGCAGAATTTCAAACCAAAATAAACTTGAGTAAGAAAGAGAGCATCGAGGCGATGTCTCCCAGTACGCAGAACTCCTCCAGAGCAAGAGAATAACAATAATGGACTTGCGGATAGAAACGATTAAAACAATTAGTCGATTGACAAAGCTTATAATCGCAGATCATAACGTTGGTTTTCCTGGAGAAGGATATAGCTTTTTTTTAATTCGCTTAGTGGGGGGTGGAGTCCAACTGGGCCCACTCGGCAAGGCGGCCACTGATTGGCCTATTGTAGCCTGGCCCGGGTGATTATGATGGAGAATTTGGTGGAATGAAGAGTGCCAGGGGAAACCGAAGTACTCGGAGAAAACCCGCCCCAGCGACACTTTGTCCACCACAAATCCCACTTGACCAGACCCGGGATCGAACCCGGGCCGCCGCGGTGGGAAGCCAACGACTAACCGCTTGAGCTATGGCGCGGCCTTTTTCTGCCCAGGTTAAGTTAGAGGTTTTCATCTTGATTAAACACAGCACATTAAACGGTGATCTTACATGAACATTTCTACGGTGCCATCTGGGAAATATCGCTTATACGTAAACAACTTTAATTGCAGGCCGTAAACAGAAGAGATGTAAAAGAAAAAGAAAACAGATGCACACCCTAAGGTTTCCCTGTAGTAAGTATACCAAGTTTCAACATTCTGGGTCCCTTGGTTTTGGATTTAGAGGGTTAGAAAACTCACACACATTATCTGTCGGACTGATTACATGGTTAAACTACTGTTTAGAGCAAAGATATATTTACAGAAATATTTTTGTTTCTCTCTTGGCCCTACAGCCCCAGTGGGCCTAGGCTTACCTCCATGAACTTCTCCGTTCACTTCGGTTTTTTCTAGATCTTACACATTCAGTAGGACTCCTTGGGCGGGTGATCAGCTCGTCGCAAGTCCTCTACCTGTACACAAACACAGACAAAACGCACACACACAAACTAAACATCCATGCCCGGAGTGGGATTTGAACCCACGATCTCGGTTTCCCAGCGAGCGAAGACAGTGCATGCCTTAGACCGCTCGGCTACCGTGACCGGCACAGAAATATTTACGATTTGATAGTATCACTGCGGTAGTTATGAAGCGCCCTGTCAACTACGATATAACGTTGTGTAGCCCGCTGGAAGCCAAGAGGCGTTTGGAAGTGGAAGGAATGTATTGCCACCGTCTTCCGAGTTGAAGAGTAAGCCATGAAGCAGGCGACATGTCCCTCCGAAACGCTGGTTGACTTTCAACAGACTACACGGCGTTATATCCCAGAAGACAGAACTCTTAATATAGCACTCTAAAATAACTGAATAAACAATGTGTTTCCGAACGGGAAAGTTCATGGAGGTAGGCCTAGGCCCACTGGGGCTGTGGTGCCAATGATAAAAAAAAAGACAATGTGTTTAAAACCTCAAAGTTTAAATATAAAAATATTTACTACTGCGTTACGAAGAAAGTGTTTACGTCAATTGGAATTTAACATGAAAACTTCGCACGACCGTGCCTGAGATGTCTTGAATAACAATGCAGACATACAGTATTTATAGCATAGTTGTAAGACATACGCGGTGGTGGCTGAGTGGTGTGGATGCTGAGGGCAGAATTCCTACTGTCAAGGGGTAAGGGAGAAACAAAATGAGAAAAGGAACATATTGGCTGGTGAATGGAGTCAGTTAATCTGAACTGGAAGTATGTGTGAGCAGAAGACGGAAAGCTGTTCAAACATCGCACTTTCGACGCAGAGTCTGGGAATATGAGCCATTTTACGTAATGCTCCTTCAAGAGAGCTATGAATGCAGACAGGATGTGGAGTCATACCTCACCTTAGTACTAGAAGCGTGATAACATTTGAGACAGAAACTCACTACAAGGCAATATAAATTCGTCGGTGGCTACCACTGAAGTTCAGTATAAAATACTAAACAGGATGTTCCGGGAAGAACTAGACGTCTGCTTTCCTTTGATATAACACGGAGCACATAGAAAAAGACGCCTGTAACGATTCTTATATTGTTGTATATTCGTTGCCGCAGGAATGTGTTTACCTAGCCGTTGCTTAACAACGATAGGGGATAGACCGACAGACCCCTCTTTGATATGACACGGACCGCACAGAAAACTACGCGTCCAACAGTTCTTCCATTGTTGACTCTGTATTCGTTGCGGAGGAAACGTTTCTAAAGAGCCGTTGCCTAATAACGATAGGGGTATACACATAGAGACATGCAGACTGATGGGAAGCATTTATGAAGTATGCCATTGGGATGGGCTCAGGTGCCATGATAAGCATGCCAAGTTTCATAGAGGTTACTTTAGGCATTCAAAGTTGATGGGAGGGGGAGAATCACATACACACAGAACGCCGATTGCATATGCCTACGTTTAAAAAAAGTAAAACAGTAAAGCTATCCCTGTACCAGGCCGTGAAGGCCCATTGGATTGTGAGACGTTGAGGGTCCCACATTATCTAGACAATCGGCTCAAAGATGGCGGTAAGGTTGTCAGCCTTACACGCCGGCCGCGCTTTACTCCCCAGGAAAATTATTTAATTAATTTCTGGTACTCATTTCTGTTAGAGGCCGAGTAAACCCCAGGGCCTAGTGCTGCTGGAATGATTAGGTCAACTGAAAAAAAAAAATCCAGTGACCTCATCGGGACTTGAAACCGCGACCTTCCGGCTTGTAGCATAGCCCCTCAACCAACTACGCTACCAAGTTTATTTTTTCAAATAAGGAAAGTAGGTAAGGTAAAATTTCCCCTGTACTATACCATGAAAACATAAGGGGAAGTGGAAGCATAATTCCGCCATTCTTCGCCTCATATTAGATGGAGGTAAGGGGTTAGCTTCACGTCCCGGCTACTTTATTCCTATGAAAATCGACCCCGGTACCCATTGAATAGGAAGCCGGGTGGGCTCCAGAGCCGGTCTGGACGCTGTGAAGAAAAGAAAAATCTTTCCGTCCATCCCGCAGCCTATCGCAATAAGCGCCTGAGTTTTCCCGATTCCTAAGGAAAGTGGGGTAATAAATAAATATATAAATATTTACTAAGAACTAGTAACCGATATGTCCTCACTCATTGCCAAATTGCAGCAACTGTAGACCCGAAACTGATTCCGTCATATCCGGTCATTTGATATCCGGAGAGTTTTGTCTTCTGGAATATAACGCCGTGCAACCAGTTGAAAATATACGGACGCTTCAGAGGAATATATTGCCTCCGTTTTCAGGATCGGAGAATAAGCCACGCAAGAAAACGGCAGGAAACATGTAGCAAGCAGAGCTCTGCTCGGCTTATTCTTCGACCTTGCAGATGGAGCAGATATGTTCCTACGAAACGTCGCCTAAATACAAACGTATTACATGGCGTTGTATCCCAGAGGGCAGAACTCTTCATAATTGACGCTGTGAGAACGCCGAATCCTATATTATTGTCCTTAATTTTATTCTCTGTGGTGCACATTTAAGGAAAACTAAAAAAAAAGACACTTGTCACCTGAAGAATTTGACTAAGCGAGAAAAAATTTCACACACTTCGTTGCTCCAATCTTGACGAATACTTATTTTTGTTGTCCTGCATGCTTCTGACTGACGCATATTTCGTGATATATAATTCACTTTATAGAAATTGCTAAAATTTCAGTTACGTCCAAAACACGTTCTAATAAAGGTAGATCCCTCTGCCTTCCGCAAATTTACCTTCAAGGAGGCACGTATCTATGGAATGTACTTTCTAAGAAATCTGGGCCTATTCTAACAAATCCAGGAATTCCTTTTTTTTTTATCCTCGACAAACTAGTTAAAGTAGACATGTGTGTCCAGGTTCTGACGTAAGGAAATATTAAGGTCATGAACGTATTTTGTATGAACCGGGCGTTGTGCCGTTACCGAGGCACATCCGGAACTGGTCAGTCATACGCTAGACCAGTGGTTCCTTAACTGTTTTAGTGCAAGGCTCCCTTCATGTCAAGGAAAACAACTGAGGGTCACGAAAACTGGGAATCAGTAACAAGCCTTCAGATCACGCTGTTTTCTATTAAAATGCGTTTGTAACTGAATGTAGGAGAGCCGAGAGACGGCCAGGCTAGACTACATACAGGGGAAAGAGATTTTTCTGTAATCCACAAGGTTCATACCGATACTGGGGCTCACCCAGCCTCATATCCAATGCATACTGGGGCTCTGTCCCCGGTGTAAAGCTACCGAGGCATGAAGCTGACCTCCATCTAGTGCCAACACCAAGAATACTGGAGCTACACCTCCACTTGCAATGCCTTCATGGTATGCTTAAAGGACAACTTTACCTCTATTTTTGTAACTGCATGTAGAACCGCTGGGACAGCTCAAACAGCGACTGTGCTACGAGATGCATTACAGAGGATTCCTGAATCGATTTCCGACAGCGATAAAAGACTTTCTTTCCCTCCACAGTATCCAAACTGGTTCTGCGTGTCTTTGTTATCAAACCAGTAATATTAAAATTTCTATTCTCTACTACATAGCGTCAAGACCAGCTCTGGGGCCTATCCAGCCTCCAACAAAGTGGGTACCGAGGCCTCTTAACACGGGGGTTAAGCGGCCGGGGAGTCAAGCTGACCAAACTTCTCCATCTAATGCCGAGGTCAAGAATGGTGGAGCTACCTCCATTTCCCCACACGTCTCCATGGCGTAGTGTTTAATTTATTAAGTTCAGGGATGACTTTACCCTAGTAAAGAAAATACTGTGTGAGAGATTGCAACGCGTTCGGCTGGCTCAGGATACGGTCAAGTGGCGAACGTAATGGAGTTTCGGGTAAGTGTTATAACCATCTCCTCAAATAGGATTCTGCTCTATCATGGAGATGTATGGCGGCTGCTTTACTTACAGACAATCCTCGGGCTGTTGCCTGGTGAGACTTGAAAACAAGGACACCCAGTTTAAGGTAGCCTATGCCCCAGCCAAGATTCAAAGCAGGCACCTCGAGAATACAAGCCAGACACGGCATCCCTTCAGCTAACTGTCCGATTTAGAACTTTTCGCTCGACTGTGTTTTCTCTTTTAAAGTTCCTTTCAGCTAATTGGCGGAGTTTTGATAAATATCATGACCACGTATAGGATCACGATGGAAATCTGTTCTGGACAGAGAATGATTAGAAACACCCACGCGATCAAGTTCATTGCTTCTGAACTACACAATAATTTGTCTCTCAACTTCAGACAACATGGCGACAACTCGCCCCTCCCCTACGAAATAAAGACCATCATTTTAGATCAATTCTTTCATGTCCAAAATGAGATCTCCCTCGTGGGTCAGAGAGCAAAAATTCCACTATTTGACTCATAATTGTTTGTTATTTTATAACTATAATATTTCTTTAAAAAAAAGTATGCTACATATAAAAGATAGTGTAAAGCCTACGTCATATTATGACAATGGTTTCAAAGTGTTGGGAGCCTCTATCCCGCTGAGAGGCGACTAGTTGGCTATGAAGGGCGCGGGACATTCTAGAAAAGTTGTATAATAAAGGTGAGTTTGTTATAATCTTCAAAATGTCAGAGATCGACTGTTTAATTTCGTGTATTTGTAAAATCTTCATAAATATTATTAATTCACAAAAACCTAAAGCGTGATGATTTTAAAATCCAAAAACTGAAAAAAAAAAAGCTATTCTTAATACACAAGTTAAGGAAGAGGGACGCGATAAAATATTTGCTAAGCTAAGAGGGTGTCCTTATATATAGGTTGGAAACCACCGAATTGCGAGCACATGGCGTCTGCGGGAACTGGTTGAAACAACGATGCCATGCGGTCGTCACACGACGACACAGCCTGTCTACGAGACAAATCTGAACCTACTGCCCTTATTTTGTAAATAAACAAAGAGCAGCCTTATGGCACTACCGTGTTCGTTCTTATGTCAGTGTATCTGTCCTCTTTATATAACTGCTGAAGCAACTGACGGATTCTCGTGAAACTTGGTATGAACTTCATGCAGCAAGAGGAAAACCTAATTTCCTATCAACTTGGCGGTCATGCGAAGTTGTGGGGTAGAAGCTGCACTAGAACCACTTTATGTGATGTGCGAAATCTACATCTTCATTTGTGTGTTCTATGGCGGTAACTACCGAACTAGATCTGTAACATTACAATTACAAAAATGGCGCAGGTGCGCAAATTTGAGCCCCTATTTATGAAATCTATATAGTTGAAGTTTTTGATAATGGATATTACACATATAAACTTATCACTAATTGTATAATTATTAATTTGTAGGTCCTTTTAGAGGGGCACGCGGTAGCGTAGTTGGTTGAGGCACTATGCTATAAAAGCGGAATGTCGTAGGTTCGAGTCCCGATGAGGTGGTGCTTTTCAATTGACCTAATACTTCCAGCCGCACTATGGCGCTGTTGTCTTCTCAGCCTCTAACAGCAATGAGTAACAGGAATCTTCATGGGGGGGCTAAAGGGCGGCCGGCGCGTAAGGCTGACTTCACCGCCACCTGTAAGCCGATTGCCTAGAAAATGTGGAAGCCTAGACCTGTCACAACCTTATGTATATCCGCGACATGTTACTGAGATAGTTTTCACTTTTAGGTCTTCTTAGAGCCATGATTTCAAGTGAATTATGTGACGGAAGGCTAGCGTCATTTATCCTCAGAACGTCCTGTTTAATATTTGGGCTGCTCCGGTGGTTTAACGCAGAGATTTCAGTGCCAGAGAATCTATGCACATCCTGGTTAAGAGTAATTATTACAACTTCCATTGCCATGTGACAGGAAATTTAAATACTGGATTGTATGTAGCTGCAGTTACCATTCATGCATGTCACATCTAAATAACAGAAAATTCAAATGAATGCATAATTAAAGCGTATTATTCTTTATAATTAGGTTTGTGTTGAACAAATAAGGGCTTAATTTTCCTCACTCTGCCATTGGTAAGAGAGAATCAAATGCTAAACGTTAAAAACGATGAAATGTAATATAGGCAACCCACAATCAAATATGCGCGTACCGTGGGGGGAACAAGTTGCATGTCTCGAGATCTAATTATTGGGCTCATTCCTTTCCAGTAACAGAGAAGTGGGAGTCTGTACTCCAGTGGTATAATGTAATGGTGTTACTGTGCTGTGAAGGCATATGGGGAAGTGGAGATAAAGCTGTAGTCATCCTTAAACTCAGCACTAGATGTACGTGATCAGCACTACGCTGCGGCTACCTTTTCTAGATAAAAACAAGGTTAATGCTCATTGGACAGGAAGCTAAATAGACCCCAGAGCCAGTCTGGAAATCACAGCAAAATTTGTGTTTGTCGGCAATGAATCCAGATTGTGCAGCTGTACCAAATCACCTTACTGACTGAAAGGTTCGTATTCTTAACGATGGATCTTAGAATATTTCACCTCCTGCTTGAATAAGTTCACTACTTGACGATTTATAAATTTTCAATTTTGCAATAGCAATTTCAACCTCAAAATGGATCGGATTAGATATTAACGGCTCAGCTCTATGTTCTTCCACCTATTCAAAATGTTGTGGGGATCTTCAAGCAGATCAGCATTCACATCCTTCACTAAGTTACTTCTAAGCTGGTAACCCCTTTTAAAGTCATGTATTCGTCTATACAGGTCTCTAATGTTCTTGTTCTTACTGTTCTTTGCAAGATATCAATTTTGTCTTTCGGATATTCCACATTTTTATTACTGAAATGTCTGCTGGTTTCACGTCTTATATTGTTCAGTTTATCCCTATTTATTTCGTTGGGATCCTGTAACCACTGTAATTTGGCCTTTTTCCTTTTGTCTAATAATTCTGAAAATCCTTCATCGAACCATGACTTATGCTTCTTCAATTCATAATAACCTAGACTCCCGTTGGCAAAGGCTTAATGAACAAACTTCCTGACTTTAGCTATAGTCGCAGAGATCAGGGTTAAGCGGCCCGGACGTGAAGGCGACCACTCACCTCCATCTAGTGCCGAGGTCGAGCGGTGAAGCTATACCTCCGCTCCCCCATACGTCTTCTTGGAATGATACTTAATTAATTTATCACAGAGACAACTTTACCTTTCATCCAAACTACGAATATTTAACATGCATGTTTAAAGAACTTCCAAATACACTTTTCACTTTTTTCTGTAAAATATGGGTACAATCTACAGAACAGTCTTGATATGCTCACACATTCCCCAGTTCTTGTTTCGTGTTCCTTATGATATCCATAAATTAGTGTTGACAAGTATAGTACTTGTGCTGGGCCGCGGTCCACTAGTTAACACACAATGCATTTGGAATATCTCTTAACTGGGGGCACCGCACAGAGCACACGATACGCAGTGTAGCATGCGCTTTTATTCAACACGTGAATGCATACAGAAACAGGCAGCTCAAACCTACGCGTTGTTATATTTGCTGTTTCCGGATGTGAGGAGAGCTACATTTTACAGATTGCATTCTGCACAACGTACGGGATCGATCAAAGAGCAGCACACGAATGTAATGCATCTGTGCTCCTGATTTGCTCCGTCTCCAATCGGGTGTGAAAGTGATACAATGCTTAGAGCTTCAGCACAGAGCGATACCTGTGTAATACAAAAGTGTTACATGTCTCTGGCATACGCAGCAGAACACCCTGTTGAATGTTTATACGGAAATACGAATATCTAGCGAATCTCCAGGGTTCAGCCAGTAAATAACGGGCTATGGACTAGGTAGTCGGAATATGATTTTCAACCACGTCTTATTTTTGTGTGGGTTCGTATTAAATCAGTAGAGCTATAAGAAATTTAAGAACCTTACCCGCATCAACACTCTGAAATTCCCAAAATACCCCTATAAAATACCGTAAAAGTAAAGTAAAGCTATCCCTGTAACAGGCCGTGGAGGCCCATAGGGTTGTGAGACGTTGAGGGTCCCACATTATCAAGACAATCAACTTACAGATGGCAGTGAGGTTGTCACCCTTACGCGCCGGCCGCCCTTTATCCCCAGGAAGATTCCTGGTACTGATTTCTGTTGGAGGTTGAGTCGACTGCAGGGCTATAGTGCGGCTGGAAGGATTAGGTCAACTGAAAAATCCAATGACCTCATCGAGAATCATACCCGCGTCCTTCCGGCTTGTAGCATAGTGCCTCAACCAACTACGCTATCTAGTGCCCCTATAAAACGTAACGTAAAAGTATACATGGAGCTACTCTCATCATGACAACATCTGTAACATCAACAGTAAAATAATACTAAGTGCCAATGTGGATAAGGTCGAGTCTCCTTATTCGCCGTGTTGGCTTACTACTGAAACTAATCGTCCTGTAATGGTAAAGGTGAAAATAACGAAACGTTCTTTAAGAAGCTGAGAGCTTAGAGGTCTGTCTGTCCACCCGCACGATTGGTCTCAGCAAGTATTAAAGACATTTAGAACGAAATTTGCCCCTAACAGTTCATAATACAAATTATGGTTAATTACGTCTTTTACACGAGGCACAAGTTGTACTTCACTGAGTTTATCCTGACATGCCGTGCACTAGTGTTTCTCAACCGCTGGGCCGTGGCCCGGTACCGGGCCCTCGTCTTATACAGAAAGGATTTCCCGGGCCGCGGTCTCACAAAGGTTGAGAACCACTGCAGTACACAATATAAATATAGATCTTTATTAAAATCGAAAACTTGTACTTGAATCAACGTTCTTATAACCCGTTTTCGAAACTTTGTTGTGAATCGGTTCAAATTCATGTTTTATAATGACTGAGTGTTCCGAAATTCGCTCTATTATGCAAATAAGTAGTCATTATTCGTATTAGTTATAATTCAAAGCACGGTCGGTCCAAGAAGCCTAAAATATCCAAGTTCCTTTGTTCTTATAAGTAGATGAAACAGTAGTTTACGAGAAAATGCGTAATTACTACGTCATTTCGCGTGTGTGTTTTAATACACTACGTGCCACGGGACATGTTGTGATATAAAAGGGGAACGTCCCCGAGCCAATGTCTGACAGTTTTGGACGCTGTCCACTGTCTGATGGACTATGGAAAACGTCCAAATTTTTCTACTCTTTAACTCTACTGAAAGAGCTGACATGATTTCTGCTTCCTTGGTTTACTCTTCGACTAATTTTGTTTCCAAGGTACTTGGTTTGGGGTTTAAAATAAACCAGTGTTTCCAACTTTATATCTGAGACGAAGAGAAAAATATTGTTCTGCGCAGAAGCAGTGCTTCAATGTTGAAGTAATTTGTGGTACTCGGAACAATTCCAATTAACGGAATGCCGTTTCATTATGACCCCTTATTTACAAAAATATTGTACTGCTTCCGGAAACACTTCTAGATAGCGGCCTTAAAACCGATTGAAGACAGCGAATATTACCGTGGTCAGGAATAGGTTAGCCCGATTTGTCGCGTTCTTCCACATTCTCACTACGCGAATGTAGGATTAATCCCTGAAGACAGATAACGGTCCTGTCTCCAACGTCACAGCACAAACCCTTCTAAAACAGCATGACATTCACATACTGCATACCACTGGAAAACAGTTGGAAACGGCTACTATCAACTTTTGTGGACTTGTAGGGGAAGCCCGTATAGCTGAGAGACAGAATCAGCTTTAGCAAGACCAAAAAACATTAACGCAAAAATGGTATAAGGATCTGCGTTTTGTACAACAAAATAAACATACAAAAAATAATCTTTCAATGCATCGACCATTTAACGTTTTTTTACAACAGGGAGGAAAACGATTTTTTAATGTGATGTCATGTATATTTTCATTAAAGCTTATCCCAGAATAAGTGCATTTGAAATCTTCATACTTCTGTGGATAGTTCAGAAATGTATTAAACAGTATTGCTATTGTAAGATTTGAAGTTCTCTCAGCGGTGGTTAAGAAGAATCCTGTATTTTTGGATATAATGTTGCGGAATACAGAGCGTTATGTCCCAGAAGACAGAAATCTTCGGTATCATCATCACCATCATCATTATCGGTGGCATGATGTGAGCATGAGAATGAATCTGCGACCTTCTTGACTTGCATACACCGCTCCCCATAACAAGCGATTACAACTACCGTATTGAATCAGTGCTGAAAAATATGAAACCTTCTTAAGATAAAATTGACACGGAGGAGTCAGCAAACACACATTTGATTAGGGAAAATAACTGATGGGCATGTGTAAGTGTATTGCAGGCAGGAGATTACTGAACATTGCATCTACAGATTTTGTAACAATACTGTTCTGTACATATAAAGCACAAGAGATCAATAGAATTTCCAAGATTTCTCTCCCGCGGTAGCTAGACGGAAGGTGATGAAGGGAGAAGAGCAGACGCTCCACGTGCAGTCACAACAATCTCTCAAAGGTAACGAACAAGGCAACGAGATATAAAGCAAACACAATCAAATTAACATAAAGCAACACCTACAGACACATAAACCGTTATTCTTAAACTTTCAACTACGCCTTCTAACAGACAAGAGAGCCGTGATAGCTCAGACGGTATAGTGACTGGCTACGGGCTGGGCGACAGAGGGGTCGCAGTTCGAGTCCCGGCAGGGTCAAGAATTTTCTCTTCTCCACGTCGTCCAGGCCGGCTGTGGGATCCACCCAACCCCCTATCCATTGGGTACGCGGTTCTCTTTCCTCGAGGGTAAAACGACAAGGGCTTGAAGCTGACTACTCACCTCCATCTAGTACTGAGGTTAAGACAATACTGATATTCGTCTCCCCATATGCCTTCATGGCGTAGCGCTTAATTAGTTAAGCACAGGGAACTTACTTTTTATCTTTTTAACAGATACGATTATGTTAATGTCGAATGTCAGAACGACTGATAAACTGAAGAACTGAATGAGGAGGCCGCTGTTTAATTCAATACCGTAATTCACCTGGAGAGCCTGACAAAAAGCACGAAAAGCTTAAATCACTGTAGCCCGTCTCCGGGACGAGATATAGAGCCAGGACCTCCCGAATATGATAGGGAATTTCGGTGATCTAGAACATAAAACTGACGTTGCAACAGAGGTAGGCACTTAACTGGACAGAGCATGTCATTATTAGCCGCATGTTGCCGCCTACAAGTTGGAACGCCCTGTAGGAAGCAGTGTGCAATATACAGAGTAACGAGAAGATGGAAAATTTATGCAGACTGTAATCCTGCCTGAAGATACATAAACGGCAAAGGCAAAACTATCCCTGTAAGAGGCTCATAGGATTGTGAGACGTCGAGGCTCTCACATTTTGTAGACAATCGGCTAACAGACGGCGGTGAGGTTATCAGCCTTATGCGCCGACCGCCCTTTACTCCCAGGAAGATTCCTGGTACTCATTTCTGTTAGAGACTGAGTCGATATCAGGGTCATAGTGCAGCTGAAAGGATTAGGTCAACTGAAAAATACAATGACCTCATCGGGAATCAAACCCGCGACTTTTCGGCTTCTAGTACAGTGCCTCAACGAACTACGGTACCGCGTGCCTCTACCCGAAGATACATTCATAATAAAACTCTACGGACCAACTTTTACGAATTTACGAATCGAATATTTGAAGCAATTTCCCGTTTCTAGAGACGGAAAGCTGTGTACTACCATCAGCAGTCACGTCCATAAAAAATATAAGCCGCATGGCTGCCATAATGAGTAATATAAAAATACAACAAGTTCCAGTCATAGCGCGGTTGAACTTCGGAAACAAAGCCCTAATGGACAAACGTGATCTCAGGGGCAAACTTCATGAACTTGCTCCACACAAGTGCATGAGGCTTCCACAGCACTCTTACTCTGAAGCTCGTCATGAAATCCAGTTTTTATGTAACGCGAAGGTTCTTCACAGGGATAAGAATCGACCAAGAGACGACCGCCGTAAAACCACATCTTAAGTCAGCCCACATCTTCAGACATGAGCCCCAAAACTTCCCTCCCTCATGCGCCTGGATCTCCCAAGCGGTCTGTTCCCTTTAGATTTCCAGACTAAAATTCTTCATGTACTACTCTCAGGCCCCGTCCTCATAAATTACATATGTATCGTCCATCCTGTTTTCCTTTATTTAATAATCCTAACACTATTAATTGTAGAATATTAAGTTCCTAATTATGCAAGATTATCCATCCTCTTGTTACAGAATGTTTCTGTTACGATGAGTTTCTTGATTCTAAATATTATTTAATTTATTTTGGTTCTACTGGTCCATATAATCTGCGTTCTACATGTAAGCAGAAATTTATATCGCCGCTTTTCTCAAGACATGGTCCATCATACAAAGCAATGGCTAACGACACGGAACATGGACACAATGAAATATGTAACATAGGAAAGAATTCCTCCTCTCTCTCGTTTACTTAACACCAGGGCCCGGATTTTGATGACCTGAAAATATTTAGAAAATTACCGAAAAAATCCAGAAAAATAACCTAAAATATGACCCAAAAATGTAATATGCAGAGCCCGGATTTTTATGACCTGAAAATATTTAAAAAGTGACCTATAAAATGACAGAAAAAATCCAGAAAAATGACCTAAAGGAGAAAGAGAAAGAACACTTCGCTTCCATGTTATTAACATTTCAGAAAACATATGAAGAAAAATTCCATAAAATGGCCAGAAATGACAAGAAATACCCTTAAAATTCCAAAAATTTACCAAAAAATTACCCCCAAAATGGAAAAATGACCTTAAACCTAAAAACGTCAAAAAAAGACAAAAATTACCTATAAAATTTACATTTCTGTAACCAGCAGCTCATATCCGAGATTTATATACGTATTTAAGAGCATCGCATAGGATACAAGGAAAAAAAGATGACATGTCATCAAACTCCGGGCCCTGCTTACCACTTACATAAGGACGCTGCAAGTAGCTCGAAATGGTAGGATAATTAGTGAACAATTAACTGGAAATCGTGCGAGTGGAAGCGGTAATTGCCTAATTTTAACTACATCTTACCCGGAATATATCCGGAATGACTGAGGAAAACTATGAAAAATATCAGTCGGTACGGGATTTTCTTTTCCCCCTGGCAGTACAGCCCCAGTGGGCCTAGTCCTACCTCCATGAACTCCGTTCACTTCGGCTTTTCTAGATCTTACACATTCGGTAGGACTCCTTGGGCGGGTGATCAGCTCGTCGCAAGGCCTCTACCTGTACACAAACACAGAAAAACGCACAGACACAAACTAAACATCCATGCCCTGCGTGGGATTCGAACCCACGATTCCGGTTTCCAAGCGAGCGAAGACAGTACATACCTTAGACCGCTCGGCTACCGTGACTGGCCGGTACGGGATTATAATATGGTATTTCCAGAATATGATATCCATTGCTACCAACCCAACGGCAACGACATTTTCACTTTTAACAACTACTAAACCATTTTGCTGTACCTGACAATGGTTGTACAACGGTCTGTAATTCTTTACGTCATTACATCTCGAGAAGTGCGATACTGCATCGGCAAGTTGCAATGGAATGAAATACATGCGAATGCGACGCGCCCTGGAATTTAATTTAGGTTAGTGAGGATTCCAACAAAGAGTAACAGGGCATAAGCACATTAGTTCAACTGACTGGCAACTGTATCTTCAGTGTCACTAACGGATTTTCCTGGCCGTTTAAGTTCTATCATTCCAGGACTGAAGTCTCCGAAACTCTTACAGTTCGAAAGTAAAGGGCTAGACGTAACCCTACCAGCAGACCATTAAAACAAGGACGACAGGGACGATATTCTGACTTTTGAACATCGCAGCGATTTCTCATGAGCTGCCAAATATAAGGCCACACAGGGGCCTCAATACCATCTTCTCGCGGGTCGCATTGTAGGGGATACACAACACAACACAACCTAGAGTAATGAGATCGACGAAACGTACAAATAAGAAATGAAATCTGCCGTAGGATCTGAAGCTCTCAAGGAGGCTAAATTTAATCAAATCTTCTCGGACTATCAGCTGTGGCAGTTGGTTAAAAATTACCGACATTTCAAAGACCATCTCTGTCCCCATTATCGGTTCTAATGAGGAGGAGTGGGGCCCCCGAAACGTCGATAATATTTAACAAACTAACAATGCGGATAGCCCGAGAAGATGTGATCACCTCAGAAGACCCAAAAACTTTACGTGAATGAAATTTGCAATGTTATGTGAGCACAGCAAAATTAGAATGTTTTGTAACGTTTCTCCCTTTTTAAGGATTCACAGACCTTTTTAAAGAGGGGGGAAGAGTGAATAAATGTTTTGAGGAACGGAAGAAATTTTCGTGGGCAACGGAAAACCAACTTGTGGGCCGCATGTGGTACACGTGCCAAAAGTTGGAAAATCCTACAGAATTGTGACAATGATTGATTCCTTACCCGTGTTCCAGTATAACCGTCGCCACTCATCACAAAATAGATTACAAAAACACGTCAACACAAAGACAACCCATCTTCTGAAGGCGGGTGTGGAGTCAGTTTCGGCAGCGTACAACAAACGTACCTCAGAGCTGGGAGACAGCCAAAACAATATTGATATAACCAAAAACAGTAGCAATAATGGTTTTGTACATTAAAAGGATAGTGTATTTATTTGTGTAATATTAAGCGCTCCCTTTCTACTTGTCGAAACAGTATGATTTGTGGTATTCTGGCCGTCGACACAACAATAAAACAAAACAAACCAGGAGAATTGTTTACATTAGCTTTATTTAATAACTGCTACATGTTTCGGCCCATACTTTGAACCATCCTCAGGCAGTTTCATTTAATACATATCATGTTAATGAAATATCGTAATACTGATCCATATTACTGCTAATCGTTATAATCATCATAATACATATAACTATTATGAAGTTGTAAAAATATTTCTAATTGAATTTTTTTAATCTCTCGTCGTTTTGATGTATGTTATTTTGTTACGCATTGTAGATGGTGTCTTATAATTCGGGGTTCGATGTTGTATTATGTTTTTTGAGCTATCCACGTGTAATGTTATTATTAGTTTTTACTCGTCTACTTGTTTCCGTCTCTACTGCAACATAAACTTTTATTTTAAAATGTCATTACAATCATATTTAAATTCAAATCATATTTAGATGTGAATGTTATGACATTTTAAAATAAAACTTAATGTTGCATTAGGGACGGAAACAAGTGAACAAGTGATGTATCAATGCAATAGGATGCTGAAATATAATATTAGTTTTTAGTTTTTAGGTGTTTCTTCCTCTTGTCTTCCTGAATATAATGCTGTGATTTAGTTTACTCCTCAGACTGTGATGTGTACTTCTTATCATGTGTACGTGAAACTATTTAATGAAACTGCCTGAAGATGGTCCCAAATGTGGACCGAAATATGTAGCAGTCATTAAACAAAATAAATATAAAAATTCTATTGCTTTATCTTTATTGCTGCATTGACCGCAACAATACCATAAATCATGATACACAGCAGAATGCAAACAGTAAGGAAACAGTATGTATGATACATTAAATGGCCTTATCTTTGGTCCCCCACGTTGTTTGCGCGCATAATTCAGTCTTGATGAACGGAGCAACGACTCTGCAAAAACACGTTTCGCACAAAATTTGTGGTCTTTGTTTAATATCTTACGTTATAAACGCTCTTCGCCTGAAACCTGTGTTGACTGCACACCGCTTCTAAAAGTGTGGAAAGGAACAGGGTGACGCTGCGCATGCGCTGTAGATTATCTTGACCGAGGTTTTACTGTTGTCCCCAGTCTATTCAAGCGACCGCCGAAATATTATATTCAAATAGGCTACTGCCGCCTCTTTCCGGCCCTTAGGTACTCGCCATTCATGATCATCTTCCAAATACAATTTCTGCAGTAGAAACAACATTGTTAAATAACCTAAGAACTTAAAATTAAGCAATATGATTCTGGCCCGCTGCAAATTACCTCTTAACCAATGCCTATCCAGATCTATCAGTTGTTCTAGATATGATGACCAATCTCAAGGCAGGACACATGACTGTTCGTGACACAATGTGCACTTCGCATTTTTGTTGAAATTCAAAATGGCGAAATGGATATATATATATGAGAGAAAGAGTGCATTAGCCTGACGTGGTACGAAGAGGAGTCGAACACAAGTACTACAGGCCGGTATTGTTTCCAGACATTTCGTATTCTCAGTAGAATCCAAACAATACTACGAAATTTGAAGTAGTCACTAGCTGCAGGAATTTCGATAAGAAAATAGCAGAATTTCTAATGTTCTAATGTGGGTAGTGCCAGTCACAGTAGCCGAGCGGTGTAAGGCATGTACTGTCTTCGCTTGCTCGGAATCAGGGATCGTGGGTTCGAATCCCACAAAAGGCATGAATGTTCGGTGTGTGTATGCGTTTATTCTAAGTCTGTGTTTAGGTAGAGACCTTCTGATCACTCGTCCAAGGAGTCCTGCCGTCTGTAAAATGATCATGAAACCCAGAAATCAGCCTTATGCTCCACAGTGGAAGCAAAAGGTGAGAAAAAAAAACATGGATAGCAAAGGGGTGGAGGAATCTAGCCGACAAAGTAAACTGTTCATTGTATTTGTACATAGGAATCCTGTCGTCTGGAATGTGGTAGAGGCGTGAGAGAGTAAAATACGCTCATCAGTCCTAAGGGACTATGAACGAAGAATGAATATGCTGGCGAGGATCAGCAACAATTTACCCGACCCGACCCTATGTTACGTCATGTGGTCCGTAAAAGTCCACCGACGTTTTGGAGAAATTTTGTGAACCTCTACCGGACCACACAGTGTTATACTCCAGGAGATAGTGTTCGTCATGGCCGCCACTGTGAGAACCTCAAATCCAGTATGGAATACTGTCCTCCGCAAAAGAGAATACGGAAAAATGTAGGTCTATCCACTATATGAAAACGTTTCCTGTCCTAAATTCGGAACAGGCACAGGGAAAAGGTACCAAAGCAATATCGGAGACACGGGGGACATACTATTCGAAATTCTATTGTGCTCTGAAAAGAAAGTTAGATAACACGACATGACACGACACATGAACGACATGACACGTCACCAAGGCAAGAGGAATGAGCTCAATTCACGCAGAATATATTTTGGTAACGTTCTTTCATATTAATAAAGTAGAACAGAATATCAAATGAGAAAATCAGATAATCAGTTGAGACAAAAGGAACGAGAGAATAAAGGAAAAGGAAAATAATGTACGTATAATGGTAATATGGGAATGCATATATATAAATAAAGGGTGATAGTATATGGCAGGAATATATGAGGAATGAAACAACGTCATGAAACTGAGAAGGAAACACAAGCAATCACTGAGAGGCAGATGTAAGATGACGTAAATCTTTATGAACGTTTATCTCACTCTAATTTATGAATTCTATCCCTTCCTCTACGCAAACGCGAAGCACTCAAGTCCCAATTTTTAACGGCGTCTACGAAAAGCCTGAGGTTCTCGCAGCGGCGGTAATGAGGAGCTATACATCTTCTTGCATATACCGACGTGCAGTCCGTTGAAAGTCAACCAACGTTGGAGGAACCTGTTACAGCACTATTCAGGGTCGAGGAGTAGACAAAGCACTGCTTGCTACGTGCTTCAAGCAGGTTTCTTGCTTGGCTCACTCTCAGACCCTGAAGATGAAGGCAACATGTTCCTCTGAAACGTCGGTCGACTTTCACGAATTACATGGCGTTAATTCCCACATTATAGAACTCTTCATAAACACGTAATGATACTGACAAGAACTGTCCCTCTTCCTTGTATTACTCACTGACTTTCCCAAGCGGCTAGCTATTCTACCCCCCCGAAGGAGGAAGCACCTTTCTCAGAAATGGTTACTGCCTATTTCTGTCCATAAGGACAACAATCTTCATGATCGCCACCGTGAGACATGAAATTTCTCACATTACCTTTTTCTTTCCAGGAGTGAACAACCAGTTCAATTTGGTTAGAGTAGTCGGTTAAGGCTTGTGTGTTTGCGTTTTTCTGTTTCTGTCTACAGGTAGAGCCTTGCGACGAGCTGATCACCTGCCCAAGGAGTCCTACCGAACGTGTAAGATCTAGAAAAACCGAAGTGAACGGAGAAGTTCATGGAGGTAGGCCTAGGTCCACTGGGGCTGTAGTGCAAAGGAAAAGAAAAGTCGGTTAAGGCACTATGCAACAAGCCGGTAGGTAGCGGGTTCTATTCCCGATTAGAGCATTGGATTTTTAATTGATTTAATCCTTCCAGCTTTACTATGGCCCTGGGGTCTACTTAGCATCTAACAGAAATGAGTACCAAGAATCTCCCTGGGGGGTAAAGGGCCACCGGCGCGTGAGGCTGACAACCTTACCACCATCTGTGAGCCGATTGTCTAGAAAATGTGGGAGCCTCGACATCTCACAACCCTATGGGCCTCCAAGGCCTGCTACAGGGGCAGTTTTACCTTTTTTATAAGTTCAATAACCAATCATACTCCCTGCGTACTTGTTCGGATCACCACAATAAACTTGAATTTAATCACCGTAACAACAGAAGGGAAAGGTATAAATTGGTATGTCCCACGTATAAATTCGTCTTTTCTATTAGAATATACAAAACTATAATTTTGCCCGTGGTTCTGTATGAGTGTGAAACTTGGTCTCTGATATTAAGGGAGGAAGATAGACTGAGCGTGTGTGAGAACAGGGTGTTGAGGAGAATATTTGGACCGAAGAGAGATGAAGTGATAGGAGGTTGGAGAAGACTGCATAATGAGGAGCTTCATAACTTGTACTCTTCTCCAGGTATAATTAGAATGATCAAGTCAAGGAGGATGAGGTGGGCAGAGCATGTAGCACGAATGGGGGAGACGAATGCGTATAGGATACTGGTGGGAAAGCCAGAAGGAAACAGACCACTGGGAAGATGAAGGCGTAGGTGGGTGGACAATATTAGAATGGATCTTAGAGAGATAGGATGGCATGGTATGGATTGGATAGATCTGACTCAGGATAGGGGCCAGTGGAGGGCTCTTGTGAACACAGTAATGAACCTTCGGGTTCCATAAAATGCTGGGAAATTCTTGAGTAGCTGCAGAATTGGCGGCTCCTCCAGAAGGGCTCAGCTTCATGTGTAAGTAAGTAAGTAAATATGTTCATATACCTTACTTCCACAAATTCATTGTGCGAAACAGAATCTCCGTGTATAATGGTCACTGCTGACCCATTTAAACACGAACAGCGAAGTCGCCTTTTAACTGTTTTCTGCGATAAGCAATAAAAGGCACATGCGGATACAGGCAGTAGTGCGTGCAGCCGTCGCAGATTGGATCTGAACTAAGCATAAAACGTTCCCCACATTACAGGAGTTACAGAAGATCGTTAAATGGGAACAGACGGCCTGTTGTTATAATATGAACTTTCATATGTGTATACAAGATGTCTCAATTTGTCCTTCTTGCTACAGTTGTATCACATAAAGACATAACTACAAAAGGAAACAGAGGAGCTCTTAAGATGCTAAGAATTAGGCCTCCATGAAACTAATTACGCGTTCACTTATCGTGACAAGAATTCAGGACAAAATCATAACATGAAGACAGGTAAATGTGGCGAAGTTAAAATATATTAAAACTAAAGGAATAAATGAAAATTACGCCCACGAAGAAATTAACTGCGGAATAATCAGGGAATTCTTGCTGCAATTCGTTGACGGTCTTTTATCTTCTGCCCCATATCTAAAAATGTAATAAATATACATAGGCGGTACAGGAAGTCATGAGCACGTTTATTTTATATTTAAGTGAAAGGTATATGTGAGAATACAAGAACGGTCTCTATCATGTTCCATCACTATTCCACGAAATTCCCTGAAAAATCCAGACATTTCTCGTACAAGACTGTAACTTCATCTCTTGTTTTGTATTGATGTAAAATTAAATCTTTTACTCATCATCATCATCATCATCATCAGTAATCTGTCAGACGACAGGTCCACCGTCTCTTCCAAATCAATTCCTCCACTTAATGCGATCTAGAGCTTTCTCCTTCAAATGACAGCATCCTCTTCTGTCCCCAAGGTCATCCAGCATCTTCATACGTCTTCTTCCTCGTCTTCTTGTCACTTCTATCCGCCCCTCTATCTCCTTCAATAACAATCCAGCATCTTCATACGTCTTCTTCCTCGTCTTCTTGTCACTTCTATCCGCCCCTCTATCTCCTTCAGTAACTTCTTTTAGAAGGCAGTTTCAGCGTAAAACATGACCAATCCAATTAGCCTTCCGTTTTCTTATTTCGTGAATCTTTTACTATAAGGAAAAAAAAACGGATGAAGAGTGTTTGAGAACTGGGTGCTAAGGAGCATAAGTAAATGGAGAATGGAAACAATTACATACTGAGGAGCATGATAGTATTTACTCTTCGCTTACTCATGGAGCTCAGCCCTTCTTGAGAAGCCGCCAATTGCGCAGGTGCTCAAGAACTATCCAGCATTTTATGGAACCCGAAGGTTCATTACCGTGTCCACAAGAGTCTGGTTTCTAGTAGTAAGCTATATATAAAAGCTGACATCAGTTAAGCAATAAATACATAACATTTTATTGTTTAATAAAAGGCGTAGCAATACCGCAGCAAAACGCCATTCACGCACGGAAGTATAACAATGGACTAGAGACATTCTGATTTCAGTGATATCATAAATAGTATCTGTTCAGAATGTGCTGCAACTTGCTAAACCGTATGCCTGTCTGTAGTCGTGAACCACACATTTTGAAGCCAATCGGCTGCATAGAAGTTTCACTTCCAGGTTTCATGCTACGTCATAAAACTACGTCTAGCAATCGCATGCACTCATCATTAAAACATGCACCGCGTCTTACGTAGCGAGCCTGGATACCGCAGTCGGTATAGCGACTAGCTACGGGCTGGAAGACCGAGGGGTCTGAGTCCGAGGCTCGCTAGGTTCAAGAATTTTCTCTTCTCCACGTCGTCCAGACCGGCGCTAGGGAACACCCAGCCTCCTATCCAATGGGTATCTGAGGCTCTTTCCTCGGGGGTTAAGCGGCCGTGATCTCCAGGCAGTTCCGAGGTCAAAAAAATGTGGATCTATACATCCAGTCCCCCATACGTCTTCAAGGCATAGGTGCTTAATTAGTTAAGCACAGGGACAAATTTACCTTATGGTTTAACGCGTCTTGTGTAAAAACAGGGTTCTCTTTCAAACGAGACTTGTAACAGAGAACATTACTTTTAACGCTGACAAGGTAAATCGAACCGCTATACTGCAAAGGCCTGGAATGGGGAAAAAAAACAATAACAACAAAAAGAAAATAAACTGGTGCAGTCTGAGGACTGGTACCACATTGTGATGTTGGAGGTAACTTCAAACTCTTTGAAGAAGCAGGAGAGGCTTTCTTGAAGTCTACGAATAGCTGATGTATTGTCTCGTTGTACTCCAATTTTTTTTCTCCAATATCTATCGAATGCAAGAGATCTGATCAGAAGTTAATCTGTTACGTTGAAGCACTCTTCACCAAACATTATTAGGGCGATCAACTGAAGAGGGCTGGATAAACGGGGTACGTAGCAAGCATGCGAGAGGTACTGAAATGCATTAAAGTTTGATTACTGGCCTGTAGGAGAAATTTTACGATACGTACGTAGGAAATGAAGAGTTCTATCTTCTGAGATATAACGCCGTGTAGACAGCTGAAAGTCAACGGACGTTTCGGAGAAACATGTCCCCTCCATCTTCAGCGTCGAAGAAAAAGCCAAGCAAGAAACCAGGCTCAAACACCTTCTTTCACTCTAATTTTTTGCTTGGCTTATCCTTCGACCTTCAAGATGGGGGCGACATGTTCCTCGGAAAGTCGGTTGACTTTCAGCTGTGTACACGGCGTTACACCAGAAAAGAAAGAGCGCTTTGCGTTATTTTTCTGAAATTTCTTGGTTGCAACAGCTCTGTACTAGCGAATTAAACCCCAAACATGAGTACAGTCGATTTCGTGTATAGCTATGAGTGATTTTTGCATTCAGAGAGAATTCGATAATATTAGCTTCTTCACCTCCAAAACCATCATCCTCGTGCAGCTCCTCAGGCGTAACTCATGCCACAGCTTGCCGTTTGTTCCGAAACTCCATTTTCGCCTCCTCAAGATCCAGTTGGTGTGCACAGTGGCATAAATTCAACATTCATTCATGGAATTTCTCAGTTGAGCTATTAGTTAACAAAAGCTGAGTGAAAGCAGCCACACTGATCCTCTTCAAATTCGCTCACAACCTTCCACACCGACCTACCTATTATAAGCATGCTTCATGTATACATAAGCAAACGGTGTTATGTACCTTAATTGGATTTCAATACCCAATCAACAGGAAAATCCTTAATTTAATTGGTGCTTCATATTAGATAACAGAACTGCTGTGTTCTCGAAATATGTATTGCTCGCCCAGTTCATGTCAACGGTTATCATGAACTTAGCGCGATCCACTCTAATCAAATAATCACCTTTGTGTTCTATTGAGTGGCAATTAATTGTGAATCAGACAGAGACGCGGACGTGTGTGACAGAAACATGGGGAAGCGGCGCAACAGCAGTGGCGGCCCAGGAGCAATTAATTGTAAATCACAGGTTCAAAAATAACTGACTAGAACAAGCGATCATTAATTATCAGGAACGACTCATGAATTAGGTCCACAAGAGGGGACTCCAACGTGTGGCCAATGGGCTGCATGTGTTAAATATTCCATTTATTAATTACTGCTTCAGACTGTGCCACGGTTTAGGCCATGGTTTCTCAAACTGTTGATCGCGACCTACTCTAACACAGAGTTGCCGAATTCCTACTATTAAGAATGCAGTCTTCCGGGATGTGGTGTCGTGTAGATCTTGTGTGAACCGACATTTCGGAGGAAGGTATCACCTCCATCTTCAGGATAGAAAAACCTGTGAGCGAGGAACCAGCGTGAGCAGGTGGCTGCAGTTTTGAGTGCATATTTCTCAGTTTTTACACCTATCATTGGTTCATCAGTATCCAAAACGTATTGTGATTCAAGAAAAATGAATACTAATTAAATCTAAATGTTTCTGTGTCACAGTGAAAGCAGACAGTGGTTTTAGTAATAATATAATTATTAGCAGTAACTTTAGAGTTTCTGAATCAAAAAGAATGTTGAGTCAAATAATTATGTAACTTAAGNAGCTGCAACCGGCGAAACTTTTCGCCACCTTCTTCGTGACTGTACAAGAACAGTTTACAGCTTACTGTAAGTGTAAAGGTGAAACAAAAGATAAAGGTAAAGCTATCCCTGTGAGAGGCCGTGAAGGCCCATAAGGTTGTGAGACGTCGAGGCTCCCACATTTTCTCTAGACAATCGGCCAACAAATGGCGGTAAGGTTGTCAGCCTTAAGCGCCGGCGGCCCTTACCCCTCAGGAAGATTCCTGGTACTCATTCCTGCTATGGGCTGAGTCGAACCCAGGGCCATAGTGCGACTGGAAGGATTAGGTAAATTGAAATAAAAATCCGCTTCATCAGGAGTGGAACCAGTGACCTTCCGGCTTGTAGCATAGTGCCCCAACCAACTACATTACCACATGTTCCAATGAAATGTGGGGAAACTTTTACCAGACAACTTGGAGGTACATCTTAGACGAAATTAAGCTTCAGAGTCGCTGCTGTGCTAACCTCAAATCTCACAAAACAAAGCAGAATGTGATGCCCTGAATTGGATTAGACTGGCTCCGAACAGGGTCAAGTGAAATTCATCTGCGGCAGGGTTAATGAAATTTTGGGTTCAACAGGAAATTGACTGAAAGAGCGAATACGCTCCGGGAAGACAGCCTAGTTCCTGTGCTTAATTTGTAACACGTGATTTTTCTTCCCATGCATAGCTTATGCACACGGCAAAAAGCAAGCCTCCGTTCTTACTGTGTTTATTCATTCATTTATTTATTTGAGGATCATTTAACTATCCTTTCAATAGCTCACATCATATAGCATCGAGAACAGCTGTTATAGGGGAGATTTTCTGGATTTTACTCGGGAGTTGCCTGGTTCTAATCTCGACCTGTCCCTCCAATTATCCTCACTAAAGTTTTCATGCTATGTCCATAGTATCTGTTATTGTGCCATATGGACGTCATAAGGACATTTAAACACCTTATAAAAATATCAAAAGGAAACTCCGTGGTTTTAGTCCGCAAACCAACTATACCGACCGAGCGACCGCCGCTTGTCGGCGAAGTTAGTACCCACTTTAGCGGATAGAGGGTGTCGCGTGGTCAGCGCGACGAATCCCCACGGCCGTTAATTTCAGTTTTCTAGGCCAGGAACAGTTTGAACATAAATCATACATCGAAGCGCACAATCCCACATTCCGAAGAGTATATGAACTTTACGATTGGCAGCAGTACACACGCTACCTAGAAAAACATTTAAGCGAGAACATCTACACCAAAACCAGTATGAGGAGCACAAAGCAACACTAGATGCACACATTCAAGAAAGCGGCACACCCAATGGGACACGCAAGTACAAAAAAATACATCTATGTACAGGCAGGTAGCATTAACGACAGAATCATATTAATAAACATGTAATATACATTGCAGAGAAACGGTTGCAATACAAAAGATAGGAAGAAAAGCAACCTATGATATCAAAATTAATGACAGCAACAACGAAGTGCCTCACAAAGTGCACAGTGCCGTGGACTCATTTAAAAAATATGTTGCCTGAAGATGGCCCTGTGTGGCTGAAACATGTAGCACACTATAAACACTGAAACTACACGCCTTTCACGATATTTTAAATATATAACGAACATTTTAATGAATTAAATGTGATTTAGTGTCAATTAAAATTAAAATTTATATTGTTGAAAACAAAACTACAAAAAATGTTACCCACTGCTGATCAAACAGCATCGTTAAACAACCAAACGATCATTATATCCTATAAGCCATACTACTTCTGCCCTATATTTCTACAGTTTTACATGATCACAATGTCCGTAATCTTTTAAACTCTCTCCTAGGAAGAATAGAAGCTCTTCTGGGGAAATGAACATGAGGCACAAGTTTTCTTTTTGTAGGTCTTATGAAATTTTACAGGATATTCATGAATTTACCACCTGGAAACTTGACGAACTAGCCGCCACTGATTAATTTCTTATTTCAGACCATGTTCTCTTCGAGTGAATTAACTATATTGTCATTAACATTAATATAAAGATAGCTGAATCAAGCTATCTCCCGATTTCAATTCAAAAAGATAATTTCTTTTGACTCCAAACCGTGTTTGATACTGAGAGCTGCAGATTGTAATGACAGGCGAAACAGGGCCAGCAATTCCCGGCATATCGTTCTTGTTAACTCAATTATTTCCGAGCAAAATTAAATTTTCAACAAAACTGGAAACTTAGCTTCGAGGCATATATGAAACTAGCGAAGTTAAGGATTTTACTCCGGTTCAAAATTTCTTATATGTACCATATATATCCCTTAGATGAGTAACTTCCAGCTATATATATTGTGTCCCACCAAACATTCTGCAAGAAAAAGAAAGAAAGAAATTCAAGTGGTCCCACCACAGCAAAAACGGCTTCTCTTTTCCAGGAATTGAACTTCATGCATATTTTGTTATTAAGTCCTATCAATCGTTATAAAAAAGTTGCCGTTTTCGAGGTCTCACATCCAACGGTTGAGAAGCAATGATTTCAATCACTGGTTCTCAAGGGGGACCATAGGCAAAAGTCGCAAAAATGGGGGCCATAAGTCACATTCGATGATGAGATTTGTGAAGCGAAAACCACAGACCTTCGGGAATGGTCTGGAGTCCCACTTTTCTGAATACAAAGAGATGAGAGGTAGGACTGATGTAAATTAATTTTCTTTTAAATGCGTGATCCACAGCAGGAAGTATAACTCTAACCTGGCACAAAGCGAAATAATACAAATATATCGAATTAAGGGAACTAAAAAAGGCCAGATTCTCACCGAATTAATTTTCATTTAGCCTGTCAGATACAACGCTCTCAGTATAGCGAGTGGAAATACCTGCACTAAAGAAAATTACTTTATAACTGAATTACTTCAAGTTTCACTCTACAAAAGAGATTAAGTTAGCTTGCACGTGAGTTTGAAATATGATGCAACAGCAAAACAAAAGGGTGGTTAAGAAGAGCAATAAATACTAGTGACGAAAATGAACCTACATTAAGGAAACGAAAGTGGGATTGTGTGTCTATTCTTTAAGACCAAAAGTTCAAGGGCGCGTGTTTTTTGTATATTTGTTGTTTAGTTATTATCTTTTATTGCTACTGGGGTGGGACTAGGTCCTTTGTACTGCGGCCACTTCTGGCCTACTGTACCAGCCCCAGATGATAGGTGAGGGTGATTGTGGAGCAATTGGTGGAATGAAGATTGGCAGGGGAAACCGAAGTACTCGGAGAAAACGTGCTCCAGCACCACTTTGTCCACCACAAATCTCACTTGACCAGACCCGTGATCGAACCCGGGCCGCCGCGGTGGGAAACCAGCGACTAACCGCTTGAGATATGGCGCGGCACTGTTGTTTAGTTAACAAAGCTATCAGTAACTGTACAGCGTATTGCCGTGTATTCCTGTATTCCTAGTTCCACATCGCTTGCTTCCGCCACTGCAGTTCCACTCGGTGGATCCGTCTCGTCGTGTAGCCTCGAATCGGACAGCGCGGAAAACGCAGCTCGTCCTCATTGTTGCGTGGAACGGGTATTTACCCACCGGTACCTAGTAATGGTGCCGGGGGGTATGTGGCGTCATTTGTCTAAACGCAGAGGTCACGTGAAGCGTACTCACAACTGAAGTATGATGTCATCGCGCCTGCGCGGAAGTCTTGTTTATCGGCTGTCGCTTAGAAGCGGTTTACATAACTAAGTTTGAGTAACTAAGCAACCGACTGTTTATCAAGAGTCTGTCTTTGTGGTAACTCGTTCCACACCCGTCGCCCAACAAAGGGTTGACATGTCACACTATCATTTTGTGACCTACTTTCGGACCCTCCCTCTATAAAGCGTGAAATATATCTTCACTCTATGTCCCAGCGTGATTAGGAAACAGCTGTTTTGGTACCGAAAGCCAATTTAAATTCATTCGAAACTTTCGGTCTCCCAGAATGTGATACCATGTATAGATATTTGTCGGAATTTCGAAGATACGTGCTGCCTCCATCACCAAAAGAAGAAGTTATCGGGAAGAATTAATCGCCCGCTTTCCTACACTACAAATTTATTATTTTATGAGACAAACGAGTTTCTTCCATAAACAGAGACAAAACTCTCCTCCAAAATCTTGGAAAATATTACCAGACTAATAAGATTTGAGGTTCTCTCAGCGGTGGTTATGAAGAGTTATATCTTCTGGGATATAAAGCCATATAGTTGACTGATATTTAACAGGCATTTAGGAGGAAAATTTCGCCTCCATCTTCAGGGTAGAATAAGCCAAGGAAGAAACTAGCGTGAAGCAGGTAGCAAGCAGAGTTCATTTTCCTCCAAAACGTCGACTAAATTTCAACGGACTGATTACAGGGCATTTTATCCTATCAGACAGAACTCTTCATTACCAGACTTACATCCCCCAGAAATCGATAGTCTAATCTTGAGTCACTTCCGTGAAAACTTCAACTGTAACATTCATTCTGTATTTCCAGAGCCGTAAGAAGGACGAAATTACATCGAAGCAGGCTTCCTTGGCAATGTCTCGTTTATCTCTCAACTCTCAAAGCACTTAATAAATTATTTACTACCAACTCGCTATGGGGCAGTGATGCTTCAGACTTTGCTGTATTACTTAAGTGCCCGTTAGGAATCTTGTCTGGATTATGGGCCATCCTCAGTGAAATGTTTCGTGACTCTCCAAGCATATGAAGGAGCAGTAACTTACAACAGATGACTAACGCTTCTCTTCAGTTCCTTACGTAGTTAACATATAAAATCATCTCCCCATCTCATAGCAGCCATAATATCTGTCCATCTCAAACAACGTCGTTAAATAGCATAATGAACAGAAAATTACTATAGGCTAAGGCGTCAGTGCTATCTATACTGGTACACTGTTTACTTAAAGAGACATCGTAAACAATAAAAACAAATAAGCAAGGATTAAGCAAACTGGATTGTTCAGAATTCGAACTATGCAGTAAAGTTGGCTTAGGGCTCTTCCATCGCTCAGGCGGTTAGTCGCGCGGCATCCCACAGCGGCGACTCGGATTCGAACCCGTGCCAGGTCATGTGGGATTTGTATTCGACAAGGTGACACTGGGGCAGGTTTCCTCCGAGTATTTCGGTTTCCCCTCCCATTTCTCATTTCACCGATTGCTCCACAGCAATCATCATCATCATCTATCATATGGGGGAAGGTATAATAGGTCAAACAGTAGCCGCAGTACCAAGTGCACTGAGTCTCACCCCAACCAAGAATAATAAATAAAAAAAAAAAAGGTTGGCTTACATCTTGAATTCAGACGGTTTATATTAAAGGAGCACTGAAGTAATCTGGAGCCAGATACTCCCAAACATTTCAATACTCTTTCTTTCCTCAATGCAGGTAATAATATAGCTCCAAGTATTTTCCTTATTTCCTTTATGATGCAGTAAAACGTATTCTGCCATGTGTCCAACAATTTCACCTCCGCACTTCGTATATTATTTTCACCTCGTTTTGTAACATTCCAACTTCACTTCCGTGTAACAGTTGTATGTTGTTCTAAACGTGATTGTTTTCTTCCTTTATTCCCTACTGATCCATGCACTGCACCAGGCATTTCGAAATCTGGACAATATCTTATAGGGCAATGCATGTCTGTATTATGTCAGTTGCGAGTTTTCTGGTGCATTTCGAAAATAAAATCTAAAACGGCCTACAGTACCATCATGTTCGTCTTCTCGCAAGTAACAGAGGGCAGAACTGCCAAACCTATCCGACCGATTTTAATCAGACGTCGTTGCTAAATCTGTGCTGAATTCCACCGAGTCATTTTTATGCTGCAATTTCAGAATTTAATTTGGTTTTAATTACTTCGTAAATAAGCAGATATAACATTTGTTATTCAGGGAGTTGCAAACGTGAAGGGAAGCACGTGTTTGCTTCTGACTCTCTACATCGACGCTGGTATATAAAATACGAACGTCATTAGCGTCATTATGTACAGAATAACTGGATGAATACTGAATCCTGTTGTGAAGGGCAGACAGTCATACAGTTGTGAATTATTTCAAGGTAATAATCCTGATGCCGGTCACGGTAGCCGAGCGGTCTAAGGCATGTACTGCCTTCGAGCGCTTGGAAACCGGAATCGTGGGTTCGAATCCCACTCAGGGCATGGATGTTTAGTTTGTGTGTGTGCGATTTTTTTTGTTTGTGTACAGGTAGAGGACTTGCGACGAGCTGATCACCCGCCCAAGGAGTCCCACCGAATGTGTAAAATCTAGAAAAACCGAAGCCAACGGAGAAGTTCATGGAGGTAGGCCTAGGCTCACTGGGGCTGTAGTGCCAAGGAAAAAAAATAATCCTGATGCTGGAGAGCAGCTACTGGGAAATGCGACGGGAAACCCCACTGAGCACGTTAACGATGAGGTACTGCGTCTCAGTAGTATCAGACAGGTGTTCCCTTTCGAATTTCAGTCTGGAAAATAGTTTTCTTACGGACAATTACGTAATTTTCTTCAGTTCCTATAATAAAATCCCAGGATATACTTGAAATTGCTACGACTGCTTCTTATTCAGCTTTCACAACAATCTGCACTCTTCATGCACCGTTCCTTAATATCTGTAACTAAAAAAACTTCGTTAAAAAGCATCGATAAACTGCGCCCAGAATCTGATATGGTCAATACCTAAAGCACGCACGCCTGGATTGCAAAGCAAAGAAATGCTGAGCCAAACTTGACCAGTAAGTATGAGGAGGTGAAGAAGGGTAAATATGGCGTATTGTTTAATTTGGGTACGAGATCCCGTAACCATGATATCCACCCCACTATCCTTTCTTTCTCATTTTGTGATTCTTTGCCACTGTGGATAAAGCAACTCTCTTCAACAGGCAGATTCTAAAGGGTTCTGACAATGGTGCATAACACACAGATTTACTGGCTTTCTGGACTTTTTCCATCATCCGGTATTCTAGAAGGCAGAAAACATGACGTTTCGGAAAGTTTCCGTCCTCAGGTGAGAAGGGAGAAGACACCTACTCAGTTGGGCCTCTAGCTCTTTTCTATGGGACCCAACTGAGTATGTGTCTTCCCAACCTCCACCTGAGGATGGAAACAAATCCAGTTTCCGAAACGCCGTGCTTTCTATTTTCTAGAGTACTGGACGATGGGAAAAGCCCAAAAACCCAGTAATGATGTATCTCTTCCAACAGTTTCACTCGAAACTCCGAGTTGCCCAAGCACCCTAGCTAAGGAATCTTCGTGTTGGAATTAGATTCGGATGTTTAATTCGATAAATCAATCCAAAAATAATTTAAGTGATCGCCACTGACGTTATGAACGGCGACAAAACCCAGCCTAAAGCCTATATTTTCTTTCCCTTATGCACAGAATGTAACAGCTGTACCAGACACTTCCTTCGTTGACGTTTATACGAAAGAGAGAAGCACATTTACAATTGTAATTCGTGCGAACTTTGTTACTAATCAGAACTATTCTTCTGCAGTTCAAAAGAAAATATTTGTCTTGAATCTGACGTCTACGCCTTATTTTCTGTTCGGGAAGTTCAATTCGAAAAATGAAGCTAGAAATAATTTTTATGATCTTCAATGGCATTATGAATGATCACGAAATCCAATGTATAACCAATTTGAAAAATGCCGTTTTCGGGGATGTGGCGCCGTGTAGATATTGTGTTAATCGACGTTCCTCGGAAACGGTCGGTTTACACAGTATTTACACGGCGCCACGTCATAGTCACAGCAGTGAAAACATTAAATCTTAATAACCAACTTCTTTTTCCGTATGCGCACGGTGTAATAGTGACGCTACATTCTTCCTTCAGTGCCGTTTATAACAAGCAAAATATAGGCATTTGTAATAGGTCTAAGGTAACTTGTATCAATTCTGTTATTACTCGGGCCTCTTCTTCTGCAATGCAAAAGAAAATATTTCCTTCAAACCCGAAGCCTCTGTCCTGTGTTGAGTAGGTCTAATGCGGTCGCATATATCCACATAAAAGTAACTTAAAGATTTATAATATTTCGTATAAGGTAAAGGTAAATTTGCCGGTCACGGTAGCCGAGCGGTCTAAGGCATGTACTGTCTTCGCTCGCTCGGAAGCCGGGATCGTGGGTTCGGATCTGTTTCCTGTGAGGTACGAACTGAATTCTTATATATTATTCTTATACACTGCCGGTCACAGTAGCCGAGCGGTCTAAGGCATGTACTGTCTTCGCTCGCTTGGAAACCGGGATCGTGGGTTCGAATCCCGCTCAGGGCATGGATGTTTACTTTGTTTGTGTGTTTTTCTGTGTTTGTGTACAGGTAGAGGTCTTGCGACGAGCTGATCACCCGCCCAAGGAGTCCTACCGAATGTGTAAGATCTAGAAAAACCGAAGTGAACGGAGAAGTTCATGGAGGTAGGCCTAGGCCCACTGGGGCTGTTGCCAATAAAAAAAAAGGTAAAGTTGTCTGTGCTTAGTTAATTAAGTACTATGGCATGAAGGCGTATGGGAGAATGGATGTATAGATCCACATTTTCTTGACCTCGGCATCAGTTGGAGATGAGTGATGAGCATCACGGCTCCGCCGCTTTAGCCCCAGGGGAAAGAGACTCCGGCACCCATTGGATAGGAGGCTGGGTGGACCCCAGAGCCGGTCTGGACGACGTGGAGAAGAGAAATTCCTTGAGCAGACAGGGGCTCGAACTGCCATTCCTCGATTGCCAAGCCCGTAGCCAGTAGCTATACCGACTAAATTATACCGGCTCCTAACATATTTCGTGAAGACAAACGATATACACCGTCAATAAGTAAAGTATTTCAACGTTGAACCGATCACATTTTACGGCAGTCAAAGTATGCAAGAGTGTTAAATAAACTGCAATACAATCATAGGAATTCGAACCTTAGTCCAAATGGTGGGAAGCCTGTACGATATTCCCGGTCATTTACTTCGTTCCCATCTCTGGAATAAAGGTAGGCTCGAAAAGTCAATTAATCAGAGAGTAAAGTATACATTAAAATACGTTACAAATGTCTTTTTTACTTAATGAATTCAAACATTGTTCGAAATGAGATCATCCATGTTCAATGCACATTTCACAACAGTATGATATTGTTCTGTAAATTGACTGGAAGATTTAAATCTGAACATTCCTGTAGTTACGAGAGAATATTTTAGGTTAACTGACTTTTGGGGCAGTCTGTACATTAGTCTGCTGCATGCGGATCCATTAGAATGTGAAACATCGAACTACTGCAGGAAACGCGGAAGGTACGCCGCTTCCGCGGACAGAAATAACCCCTACTGAATTTCACCGTAATACCCCATCAGTGACGCTAAAGGGGTGTTCTTTAGCCTTGTTTTTATAACAATATTTGGTAGTCACGCTGCTAAGATAAAAAGAACTCCATCCACAAATTTAAACGAACATGTTTTCACAGCCAGGATTATATTTCAGTGTTTGCGTATGAACAACATCAAAAGGATATTGAAACAGCAGCTATTACATGTATACGGCAATAAAGCGGAGGAACCCACGCCCTCCTTATCCGGCCACGAGTGACCGCACACAACACGACTACGACCCAGTTTGTTACTGCACAAAGCGCATTAAATGAACGCACAAAGGGGAAGGTGTATCTGTCCGTTGGGATTTTCCGTTTCGGAACAGATCGACGGATTTCGACGACGTTAATTATATGGAGTCCACACTAAAAGTTATTAGGAAATTTTAATTTGTTCTATCTTCTGTGATATGTGAGGGTGATTGTAGAGCAATTGGTGGAATGAAGATTGGCAGGGGAAACCGAAGTACTCGGTTTTCACTGTGAAAACAGCACAGCAGCCACGAGCAAAGCCTGGACGATATAAAGAACCTCCACATCAAGATAGCCAGGTGGCACAATATCTGCCCCATATAAGAGGGACGATGGGAGGACGAAGACGAGCCTGCATGGTTTACGAATTTTAATTATTAACAATCCAAAAAAAAAAATTAATTAGCATCAAGAAATTTTATACAATTTTATAAAAAACTTTACATTCCAAGGAACTGCTGTGTTTGTGAAATGTTCTATT
>NW_019723904.1:1003577-1035586 GCF_002891405.2 Cryptotermes secundus
AATGTGAGAAGTAATGTTAAGCTTGATTTCTCCCTAATATGAGTACACAAAAAATACAGGGACTATTATTCAAATGCCTAATTGACCTCATCCAGACAAGTAACAGCGAGGTGCGGGGCTACATATCACACAACACCGTTTCAAATTTGCAATTTTATTTTTTGCAGCTGTATGAAGAAGAGAGCTCATTTGATTTATTGAGTTTGTATGTTTCTTTTTTATTTTTGGCGTAATTTAATAATTATCTCCAATGAGAATGTTGTGGAAAGCATTTGCTTGTCATCAGTAACGTTGCTTGTGATATGGTTCAAATTGCTTTGATCTCTGTTAGGGACCACTGGAGCCCCTGTGTGTACAGGGAATTTCCAAACATTTTAGTAATAGAATACATGGTTTGGAGCTTTATACTGTTACGTGTCACCCTATACACTTTTAAGATGATTAATCATTTAAGCACAGAGAAAAATGCTATTCTATTCCGAAACGAAATCTGTAGCCACACCTTTATTCTGTTCAAAAAGCCAAGTTCCCTATACAAACAAAAAGCGAGACCACCTCAGTCACCCACAGAAAGAATCAACGCCCGTACTTCTACATAACAAAGACATTATATAGGACTCAAAGAAGACGTGCGATGACACAACACTGAATACAGAAGGACAATGCCTTAGTTTGAGGGATTTGTGTGCGCACCTACAGAACATCTGTTACTGCATTCAACCGTTCAATAAGAGTCAGTGGAGACTGAAGCTTCCTTCAAGCAAAGAGCAGTGATCTATCTGGAAGGAAATGAAACCTGGTGCCAAGCACGACGCTCACCACGCCCCCACCCCACTGCCGCCACTAGCAGCGGCTTATCTCGAACCAGCTTACGTGCTTTCCCTTCACTTTTCACAAATAGGGCAGGACACACAATCTAGACAATCGGCTCACAGATGGCAGTGAGGTCGACAGCCTTAGGCGCCTGCCGCCTTTTACTACCAGGAAGATTCCTGGTAGTCATTTCTGCTAGAGGCTGAGTCCACCCCAGGGTCACAATGCGGCTGGAAGCATTAATTCAACCGAAAAATTCAATGACCTCATCGGAAATCAAACCCGCGCCCTTCCGAAGAAACTAGTGAAATGCTACATTTGGAGCATAGCTTTGTATGGGGCTGAAACTTGGACACTTAGGGCAGCGGATCAGAAACACCTGGAAAGCTTCGAAATGTGGTGTTGGAGAAGGATGGAGAAGATCAGTTTGACCGATTATGTGAGAAATGAAGAAGTGTTATTTAGAGTCAGTGAGCAGAGGAATATCCTACACGAAATAAGAAAACGGAAGGCTAATTGGATTGGCATATCTTACGCAGTAATTGCCTTCTAAAAGAAGTTATTGAAGGAAAGATAGAGGGCGGATAGAAGTGACCAGAAGACGAGGAAGAAGACGTAAGAAGATGCTGGATGACCTTGGGGACAGAAGAGGATATTCTCATTTGAAGCAGAAAGCTCTAGATCGCATTAAGTGGAGGAACTGTTTGGAAGAGACTGTGTACCTGTCGTCTTGACAGATTACAGATGAATGAATGAATGAAGGAATGAATTAACAACTCACATAGATTTACTAATTTTCTATACAGGATATACAGGTCTCCTTACGCGCTACAAACTGAATATATAGGGTTAGCCTAAAAGAAAAAACACCTTCAAAGTTTTACAGAAGAAAGAGTTTTAATAGCATGGCCGAGATACTTACATGGTTTGAAAAATACGCCCTGAAGTTTACATGGGTACTCCTTTTTACGGGATACAGCACAAAAAACGTGCACTTTAGGTGAATCCCTCCACGCTCTACTACAGCTCTGGAGTTTTCAGTTTCCCATATACGAACGTTGTGTTTGTTCACCGTAATACTAATGTGGAACGTTGATTCCTCACCGAAAACTGCAGGTTAAAGAAATCATTACTTCCTCCTTTCCGTTGCTGCATGTCCATACAGAATGAGTGACGGAGGATTTTGTCGTTTTCAGTGAGGTTCTGCAATAACTGCAACCGGTAAGGGAACATTACGCAAGATATTCCACAGTCTTTTGTGGAACTTGAAGTTCTAAACTTGCACGTGTTCTTGACTTTCTTGGGCTTCGCGTGTAAGTTTCACGAACACGAGTCATTTAAACTGTCTATTTCTTTTAGGCTAACCCTGTATAATCAGACATAAAAGCGAGACCCCGCCGAAAGTAAATCCTTTTATATTCCACATAAATGCTTTTATAGACTATTACAAGTCACTGTCGGAAAATTAATAAAACTTGGTTTCAGCACAACGTTCGCACACTGCTCGCCACTTTTCCTTAAGCTGCAGCTAACTGCCTTAGCATTACGACTACAATTCAAGCCATCCATAATATCTGAATTATAAAGGTACAGACACGGGTCTATACCTACTAACATCTTAAATGCTTCATATACGTGGTACAGTATAACGTTTACATGCATTAAGTGCAACTACTGTCGAGGTTTTGAGAGATCAAAATGAAGTCAACATATACGAGTACTCTGACGTTTGTTTTATGCTGACTGCGCCCGATTCTGCTTTGTTCTATAACGTTTAAGGGACAGCCCGCTGAGCCACGCCGCTAGTAAACGTACTCGACAAGATGGCGTGTCAGCAAGGATGGAGACAAAAGAAAGGACATATGGCGAACATGTGACCTCTTATACTTGCAATCCCCACCTCTTCCTTAACGACCTTCTCTCTGAGCCGTGCTGTAGGATGGAAAGTTAACAAAACTCATATTTGACCTTTTCAAGAACAAAATGATATTTATACATTCAGTTCCACCTCACAGATAGGAAACTGCATGTATATAACAAAGATTATCCGATGAAGGCTGTTTAGAGAAATAATCTCAGTTTATTGTAACAGTGACATTTTTTTTTCCTTGGCACTACAGTCCTAGTGGGCCTAGGCCTACCTCCATGAATTTCTCCGTTCACTTCGGTTTTTCTTGATCTTACACATTCGGTAGGACTCCTTGGACGGGTGATCAGCTCGTCGCAAGGCCTCTACCTGTACACAAACACAGAAAAACGCACACACAGAAACTAAACATTCATACCCTGAGTGGGATTCGGACCCACGATCCCGGTTTCCAAGCGAGCGAAGACAGTACATGCCAACAGTGACATTAATCACAAAAATACAATCCGAGGGCACAAAGTGGATCTCTGGTATATACAGTGATCATTAACGCTTTAGACCAGCCTATTTTAGTATTTGGTGTGGCCAAAATATCTGTCGCTCCGAACTTATTAAACAGACTTAAAATCTGATTTAATTATAAAAAATAATTATTAACGGACATATCTACGCAGTACTTTTTCTATTACAGTTTATGTTTACCCTTTAATATGGCATACTGTCAATTTTTATGTACTGTCATTAGATAATTATCATATTCGGCGGGCCCAGAGAAAGAGCGTCATGGCCGCCCCTCAGTGGGAGGAGTCTCCGCTTTCACCAAAATTTTCCTTACATAAACAGTGCTGAAACAATGACATTGCCATAAAAACGATGGGATAGCCCACATCTCTTACAAGTTCTCACTTAGTACTAGTGACTATTTAGTAGAGTAAAACACAAACATGCAGAGCAACAGCGTAATTAACATTTTATATGGCATACTAAAGTTGGTGCACTGAAAGATACTATAAATCGCTGTTAAAGCTGCAATTTAAATATATCCGTTTGAAGTTCCACTAACGCGAATACTCCTTACAAGGTCTGTCTGTCTGTCTGTCTGTCTGTCTGTCTGTCTGTGTATCTATCTATGGCTCTACAGCTCTTTCTTGGACCTTCGCAGCTTTTCAGTTTCTTAATCCTACAGACAGTCAGTAGGACACCCCTGGCGGTGGATCAGCCCGTCGCAAGGCCGCTGCCTACACACAGAAAAACACAAACACAGAATAAACGCACACAGACACCCATGGCTCGAGTGGGATTCGTACCCGCGATCCCAGCCTTCGAGAGAGCGAAGACAGTTCATGCTTTAGACCACGCGGCGACTGTGATCGGCAGCAAAGCGAATACTCCCTGCAAGTTCTACTGTCACAAGAAAGTCCTCAAAACGACTGGGTTGCATAAGAAGCAAGCACGATATTTTGAACAGGACCCCCCCCCGAAAAAAGATGGAAAAACAGAGGAACAGAGAAAGTTCCGTAAGAAGGAGGTTAGCAATATGTCTCTTCTCGGAATACTGCTAGGGGAGCAAATTTAGAGGGATGAGATTGACGGGACACGAAGCTCGGATGAGCGGAAATAAGATATGCATGAGAATTTAGTCGTAAAACCTCAAAACATGGGACCTTCACATATGGAAATAGCTTTCGAGGACGTGGCTTGATACAGAGAATGTTGGCGCTTTCTGGTGGTAATGGTTATTAACTTATGGAAAGGGTGAAACAAATTGAATAGGCCTTGTCTTTCTCTTTTTTATAATGGTATTGCATTTCAGGAGTTACAGCGTAGNAGAAGTGTGAGGGGGGGGGGGGGGGGGAGGGTTGGTGAAGACAGCCATGGAAGCAAAATTATTTAACTCTTCCACTTCAATCTAAAAAGAATATCGCTCGTGTTATAAATTTTAAACCATAAAATTATGTATAAATAAAGTAAAGCTGTCCCCGAGCTTAACTTAGTAAGCACCGCGCCATGAAGGCGTACGGATGAGTGGATGTATAGATCCACATTTTCTTGAATTCGGCACTAGCAGGAGGTGCGTGGTCAGCTTCAGGCCCCTGTCGCCTTACTCCCTCGGAAAGATCAACCGGTGTCCATCGAATAGGACGCTGGGTGAGCCTCAGAGGCGGTCTGGACAACGTGGAAAAGAGAAAATTCTTGACCCTACCGGGACTCGAACTCCGACCCCTCAGTCGTCCAGCCCGTAGCCAGTCGCTATACCACTACGCTATCCCGGCTCCTCAAAATTAGATATAAACCTAACTTAAAGTGTTACTTGTAGTCAGTGAGACGAAGCATTCCGGCTGCCACTGTGTGTAGGATAATCTGCTCCTCACTGAATGAATAAAGTGAAACGGCCCATTCCAGAGAGGCCGCGGGCAGGCAGGCAGGCACACGAACATATAACGAATTAATGGTCCAAGCTACAGAGGTGCAGTGACCTATGACGACAGACAAGACTCCCGTAAAAAGTGGACCAACTTCTTTTTATATCTACATCAAGTTCGACTGAAAAGAGCGCAATGCAAGGTGGGTAACTGAATGTGTGTGTATATAGGCCTACACACACAACACGTCGAAGTCGAGTTGGTAGCACCGCTGATTTCTATCCGGAAGTCCAGATTCTAATCTCGCCCGGAGACTTACTATCTTTCCGTATTCTTTCCAAATCATTTTTCACTAATCATCCATCGTTCGACACTATACAGTCTGAAGTAGAGACGGCTCCTTTAAATAAATGATAAATGAATATATAAAAACAACTCTCACCGTTTTAGTTCCTAATGGCATGCACCCACCCATCCATCCACGGCTCTACAGCCCTTTGTTGGACCTCAGCGGCTTTTTTCAATTTCTTAATCTATACACATCGGCAGGACTACCTGGACGGGTCGCTACCTACATACAGGACAGCACAAACACAGAATAAACCCACACAGACATCCATGTCTCGAGTGAGATTCGAACCCACTACCTTGGACCAAGCGGCTACTGTGATCAGCATGTCATCGTCACATGGGCTAAGAAAAACAGGACATAAGACTGAAACAAACATTTGACTACAGGAAACAGAAAAAAGAAAACTTTTTTTTTTAATTTCTCTTGCGATATTGCACAGTTTAATCATACAAATGCAGCCCTTACGCCTTAAGGAACTAAATGTATTTGAAACATGTAAAATATTAGCAATTTTAGATACAGCCATAAAGAATTAGGACGATGATATGCCCATGTATACTGTTCCTAGCATATCATCATCATCACCACCACCATTGGAAAGTAGTCCTTTCTGAGACAAAACCTTCCTTAGAATTTTCTGTCAGATTTGTTTGAATCAGACCATCCGGTTTACACTTATTTGAATTTCGCAACAGTAATTTTTTTACAGAGCAAGGTCGTCAGCCTTGCATCGAACCACCAACCTGAAGGAGGATGTCTCTGTATTTACCTCCCTCAGTGACAGTCAGGGGTGTCCAGTTATACCCCCGGTGCCGGGTTCTTTTCTAGAACTCTCCAGGCTGCGGTGGCGGTATTGTAACCCGCCTCCACCCTTTCACTCAGAAGCTTTAAGATGAAGATACCGTTAGCTCTCTTGAAAGTTTACACTGCGCACAGTAGTCTCACTTAATGCTAACAGAGAAACAAATTAGAGTTTTCTACTCTGTGAATCCATTATTATTATTATAGATAATAATCTACTTGCGTAATTAGTTTTCAGCAGAGGGAACCAAAATAATTATCTTCGACCGTCTTTTTCTTATTTCGATTATAACCTCGAAGTCGAAATCGTGTTAATTCATGTTATCCACACAATGTTTATTACAAAGGGACAATGCATTCTACTACCCACCGTCCTCACAGTATAATTCTGAGGTATGAAAAATCTGTGCGATTGAAATAATTAATCCAGTATCTTTACATTGGAGCCTGAAGGTTCAGTCGACAATACAGACCAAGGCTCGTGGAATGCCACGTCAGTGAAACCCATACCACAATTTATTTTCACGTGAGATCAAATTCTGTAAAGACCCATTTCCATTTCTGTCAAGGACTGTAACCTGGCCATATTCCTCTACAGAGCATAGTGCTTATTATTATTATTGGAGGGGGTGGGTTCCCCATGCACTTAGACCAGTTATTGGTCCTCTGTGAGTCCCCCTTTAATTTCTACTGTCCCCATACCCTACCAGTACTGGCGCGTGCTATCAGCCCCGTTCAGCCAACGAGGTCGGCCGTTGGTACCTGATATTTCCCCCATCTACCAGAGGCGTTGGAAACTACTTGGGCGGGAAATTGTTGCCTAATTTCGCTCAGACCAATTTAATCTAAATGCATTCCATAGTTTCTGCGCCGAAACATGCGGACGGACACACAGATCTTTCAAATATGTTTACGTTAAGGTCTGTAGGCCTATACTTCCTATAACGATTCATTAAAATATGACGCTGAAATGGCAGTGATGACCCGAAGTCGATTATTTACCGGTCTGACTGTAGGGCTACAAGCATCGTACTATTGCGTGTTCATACAACGGAACTGGTTGCCTACGAAAGTATTTGAACTGTGTTTACGCGTTTGAAGTATTCCTCTATTCCGCTTGTTCCATCACATCCCGCACCACTGTTCAGAGATTTGCACGCAGTGGAGGCATGCCAATACCAACAAACTGTCCACTGAACCAGTTAACTCCGTTTAACTCTTAACCGGAATGTCTCTGTAGTGAGCCTCGACACGGGTTTCCCTCCAGTCAACAGGCTACCTCAACGCCCCAACTGCTTTTGCGTCAACACGAAGGATGTTCCATTGCGCTTTCCAGTTGCTACTGAGGCTACTGAGGTCTGAGAAGTGTAACTGTTAAACGAGACGGCCCAAACCTAAGCACGCCTACACGTACCTACAATAGTAAGCAGATAGGATTTCCCGCGTAACAGTACTCACATCGATGTTAGGTGGGTTCCTGTCACCACGGCATGGCGCCACCTCAGGTCGCGGATGAAGGAAAAGCCCTCCAGTTTTGGAGGGAAGCTGCGAATATATTGAATAAGCAGTCGCGGACAGGCGAAAAGGGGTGGCCCTCCAGCTTGGGGATTGGGCGTGGGGCTAACAACTCCTCACCGTAAGAAATTGTGTTACGAAAATGAACACAAAGCCTCAGACCCGGACGGATTCCTTGGATAAACAACCTAAGCTAATGAAAATGGATGTGAGATTTGGCACTTGGAATGTTCGAAGTTTGTATAGGGCAGATTCGCTCAGGGCAGTGACAGAAGAAATATTAATATAAGTTAGATTTAGCAGGAGTACAGGAGGTCAGATAGGATGGAGGTGGCATCGCACCGGCAGGAGACTATACATTTTTCTATGGAAAGGGGAACGAAAATCATGAATTAGGTACAGGTTTTTTCGTACATAAGAGAATCGTATCAGCAGTTCAGAGGGTAGAATTCGATAGGATAGGATATCATATATAATACTAAAAGGTCGGTGGTGTGACATCATTGTTATGAATGTTCACGCCCCAACAGAAGATAAAATTGATGATATAAAGGATAGATTCTATGAAGAACTAGAACATGTACTTGATAAATTCCCGAACTACCCTAGGAAAATTTTGTTAGGAGAGTTCAATGCCAAAGTAGGGAGGGAAGACATTTTCAAACCAACGATTGGGAATGAGAGTTTGCACGAAATTAGTAATGATAATGGAGTTAGAGTAGTAAACTTTGCCACATCAAAAAATCTTACTGTCAAAAGTACAATGTTCCCACATCGTAACATCCAAAAATTTACTTGGACATCTCCTGATGCGAAAATACACAATCAAATAGACCATATTTTGATAGAAAGGAGACGGCACTCAAGTATACTTGATGTCCGATCATTCAGGGCAGCAGATTGTGATACTGACCACTACCTGGTGGTGGAAAAGGTTAGGGAAAAACTGGCAGTGAGCAAAAAAACAACACACAGAGTTCATATGGAAAGGTTCAATCTCAAGAAATTAAATGAGGTAGAGAGTAAAGAGCAGTATTGTAGTGAAATCTCAAATAGGTTCACGGCTTTGGAAAACTTTGAAGCTAAGGTGGATGTTAATAAAGCTTGGGGAACTATTAAAGAGAATATAAAAATGTCTGCCAAAGAGAGTCTAGGTTATTATGAACCGAAGAAGCATAAGGCACAGAAAGAAGCGCGCAAAGATTATCCTATGCGCTAACGTAAACCAGATTCTTTAAGCTTGTTAAGGCTCAGTTAACGTATAAATGTGTTCGTACAACATAAAAACGCCATTTGTCGTGTTCTTTTTTTTTTCCACGTCGTTTCGGCTTCAGTAATCTGCAAGCAAGAAACATTTCATGCCAGAAACAAAATACAACATAATAATTCTATATTTGAATTATAACGCTTATATGTTCTCGAGAAAATGCAACCCGCATATCCTTACAGCTATGTAGCCATTAAAGCGGTTTTGCCGCTGAAGTTGTTGTCACATAGTGGAAGAGGCAACTGCTCGTTCGAAAGCAAAGCAGCATTGCAGCATAATTGAACCAGGTAAGAAAGGCCACAGCATACTATAGTAAATTCAAGAATGTAACAAGAACCTCCGAAAAAATAATACTTATATTACAAATTTGATATAGAAATTACTCACAGAGCTTAAGTACAGGTATTAAGCGTGAAGGTTCATAAACGTCCCCCCCCCCCAAAAAGAGTCAATGAATGATGCAGTCCTGTTTGCTATTGGAAGGGGTGCTGCGTTTGATTCTCTGAGACCGGTGTCCTGAGAGTTTCACAGTTCCTCTCAATACCTATAGCCAAATGTTAAAGTCGCACTTTAGAATGGGCCACGACGCTTCCTTTCACATGAATCCAGTCTTTCATCCACAACTATTTTCTCACCAATGCAGTATGAGTTCTGTACCCGTCTATAATCACTTTCTTATCATCCGAACTAGAACTCATTTTCGTCACGCGTTAATCACCGACACGTGACAATATTATGTCACGTGATAGAGTGTGATTATACACGGATTTTGGATTGATAACTTGATTTATTGCACACTTCGATAAAAGGCGTGACTACACTATACAGTTCACTGTTACACGCACATGCTAGTCATGTCCTCACTGTCGTTGCTTGGTAGGAGCTTCAACGGCTGACGTCTCCTTCCTCTGGGTTCCCGAATTGTCCGGGATCTCTGCTACCAGCTTCTACAGCAACAGCTCACTAAGGCTGAAACCCAGCAGTTCTCTGACTGCAACTGCTAACTGATCCTCGTTATAACACCTCTGCACTGACCCCGCAGAAAACGTCTCTTCCATTATTGCTGTGATCTCTCGTTTCCGTAGAAACGTGATTGTTTTCGAAGCCGTTACTTAGCAGTGGCTGTTATACAGTTGCTTGTTTCGTCCAGCGACGGGTCTACATTCCATAATAACATGTAACGAAACGTTACTCACGAACCTTCAGATTCCATAAAATGTTGGGAAATTCTTGAGCAACTGAGAAATCCTCAGCTTCTCAACGACTCAGCTCCATGGAGATGGTTGTGTCAGTATAATACAATTAAATAAGTAACAAAAACTAAGTAATATAAAGGATAGTCCTTCCTTTAAAGTAGGGTTTCTAGACAGGACAAAATTTCCGTGAAGAGCGCATGCGTTATGAAGAGATCCGACTTGACTGGAGGAGCGTCGGACTCTTGCGACTGAGTGCGTGGTCGCAAAGTAAAAAAGAAACACTCACTCTATTTAGCATGAATGTTCGTAACGTGATTATTTGAAGTAAAAGGTAACAAGGGANGAATTTCCGTGAAGAGCGCATGCGTTATGAATGTTCGTAACGTGATTATTTGAAGTAAAAGGTAACAAGGGAAAGTTGTCCCTGCGCTTGGTTAGTTATGCACTAAGCCATGAAGACATTTGGTGGAGTGGTGATATAGCTCCACCATTACTGAACTCGGCATTAGATGGAGGTAAGTGGTCAGCTTCACGCCCCGACCGCTTTACCTCTGGGTACCGACTACAACTGGTTACTACACGTAAACAGAACGGAATATCCAGCATGTGTCGGAAATGGGGGAGTTACAGCAGCACGTGACCATGAAACTGGAAGGGAAATGTGGAGAAAAGAAAAGCGGGAAACAAACAAGAAAAGAAACCTGGCAAAATCTGCGTACTCCATTACAATCAAGGCTTCTCACAAGAACGGTGGGTTTGTTACACTGTATGTGATTAATGTTGGAAGGAAAATTGGAGGAGTTTTTGTCAAGATTTGAAAGTTAGTGGGGCCGATCTACAGCAAAAACAAACAGCCTGTGATGAAGGGCAAGCGTAGATGCTGTAGCAGATTTCACGGTAAATTAGCAGAGAGAAGAAAGACTCTGAGGTGGGTGAGAAAAACACAGCGAGTTACCAAGGCCTGCACTCTTCTGCAAAGTGGAAGCTGAAGGATTTCATCCCCATAAGGTAAAAATGGTAAAGTTCTACCTGGCCTTAATTAATTAAGCACAATGCCAAGAAGACGTATGGGGTACTAGATGGAGTTCAGCTTCAGACTCCGGTTGCTTTACCCCTAGGGAAACAGCCCACTGTATAAGAGGATGGGTGGGCCTGCAGAGCCTACCTGGAAGCTATGAATAAGAGAAATCACTCTTACGCTTTCTGGGAATCAAACCCTGATATCTCGATTGCCCAGCCCGCAGCCTGTTCGCTATACTTACTGAGCAATCTCGGCTACAGATTTCATTTCCATACCTGTTGTAACATATTTCCTCTAAAATAAGCCGAAAATTGTGTACGCCATCTTTAAAGTTATAATAAAACAGATGGACAAGAAATTGCTTCTTCATTGCCAAACTGAAACACTGATCCTTTGAAAATGAATGCTAACGTTTGATACGTATTCGGAAGTTCATCCGTGTGAGAGCTTTCAACAGTATCAAGAATAAAACAATACAAATGTTACAACAATAATAAACAACCGTCTGGAGGCGGCAGAACCAACTCCGGAAACGTCATCTTTCATCTGTCCACTAGAGACAATGTCCAAAATAATTCTATAATAACTCTAAGACAATACTCGCCATATTTCCGGCGTCTCGTCGATCAGGGATAGTCCTGCGTCTTTGCTTTTCAAAATCCAAACCACTGATCTCGGGTTCCGTGTACATGCATTGACTTACCTGCAACAAAAAAATAGAACAGGACATTTCAGTAAGTGATAACGCAAAAGTAAACATGCCCTTAACTAAACACAAAACTGGAACAATGCATCAGATACCAGATGGTGAGTGGTCAGCTTCACGCTCCTTCCGCCTTACTCCAGCAAAATGAGGCTCCGGTATCCACGGAAGAGGAAGGCGGATATGTCCCAGTGCTGCTCCGGACGTGGTGACAAAAAGAAAAAGCTCTGACCTTACCGGGAATTGAACCCCGCTCGTTCAGTCTACAGCGAATCACGTTATTGATTCTGTTTGTGGTAAAGGCTTGTTCAATACTTAAATGACAACAGTTGGGATTGAACTCGGAGCCTTTTGAATACTGATCTTGTACGCTAAACACTACCATACAACAGGATGGCCCGGCCAGTATAATGATGTCAATCTTGGCTAATTTCTGAAACTCGGTGCAGGCCTATATAAAATAACCTCAGTCTGAAGGGATATATGAAAATGAACCTTAAAGAAAACTGTGCTTGTGGATTGGACTCAATTAGCTCAGTGTAAAGCGTACTGGCGCCGGTCACGGTAGCCGAGCGGTCTAAGGCATGTACTGTCTTTGCTCGCTTGGAAACCGGGATCGTGGGTTCGAATCCCACTCAGGGAATGGACGTTTAGTTTGTGTGTGTGCGTTTTTCTGTGTTTGTGTACAGGTAGAGACCTTGCGACGAGCTGATCACCCGCCCAAGGAGTCCNTGGAGGAAGGCGGATATGTCGCAGTGCTGCTCCGGACGTGGTGACGAAAATTAAATATCTGACCTTACCGGGAATTGAACCCCGCTCGTTCAGTCTNAAAAAGGGTACTGGCATGAGCACGGAAACTAAACTTTTGGTTCCGTAAAAGTGAGTAGTCGAGACTTGCATTTCAGTCGTCCCCAATTAATTGACGTTAATTGTTTCCGCAAAGCGTCTTCGATTAAAGATTCTTTGGTTAATAGGCCAAATTTTAACATTTCCTTCGCCTTTCACTGTAGGGCTCATAATATTNAAAACCTCAGTCTGAAGGGATATATGAAAATGAACCTTAAAGGAAACTGTGCTTGTGGATTGGATTCAATTAGCTCAGTGTAAAGCGTACTGGCATGAGCATGGAAAGAAAACTTTTGGTTCCGTAAAAGTGAGCAGTTGAGACTTGCATTTCAGTCGTCACAAATTAATTGACGTTAATTGTTTCCGCAAAGCGTCTTCGATTAAAGATTCTTTGGTTATTCGGCCAAATTTTAACATTTCCTTCGCCTTTCATTGTAGGGCTCATAATATATTATTCCGAAAGTTGTAAAATGTGATTAAAAACAGTGAACATTGATAAGACTAAACCGCGCCATTGCAGAATGGCTGGCCGACGTGACTGAACTTAGTAAACATCGCCAATATGCGCGCGCACTGGTAATCGACTTTTTTTTTTATCTATTGGCTGCTACAAGATGTAAGCAAAATGTTACAAAGACTAGTTCACTTGAACTAACAATCTGTTTTAATTTGACACTAAGTTACTAAGATTATGTGAAGTTAAGTTCGCCCATCGGATCCCTTAGCTGTCTGGCTGCTTGGCTAGTTCATAATGTTTGGTCAGTTTTAGTCGACTGGTTAGGTTTCCCACATTTAGGCGCCTGGATGCTTCTTAATTGACGTGTTGTCGAAGTCGGTCGTCGACTGACAGTTGAAAAATGTTCGCTTGCTTATCTAGACATACTGTGAGACTGTCCATGGATCGAATCGTCTATTAGCCGGGATGACTGCACTTTGTACCACGGAGTTAGCGAGCTGCATTTTCTTTACAATTCGCACATATGCGTAAGTACACGGAGCTTTCGAGACAGCGCTACGATGAAGCGAATTTATGTGCGTTATACATCTGCACGATTTGACGCACGAACTGAAACCGATCGTTGCTTACCGGCTTAACTTTCAATTACTGATAGCTACCACTTAATACCAATTAAGTCCGCGCCATAGCTCAAGCGGTTAGTCGCTGGCTTCCACCGCGGCGGCCCGGGTTGCATCCCTGGTCTGGTCAAGTGGGATTTGTGGTGGACAAAGTAGCGCTGGAGCAGGTTTACTCCGAGTACTTCGGTCCCCTGCTAATCTTCATTCCACAAATTGCTCCACAATCACCCTCACCTATCATCTGGGGCTGGTACAATAGGCCAGAAGTGGCCGCAGTACAAGGGACTTAGTCCCACCCCATTAGCAAAAAAACAAAAAAACAATACCAATTATACTATACTAAATATAACTTATGCCCAGTTTTGCATTAACCGTTCTAAGAATTCGCGGTGAGCAATACACAGATAGAGGCTAATAGAACGTTCTTTAATAACGGGGTAGTATCTGAATGACTACCCATCCTACTGCCACTCTGATAAAAAAAACTTCTAGAATGTTCTACTATGAAATAGTAGAAGAAATTTCGAGAAGCTTCGAGAAAAATCCACAAAGAGAAGGTTCTAGATGTTACGTCATCTCACAGTATTTAGAGGGACTAATCCCAGATGACGGACATTGTCCGATCAGTTGAGCAGTCCGTGAACAAACATGTATATTCAATGAGACGCAAACACACAGGCTGGGAATCTGGCAACTTCTCCACCGTACAGTAGTGTTGTGAATATCGCAAGCTGTACGCAATTTATCTGTGACTGTAAAGTGACTGTTACTGCAAAGTGTGTAGTGCACTGCAATAAAACAAGTAAGTACATCATTTCATCGATAATTTGTGATCGAAACACTTCTTCATTAAGTATAATCTCTCTCGTCGGAGCAAGGCCCGTTAAGACCTGAAGAAGGAACCTCATCGATCACGAACCCTGAATACTGTTCCCATTCCCTTTCTCTCGACATTCCGTCGTGGTTATAAGACCACGTATCCTCTCAGTCACAAACCGAGGTTTAAAAGAGGAGCAGCGTGAGGAGAACAGCCAAAGCGAGAGACCCCCAACGCGAAGCACAAAAGAACTCTCTCACAAGTGGCGTCCAACGCGAGGCTTCGTCAACAGAACTCTCACAGAACTTCCGAATTTACCAGGGGCTTGTAAAAAAACAATCGCTAAAGAATGGACTTTAAAAAAAGTCATAGTGCAGCAAACGTGCATTGTTCGCTGTATACGCTTACATACGCCATTCCATAAACCACTTTTCCGGTCTGTAAAGCGCCGCAACTCTGCCTTGATAACCTCTAGATACAATACGATAATTTCCTTACGATTATTATTCCTATATTATTATCATACTTTCTTTTTCCTTGGCGCTACAGCCCCAGTGGGCCTAGGCCTATCTCCATGAACTTCTCCGTTCACTTCGGTTTTTCTAGATCTTACACATTCGGTAGGACTCCTTGGGCGGGTGATCAGCTCGTCGCAAGGTCTTTACCTGTATACAAACTAAACATCGATGCCCTGAGTGGGATTCGAACCCACGATCCCGGTTTCCAAGCAAGCGAAGACACCGTGACAGGCATTAGCATACTTTGTATCAAGAGAATATACGGAGGAAGGTAAAGAAAGAAAATCGTGGGGCAGTGAATGTACAAGAAATTCTCTTAGGTTGTTAGATCTTCACTTTCGGGCTCTGAAGTGGTAAAACTCCTGAAGCACATATGTCACTCTTGTACACAGCTGTCTGTGTGCTCACGCTGAGGCAAAGGGGCATTTCCAAGGTTGCTTGCTCCGTTCTCTCATCGCTTACCGAGACATTATGCAGTCACAGAATTCCTCTCTTTTCATTGTTATCACCATTTTCTTTTTCTCTGTAGTCTCGTATTCATTCTTGAGATCCTGAACTCTATAGCTAACGAAACGAGCAGGAACCTTAGTGAGCGCGAGAGAGAGAACGATATACACGACATCGGTCGGTGCTGTTGCAGCAGTCTTCAAACTTTCCCTTAAGATTTCAAACAGGACTGTCGCAGGCAAAGTTTAGCATTCATAGCTTTTCAGGTTTTGTACCGGTGTCTCACCTCAAGGGAAGAACACAGATTGAGAATACTGAACATAAATTGCTAACCTAGCAGAGGCGAAATAACATGGGGCTGGAAACAAACGTATAATATGGAGTTTTATACGTAAGATTTGAAGATTTCAAGGCGAGTAAATATCCCAAAATCTTCTCGGGTGATCGGTCGTAATTAACATTCTCCACCAAATATTATTATGGTGGTTAGATCAAAGAGGATAAGATGGACGGAACATGAACTTCAATGAAAGAAGTGAGAAAGACATACAAACATTAGTCAGAGAACCACGAAAGGAACAGCCCGCTTTGGAGACCTCGGTGCAGATCGGAAGATAATACCAAAATGCACCGCAAAGAGACTGGGCGTGACGATGTGATCTGGACTCAGTTGGCTCAGGAAAGGGTCCAGTGAAGGACTCTTTGTGACCACGGTGATAAATAACTTCAGGGGACAGAGTCCTTCTTGAGTGGTCAATAGTGTAATGAACTTTTGGGTTCCATAAAAAGCGAGGAATTTCTCGACTACCTGAGACAGCACTTGTGCCTCAGTGAGAAACCTGTTCCATGCAGCCAGTTTATTAGTTAGCTTCCCTAATTCGTTCTACTCGAATTTTGAATTTCGCTTCGTTTGTTAATTAACTAGCAGTATCAATACTAGTTGACTAGACACACAAGGAAAGAGACCACTGGGAAGACCAAGAGGAAGGCGGGTGGTCAATATTAAAATGAATCTTAGAGAGATAGGATGGGGTGGCATGGACTGGATTGATCTGGCTCAGGATAGGGACCAGTGGAGAGCTCTTGCAAACAAGGTAATGAACCTTCGGGTTTCATAAAACCTTGGGAAGGTCTTGAGTAGTTGCACAATTAGCGGCTTGTCAAGAAGGGCTCAGCTCCATGAAGTCAGTTCCGATATTTACAAATACATAACTCTCCACTTATAAAGAGCATTCCAAATGAAAAGCGCATATTAAATTCATAGTCCTCATTATGTTAAACATTCATCTTGTTCGAACTCATTTACACTGCTTTTCCTCGCGATCCTAGACTCGAACTTAAACTGAAACGATTACTTTACACACAAAATCAGTTTTCGGATTTACGGGTATATAGTTGTGGGAACTGCCCACATTCAAGCAAGCGTGACAACGCAAGCTTCATTGCTTAGCAACGGCGAGTAAACAGCTGCTGCTAGGCAAAACCTGTCACTGTCCGTATTGTTGTAGGCTTTGCCTAGCAACCGCTGTTTACTCGCCGTTGCCAAGCAATGAAGCTTGCGTTGTCACGATTGCTTGAATGTGGGCAGTTCTCACATAGTTAAATTTTAAGAGTGGTATTTATGCCTGAACCCGCCGTAAAATATAAGAATTTCTCGTTGAATTCTAGATTTCCGAGTAATAAAATTTTATAATCTCTGCCTATGTGTATATTGTATGTTCACACGATCATGAAACCTGTATATGAGATCATGATTACGAAAGAGTTAAAATCATCTTATTATTGACCTGTGGATTAGACAATTGAATGTTTAAACAGCATGCTCTTCTGGGCAGTAACGTTACGTAGTTCGGAGAGAGTCAGACGTTTCGATGGAATATATCGCCCCCATCCACAGGATTGGGAAGTAATCCAAACAAGAAACCAAAAGAAGCAGGCTGAAAACTCGTCGTCGGTGGACTTCTACAGGACTGCACGGAGTTACAACCCAGATGATCATATTTTTCTCAGCCAGCGCTGTGAGAACTTCAAATTCAATTGCATGCCTGATCCGACCCCAAATTATTCTTTCCAGCCTATCCCTAGCCTTCCCACTAACCGCTCTAAAGGTATATAATTGCTTTTTATCCCGAACCGTCCGTCTTCACATACACCCACATGTAATGATGTAGTCTCTCGTTATCGAACACAAGCTTCTCACTATGTCGGTGTTTGTAATAATCGTATCAAGTTATGGCATGTGAAAACAGTTTTCCTTGCTCCACTGAAACATAACTCACTGTTGCTTAATGCTGCCGATAACATGAAACAATGCAGCGAAACTGGTAACACATTACAGATTGATGACCCACACGAGTAACTGCACTGACAATTGGAAGCTGTGTAGGTTGAGGCTAAATGCTTAACTGTTTTTTCGTCAAAGATTTGCAGTTTAATCAGCAATGTTCGTTTGTTATGCAATGAAGCGGCCTGGTTTTTGTTTTAATGAAGAAGAAATGAGCCGGTCACGGTAGCCAAGAGGTCTAAGGCATGTACTGTTTTCGTTCGCTTTGAAACCGGGATCGTGGGTTCGAATCCCACTCAGGGCATGGATGTTTAGTTTGCGTGTGCGCGTTTTTCTGTGTTTGTGTACAGGTAGAGGCCTTGCGGCGAGCTGATCACCCGCCCAAGGAGTCCTACCGAATGTGTAAGATCTAGAAAAACCGAAGTGAACGGAGAAGTTCATGGAGGTAGGCCTACTGGGGCTGTAGTGCCAAGAGAAAAAAAAAATGAAAAGAGAGGGGAGTTTCGAAGTGTCGGGCCGGGTAACATCTAGTCTCGTTCTGGAAATGAGCTACTTCCTCAAAGGATACAGCAGCCACTAGAAATTGCCCAGCTCCTGAGCAGTGAAATATCCAGGAGATCGGCTTCAGTTCAGACTTTTATCCCTTCAGCTTTGGTGCTACTTCATAATTGGATTCCGTCAGGGATAAAGCAAGGAAGAAAAGTTGGTTACATTTCTGGGAAGAAAAAAAGACAGACGCAAAAACAGAAACAGAAAAATCCGGCCGTTTTCAATAGGTACAGGTCTTGAACCTTGGTTTGAAAAATTGTCCTTATACGCACATCCATACACACGTTTACAGTGGGTAACTTCCATCTTTCGTTCAATGAACTACATTTTACTAGCATAACTGGAGCATGTAATACGTTCATTCATGCAATTTAACATAATTTTTCAAATTTCAGTAGCTATAAGCAACATTTAGGCTATTATTATATCGAAATCTATGAATGTGAAGTTCTCCCTGTGGTGAATATTAAGACTTCGGTCTCTTCTGGTATATGGTTACAAACATTTCGTCTCCAGCTTCACATCGAACGTGAAGGCAGATGGTTCCTCTAAAATGCCGGTAAACAAAACACGCCATGAAAGCATATCTTCTAACACTGTTCTGGGCAAATTAAATATTGTCACGTGCAGGGGTTTCTTACAGACGGGTTTTGGATTGGATGAACTGGATTTATTGACCGCTTATACACAGCACTCGGGACTACAGGCAATTGCAGCGATACTGCTAATCTCCACACTTTACAATTCACTGCTCGAGACACTAGTGTACTCAGTCTATTACAGTCTCCACTATCCGTTTCCTGACAACGGATTTTAACACAGTAACTATAACATTCTCGCTGAATTACACACTCCAAATGTCGCGGCACTACAGCACAAGTAAATTCTCTTCACAGCCAGACTTTCAACTCCATTGTACTGCACTAAATAATTCAGATGCCTCAATTCAACTCCTCCGCTCTCAAGCTCATATCCTGGCAGGCTGGCGTCTCGAAACTTAACTGACTCAAACGATCTTCGTTGTCCTTTTTATAACCCATTGACAAGGGCTACACAGAAAACACAGTCCTTCTACTGTTGCGTGAATTCATTTCCGCGGAAACGTGTTTACTGAACTGTTCATAGCAACGGCTGTAGGCGTCACATCTCGTATCGTGACAATTCCTCTACTGTTACGTACGGGCTTTACCTAACAACGGCTGTTTCTCCGGCTCAACAGTTCTTGCTTTGAGCAAACACGCCACAATATAGTTTTCGTATCTACGAAATAAGTTTCAATTTCATTATCTTCTACCTGCGATTTACATTTTAAATGGTCTCCTTCCATAAGCGTTTCCCAATAAGACACTACATTTTGTACAAACCATGTTTCCCCAGAGTAAGTCACCTGTTCGATTTCACGCAACCTTTTCATTCAATTATCATAACAGTACCAAAGGAAGGCCACAAACCATGAAATTCATTGCCATAGAATCTTCCCCATTCCTTGTTATCTCTCCTAGCCCACCTCCTCAGCACGTTTTCCGTTCCTGAGAAACTTGTAGCCCTCACAGAGAATGGTAACATTGCCAAGGGCAGGGTTATACAAATAAATAAACCACAAAAGAAGGATATATGGAAGACGAATAAAAAATGACTCCGGCAGTTCTTTACGATTCGGCACAGCAAGCTAGAACAGTGTCACAAACCGAGCACTTGCGTGTTGCGATAACACGGTATAGGCTTGCATTAGGAAACTGAAATCTCGGCCAGGCTACGGATTCTCTCGAAATATTTCGTGGCTTTCTTCAGTCTTTCCCGGCGCATACCGGGTTGGTAAACTGATAATAGAATGGCCACCTCCTTCCAAATCCTTACAAACTTATTTTCCATGTTCATATTCCAAACTCATTTGACACTACACAACCACGGTAGTTGAAACAACGCAATTATACAATGTAAGAATAAATAAATTATAACGCATATCTCAAAATACATCAGTCAGCTATTTAAACAGCAGCTGAACATCTTGGGTTCGTGAGAAGTACACGGAAGTACAAATTCCGCATCAACAAGCAGAAATCGCAATCCAGTAAGTCCTTAGTCGACTGGACAATTCGAAATTCAGAAGAATGTAAGGGAGAGATAAACAGGCAAAGTTCATACTGCCTAACCTGCATACAGCACACTATACAGGCCTACGTCTTCTTGGTGTTCCCTTCTCTTCAAGTTCTCTGGTTAAAATTTTGTATGCATTAGTTTACGTTTGTAGCACGAATGGGGGAGACGAGGAATGCTTATAGGATATTGGTGGGAAAGCCAGAAGGAAAGAGACCACTGTGAAGACCAAGGCGTAGGTGGGTGGACAATATTAAAATTGATCTTAGAGAGATAGGATGGGGTGGTATGGATTGGATTGGTCTGGCTCAGGATAGGGGCCAGTTGAGGGCTCTTGTGAACACGGTAATGAACTTTCGTGTTCCATAAAATGCTGGGAAGTTCTGAGTAGCAGCAGAATTGGCGGCTCCTCAAGAAGGGCTTAGCTCCATGAGTGAGTAAGTAAGTAAGTTAGGTTACGTCTAAAACATGTGTTACACGACCGTTCAGCTCAACTCTCTTGATTTGACTACCCTAACGATTACGAATTATGAAACTGTCTCCAGGTTCCAGATACTTCCTCCTTCTTATGTCCAAATATTATCTTCAGTGTCCTAGTCTCAAATACCTTGAATCTATGTCTTCCCCTTAGGCCGAGAGGCCGAGTGTTATATCTATACAGAATTATAATTTTGCTTATTTCTATGTTTTCAAATATAAGACAGAAAAAGTATTTCCGAACTGAAGAGCAAAAAATTTCTTGAATTTAGCACGCTTTAACTTCGCCAGTGATTGTAAATTTTATTTGCTGTCGTTCATAAATATTTGAAATTTAATCATTTTTTCTTCCAGTTTCTTTTAAAGCAACGGTCTGTAACTAAACATCATAGCGCACCATTATCATCATCAGAATGGTACCCTCACTTGCTGTGGCTCATTTTACAGAACAAAATGGATCAAGTATACGTGTTGAATCTCCTTAATAAAGTATTAGCTTACATCACCCCGATAAGTATTAGGTTTCACTACGTTATCCCTGGGTCCTGGAGCGTCGAAAACACAGTTAAGCTGCTTTTGTACTGGACTTCATGTAGAAGTTCAATCCATGGCTTAAGGCCATGCTTTCATTACAGCTGAAATCCTTAGGGACCGAAGGAAGTGAGGGGAGCTTTTCTACAGGACATTACTCTGAGGATAGGGTTACTAATACCCAGTAAATTATTTGACAAGAACTTTTAGTACATCGCTGCACCAACCGCGAAACTAGAGCATGCAAAACAACGAAAGTGAATTGGGAAGGATGATACAGCGAGTAAGTTCGCAACAACCGCTGAAGGTCATGTCTTTACCAATCAATTATGACTCTATAAAGTCTGAAATTTTTCTAATATATATTGTAACATGTTCCGCAACGGAGAATCCCTCCCTACCCAGCAGCAAAGTGGCAACTCAGGCCACAGGCGCGTGGCGGTAACGTAGCGCTCCCTCCCACCCCTCCGCGGTGACTTAACGCGCAACGCTACGTACCCGTAATCAACTTCCTACTGTGATGTGGTAAGCAACAGGCACCACTGCGGATATATAAGGGAACTGCACAGCAGCTACCAGTTAGTTGTACTGTGACAGCCGCTTAGTTGTACTGTAACAGTCGCCGAGTCGACTTATAACGTGGCCATCGCCGAAGATAGTTCCGAGCAAGCCTACGAGCGAGTGTGTTATCAACAGTTCTCCAGTCAGCCGACTACAAGTTGGAGTATAGCAGCCGTCGCGGATAGAAGAACCGGACGTGTGTGTGATTGTGTAATTGGGAGCGTGTGATACCGCGATACATAGCTCCCCTACTGTAAACGTGTAGNATAGAATTTCAGTTCGTACCTCACAGGAAACATATTATGTCGCCTATATAAGAGCCCGTTAATGTTGTTTAAGGAAATCACTGCTGTTTACTGTCAGAACCGTACAACACGCAAAAATATTGTTTGTATGTTAAAGCAGGTGGTACATAGAGTGACTACTGGGCTTTATTAGGTTAATCCGTTGCCGGGGCATAATTTATGACATTCCTCACATTTCGTCGTCTGACGAATTTAAAATAAAAAGTTGTCTACATAACCTGGAGTCGATAGTTCTTAAAGAATGGTTCATGCAATCATTTCTACATCCTTGTATTCGTATAGTCCTACAGGTTCACTTAAGGTATAAATTCCTAAACTAATATGTCTTCCTTTAGTTCATGCCCTATTACGATATATGCTACTAAAATAGCTTCACTGTCAGCTTGTGTATGACTTTCATATTTTACTTGTAAAAGCTCAGGCTTTAGTTTGCTTAGAATTAGGCAATCAATTCACTATCTAATTTTAGCCTCATTTATTTTTCCTCTTTATTTCAAAATATTTACCATATTCAGTTCGAGAATGCCATACAAATGCCTCTTATTTACATGAAATATGCAGCACAACCAGAGATGTACTGATGAAGGTTTGTTTCTGAATATTCTGACGAAAACCACGCAAGATATCTCAGGTCTTCCTAGAGCACACAATTTTAACTTGGAAAATTTTGTACATAAATATTAAAAATAGTTGCTTCCATTGGGATCTATCGTAAGCGGTCAGAAAACGTTGTAGCATCCAAGAGTATGAATTGGTTGGTTAATATCAGCTACTTTGCTGCAACGTCTCACATTTCAAAATGATGTATTTGGAAATAAAAATAGTGCAGTATTAATACATAGAGTGTTGTAAATAAATATGTTACAACGCTCTGAGGTAGATCCATGGGTTTAATTTGATCATATTTTTTAATACATCAATCTCCGGAAACGCTTTCGTTTGGCACTAAGGGTCACGAATGTTTCCGAAAGGATGCATAAGTTTTAGTGGATGTTATTGCTGTTTTAAATTATAAAAGTTGCTCAAAATGGCGGCCGTCGACTTCACTGAATGTTCTGCACCTCCTGGCTATGTTATGCTGAACTCTGTGAAAGATTCCCGGCATTTCCCGGATGGCTTCAGTTGCTACTGCAATTCTTGCCACAAATCATGTTGTGTCTCCACTGGAGTCTCATACAGTAGGATTTGTATGTACCCCAGAGAATGAAATGCAATGGAGTCAATCAGGGGAACGAGAGGGCCAGATTATTGGGCCTCCATGTCCAATCCATCTGTTGCCGAAAGTTTCATCCAAATACTCACGGACAACATTAGTGCAGTGTGCCGGGGCGCCATCACGCTGGCACCACATTTCACGACGGAATTCAAAGGCACAACTTCCAGCAGCTAGGGTAGGTCTCTCCTAGAAATTTTAGGTAAATGTCACCAGTAAGCCATACAGGTAAGAGGTAAGGGCCAATTAGATGTCAATCCATAACCCCTGCCCACACATTGACGGCGAAGCGGTGTTGGTGGCTTCCGATACGCTTCGCTTTAGGATTTCCTTGAGCCCATACATGGCTGTTTCTGGAGATGAAAATGTCATCCTTGGTAAAGATACACTCATCAGAAAAGAAGATAAAGTGTAGGAAGTGAGATACCTGTATAGTTTGTCCGAACAGCCATCGACTAAATTTGAAGAGGAGCGAAGTCATTCGGTCCCATCGCCTGCAACTTCTGGAGGTGGTAAGGGTGAAGATGCTCATCGTGCAGAACTTGCCATACCGACGTGTGGTTTACACTCAGGGTGTGTGCAACGCTTCGGGTCCTAGTATCAGGTTTCCCTTCAGAGCGCTGGATTACCGCTTCTTCAAAGTTTGGTGTACAGGCCTCCGCGGACGTCCACAGGGGTGATTGTTAGGACTCAAACTGGAGGCACAATAGATCACTGTGGTCGCGGTGCAGGGGCCTAGAAGGCCCACTCCTTATATATTCAGAGGACTCAAACTGCTTGTTTCACGCAAACACCTCTCCACTCTGGCAAACATAGTGTGAGCTGGGTGACGCTTGTTTGGGAAACGTTGTTGATACCACCGGCAAGCCTCTCTTGCATTCCTTCTGGCTTCCTCGTAGACGAGAAGCCTGTCGGTGTAGTCTGCACTTGTGTACACGTCCGCCACAGTACATTCCCAATTTACGATCGCCACACAAATAAGTAAGAAACTACTAAACAAACTCCAGGTATGGGCCGGGACTGTATCACCTGACATCTGATGCATTATCTACTTTGGGGTCCTATGAGTTGCTTGCCTACAGGCGTTCTCCTCACATCTCAGGGGCCCTAGAGCGACCACAAAGCGTTTCCGGACATGGGTGTATTAACAAAATATGAGTAAACTTTGCAAAAGAACCGTACGTTTGCACCTAGCATAGATTTTGCGTAATAAACTTGTGAAATCAAGGAAAGACTTTATGCTCACCTGTATTTTAACATGAAAGCCAGTGAGGTGGATACGTATATGCAAAACTCCAACAAACGCATATCGAAAATATATGTACTCCAAATTGGAATGACGCCTCTAACCCCTGTTGTGTACTCCAAATTGAAAGAGCACCTGTAACTCTTGTTGTGTACTCCAAATTTGAGTAACACCAGTAACTCTTGATGATTATCATCATTCCCCATTCTGCATTCCTAGCATCAGTTCCTGTCGTTAAGCAGAAAAGCAAGATCCCATTTTGTAGTTAATGTTTTCGTCGCTAAACTACAAAACACGTTGCTGAGTAATGTCTAAAAGCCATTTATATGCCTCATCATTCAATGAAGAACAAGCTACAGTAACAATTTAAAGTTGAATTACACAAGCATTAGTAAAAGCTCAGGTATGAAACTGGGATTAACGACTTCACTGCATTACAATGAAACAGGCTATGAAGTTTCAGAACGGAATAATCCTCTACTTCAAGAAACAGTAGCTTATAAAAGGATTTAACTTGTTTCACAGTCCACATCTTCATGTATGATCTATGGTCTAAAACTGCTGTACACATAGACCTTAGACCGAAAATACGTATCACAGTGGCGTATTATCTGTACAGTAAAAAGCGTGGAACGATATTTCGTGTTTTGGTGTATTTTATCTACTTAATTTCTTTCAATCCCCTTTCAACTTGGCAACTCTCTCTCTCTTTCTCGTATTCTTTGTATGCTTTCACTTCCCTCTCTCCTCCCCCACTTACATCCTGTCCTTTAGTTCCCTCCTCATGTTTGTGGATGCACTTAACTTCAACCCCCTTTCTGGACCAACTCTCATATAAAAGCATCGTTCTGGCAGATGTGAGTGTTAAAGGAATTGCAACGCACAGAGAAATAATTGAAAAGAAGGGGATGGAACGGTGCAGCACGGACATGGAAAATTCACCAATCCAATTAATGTCTGTTTGCTCAAAGTAAAAAAGCTAAAACCTTTCTACTGTATAGAAATACCGCCATGTTTTAACTACTATTCAATCAAATCTCAATAACAAAACAAACAGCTTTCATCCCAACTACTGCAGCTTCTATCCATCAGGGGTTTCTCCTAATAAATTTTTCGTCTTCGCATTCCAGTGCCGTCAGTGAAGAAACAGAAAGGGGATGAAGTAGTTTTTAAGCGGGAATGACGAGAACAAATTTCTTTCATCCCTACTCTCTACGCCCCCCCCCCGATNCCCCCCCCGATCAGTACCCACGCCACCCCTCTCTCGGTGTCCTTCAATCACAAGACATCCGGAAATTTAATTAAGTAACTGGTCCTTCTGCAGCTGATTCAGAATACTCCTCATATTTGTCGGCTTTAGATCGCGGAGTACCGGGTTCAGTCTCAGTCTAACAGGGATTTGTGATGCTGTTACAGGCAACATAAAGGTAAAGTTGTCCCTGTGTTAATCTAATTAAGCACTATGCCATGAAGGCATGAACCTTGGCACTAGTTGGAAATGAGTGGTAAGCTTCACGCTCCGACCGCTCTACCCCCGTAGAAAGAGTCACCGGTACCCATTGGGTAGGAGGCTGGGAGGGCCCCAGAGCCAGTCTTGACGCTGTGGAGAAGAGAAAAATATTTTTCCCCTGTCTAGCCCGTGGCTATACCGGTCGAGCTTCCCCGACTGTAGCTTGAGAGTAATTCAGTGAACATTATTTATCGGATAGAAAAATATTTCTAACAAAAGTTGCAGAAAAGAATAAATAAGCACACAATTTTATGTCCAATATACTTTCCCCAAAAGTCTCACGGTTTTCGATATAGGCAAATAAAATTAATTTTAAAATTTCAGAAAACAGTAGAGAGAACGTGGAAGATTACGCTGTGTGTGCACTTCCTAACTTGATCGTAACCTCCATTATATTGGCTTACCTTGAAAGTCAAATCTCACAAGACTGGAGTGTGCTTCTGCCTTCTGTAAGTAAGCTACATTCCTCGCTCCCAGATAAACGTAATACAGTTATTATTATGTAAATTATAAATGGCATACCATTGTAGCTCTGTGCACTATTCAGACAAAGTGGACATTTTTAGAACAAACTGCTACGTCATCATCATTAGCAAAACAGTCCCTTCTAAGCCACAGCCTTCCTTAGATTATTCCTGATTTGTCTATTGAATTAGAGCATTCGGTTTCCATTTCTTTGGATTAGGCAACAATTTATTTTACAGAGCAGGATCGTGAGCCTTGCATCTAAGCACCGAACTGAAGGAGAAGGTCTCTGTATTTATGTTCCCCAATGTCAGGGTGGTCCGGTTACGAGTATATCGCCAGGCGCCGGGGTCCCTTTTCGTCGCCTTCTGCGACTCGCAGGATTAAGGGGGAGGTGTTCTAACCCATGGGGCAAATTGCTGTTTCCCCATTTAGAGGTGCAATATCATACAGCGCATCTAGCATGGGTAGCAACAACGTCAGAGAGGAGAGCGAAAATATTAGCAAGAACTGACAAAACAAAATATATTGTTATTGTCACACGTAGGGGTGAATTACAAGACGGATTGCTGGTTGGATGATTGGATTTATTGCACCTTATACATTCACACAACTCGGGACTACAGGCAATACAGCTCTATCGCTATTCTACACACTTTCCAGTTCACCACTGCACATGCACTAGGGTTCTCAGTCTTCACTAGCCGTATCCCGGCAACGGATTTATCACAGCCTGTCACTTCAACTCACAAACAGAGTCTTCTTAGCACAGTCTAATTCCTTTCTTGCCATTTCTGCAGCTGCTAACTCCGAAAACTCGACTCTTCACTTCTCGACTACTATTCTCTACTCCGTCAAGCGGCCTTCTTTGCCCCTTTATAACCCCTCGGCACGGGCCCCACGGAAAACACCGTCCTCTATTGCTAAGGCGACATGTTTACAGCTCTGGTGCCTAGCAACATACGTCCTATTGTTGAGCGCATGTTCATCATGGGAATGTGTTTACCGAATAGTTGCCTAATAATGGGTATACACGTCACATTACAATATTAGTGGGAGTAACAGTTTGAGAATAACCAACGGGAAAGTAACATCAGTTGGTATCCTGGGCGAGATTCGAACCTGGTTACTTCTGAACACAAATCTACAACCTAATCTATAGGTTAGTGGATTATTATGAAATACGAAGTCGAAAAGAAGCCGTTTCTCCTTATGTACGTCATCTGGCAAGAAGTGCTTTGGTAAACTGCGAAACACCTCCAATCAAAATAACCGATCACTGGGTTAGGATTCTAACCCTTGGTCGCTCAAATAGGAGGCGGTGTCTCATGCGGTTTGAAGTAAGGGCCTTTTGAGGCGGTGTCATAGATCGGACGGTTAGTCGCCGGCTTCCCACCGAGGTGACCATGGTTCGAACCCAGGTCAGATCATGCGGGATTTGTGGTAGACAAAGTGGAATTGGGGCAAGTTTTCTTCGAGTGCTTCGGCTTCCCCTGCCAATTCTCATTCCACCCACTGTTCCACATTCACCATCTATCATTCGGGGCTGGAACAATGGGCGAGATATTGGCCGACGTACGAAGTAGACTGCCTCACCCCACCCCAAGAAACTAAAAAAACAAATAAAAAAGAGCCTTCTGAAACAGACGTTATAGAGAATATTCGAAGCTATGAAACAGATGAAAGTGTATAGGATAATGACGAGCTTCGCTGTATGTAAGCTCTTCAGCGTTGTATTGTTCACGAAGATGACGAAGACATAGAAGTGCACAAGCTTTTATTGGGAAACTCCGCGGGAAGAGTGAGCCTGCGAGAAACGGGCTTCGGCATGGGAATAAGAGCATTAAGTTTCAGTGGATCTGGGTTTTCGAGGACGTCAACCAGGATGAAATGCCTCGAGATCGGGCCACTCTCTCCTATTTGCACCTTACATGTATTTAGCACTGCAACGTCATCGGTTTGGTTAAAGAGTTGCCATTCCACGTTACGTGACCTCTTTGTCGCCAAGCGTACCCTCAGACTGCAAACTGAATAAACGGAACCAAAAACTTGGCGAATTGAATAAGCAGTCTTGGACGGGCAGTAAGGGTGGTTCTCCAGCCTAAGATTTGGGCGGGGTGCTAACAATTCATCACAAGAGACTAGCATGTTATGAAATGTTAGAAAGGAGTTCTGACAGCCGAATTATTTGATGTGACATAAATAATGAAAACAAGGAGATATTTGAATCTTCTAACGTCAAGAGTAATTATACATCATATTTATTATAGAACAATATGGAAATAAATAAATCGGTTGGAATAACTCAGTCGGTATAGTTATGGCCTATGGGATGGACGGTTGGAGTTCGATTCTAGAGAGGGGGAAGAGATTTTTCTTTTCTCCACGGCGTCCAGACAAACTCTGGGGCCCGTCCAGCCTCCTACATAATGGTATCGGAGGTACTTTCCCTGGGGGTAAAGCGGTAGGGGCGTGAAGCTGAACTCCTTCTAATGTCGATGTCAAGAAGAACGAAAATACTCTACTTCCTACCCGCTTTAAGGTGTGATGCTTAATCAATTAAGCACACGAACAACTTTACATGCCTCTGAAAATAAATGCGAAAGAAACAAACTGTGTTGGTAGGGAACGCATTCATCTGGTTCGGGCTAGAGCTCAGTGACGGCTGATTGTGAATACGATAATGAATCCTCTTATTCTATAAAAGAAGAGGAATTTCTTGACCAGCTACACAGCTCTGAACCTCGCAGCAAGGACACTGCACAATGGAAGCAGGTAACTTTTAGAAAATAGAAGAAAAATTTCAGGCAGAGCAGTATAGATCAGCAGGAATGTCTGACTGCTTGAATCCCGGTGAGGACTGCATGTTCAGACGAATAATTGTCCTGTGTATCTACTCGTATATTGACCGCCTCTGTGATCTAGTGGTCAGCGTTCTTGGCCACAGATCCAGAGGTCCGAGTTCGATTCCCGGCGCTACCACATTTTTTCGGAGAAGTAGTGGGTCTGGAACGGGGTCCACTCAGCCTCGTGATGATAATTGAGAAGATATTTCAAGGAAATAGCGGCTCCGGTCTAGAAAACCGAAATTAACGCCCGTGGGGATTCGTTGCACTGACCACGCGACACCCTCTATCCCCAAAAGTTGGCACTAAGCTTCGCCGACAAGTGGCGGTCGCTCGGTCGGTATGGTTCACTTGCGGAGTAAAATCACGGAGTTTTTTTTTATTTACTCGTATAGGCGTATGTAGGAATTTACGTCGCCTCATTATTAGTTCTTTGTATATCCCTCTAGTTCATATCCCCACTTTTCTCACCTGACGCCAATAACGTATGAAACTGAAAAAGAATTAAGTAAAAAAAACTTGCTAAACATGCAATTCTTTATATATGTCACATAATTATACCAATGCAATCGCAAATTAAATTGAAATATTTTGTGTCGAAATTTCATACCTCCTGTAATGTAAAGTGCAGAACGATTTTTGCCTGACCGTCTAGTTAATACGTGTTGTACGTATGGTCACCTAGATACAATATGTTCCTCTTGCGCAGTTTGTTACAGTGGCCGTACGCAGCGACTGGAATTGCTGCATCTACATATCCTTGTGTGTCTGCAGGCATAAACCATTAGACAGACCATATGGACGGTCTTAGTTTGCACATTACAGAAATTCCCACTTATGTAAATGCATGAAGCCTAAAGAGCATAACAGTGTCCATGAAATTTTGATCTCAGTGCCTACGTCAATACATGAACAGTTACAACAGGAACAGAACAATAATTCAATTCGCTCCTGTATTTCGCATATTGACACTCGCGCTTTGCTGAGATGCTGTCGGAAGTACACATGAGTCAGGGCGGACATGATTAATTTATTCTTGGTTAATTTATCGATGTTACAGAACGTCAAACTGGAAGACAACTGTGAAAGGTCGCGGAAAGAAACATTCGTGCAATATTTTAGGACTGTCTGTTCGCATGGATAAAATGAGGAAAACCACGAAAGGTTCAATCAGGCTTAATATTCTCCGAATAAATATTTGAACCTGGGACCCCTTGAAGAAAAGAATCGTTAGCCACTCATCCGTGACATTTGGTGGCAGCTGTAGATATTCTCCAATCGGACAAACGCATTCAAGGCGGGGGGAGGGGACAAGGTCTAGCAAAGACCATCAGATTTGAAATTCTAATGACGACGACTATGAAGAATACTATGGTCTGATGTGACGACATATAGTCTTGTAGAAGTCTATCAACATTTCGGAAGATTATACTGCCTCCATCATCATGATCGAACTGCTTTGAAATATCCGTACGCTTCGATCAGACTACACACACACACACACACACAGATACGTCCAGCAATACAACGCAGGCAGCCACATAAGGAAGACACATCAAGAGACACACATACGTCCAGCAATACAACGCACGCAGCCACATAAGGAAGACACATCAAGAGACACACATACGTCCAGCAATACAACGCACGCAGCCACATAAGGAAGACACATCAAGAGACACAGTATATACACAATTAAAACATAAGAAGAACGGACTCCCATAGCAGATGAATGGCGTTACACACGAGTTTGATATACGACACGTAAGATGACAGATCTTAACAAGTTTTAATATATAAATTTATTATTGAACAACGACGAACACACATTTTATATCATTTTATAAATGGACACTTGATGGCAGGCAGTGCAATGGTTTAACGTGATTAATACACCTGAGGATGGCAGAATGATGCCGAAACATGTAGTGTGAAGTGGCAAGTAAAATTGCCATGCTGATTCAAAATCCCGCTAAATGTGTGGTTCGTATAGTAATTCGATTTCGTCACGCGAAAGGAGAAGCTGCTGCTGAAGTTCATCGTCAACTTGTTTCTGTTTACGGCGAAGATGTTATGAACAGGCAAAAGGTGACAAAATGGTGCCGTGAATTTGAAGCGAGAAGAAGTGGTGTTCATGATGAAATAAGGAATGGAAGGCCATCCGTTGTCACTGATGAAATCACCCAAAAAATTGATGAAAACATCCGCGCTGACAGACGTTTAAAATCGATGAACTTCATCAACAATGTCCAGAAGTGTCAAGAACTGTTCTCCATGTCTAAGAGAGCAGGCAGGAGATTTCTACGAAGCTGGAAAGGGGGG
>NW_019723904.1:1035623-1074831 GCF_002891405.2 Cryptotermes secundus
CGAAGCTCACTAAGTGCATTGCTATCAATGGTGACTATGTTGGAAAGTAAATAAAGGTGTGTTGTAAAAGTGTTACAAGTGAATCCCTCCAAAAAATGCTTTAAAAATACTTTCCGCATAGTCTTCGTGCGTGGTGAGTGACCACATGGGACAAGGTTAGAGCTTAGTCAGTTCTGTACTTGGGTTTGTGAGGAAAGGAACCAGTTGGAAGGGAGCCGCCGTTCAGAAAGACTTGACCGCGGACGCTGAAGAATCTCTACTGTTAGAAGCCCTTACCAGGGAACGTCTGATGACACAGTAGTCTTGAAAAGAATCAGAGTGGGTTTTGGTGATTTGTAAAGTGTGAACATTAACGATGGTGCTGCAATAAGTCCAATATTCTACCAAAAACCAAGTGACAAAATAGTATGTCGTTACCTTTTCATAATCACTATGTTTTTGGCTATAAATATCCGCTGAAACTAATGTTTAAGTCACAAACATCTAAGCACCGTTAGACTATACGGTTTTCAAGTACACGGAAATAATCGGACAGAATTAGCCGTGTAAACTGGGGACTTCTGTATTTCCGTCAGTCACTACAACAGATCTTTTGCCCAAGAATCGTAGCAAGGAGACTCTTGGGTATCTAAGATTAAGCATGCCAGTTACCAGATTAATATTCTCGGATACGGTGCCTATAAACGGATTTCGTGGAGGAATATTTATAGAAAATTATTCATTCAAGCAGCATGCTGTAGCCTGGGAGTGTTTTTCTCTTCCAACACTCGTAGTCTTCTCTTGGTTCCAATACACGCCTCGAATATGAATCTGATATTTCTGTTGGTTTTGTTTTACTAGTCCCTAGAGAAATATGAGTGAAAACCGACTTAGAAGGGAATGGTAATGCTTATTTACGATCATATCCCGTCATTTTCCTACAAAGATCAAGAAAATCGTCACAAATTAAATCCACGATATCTGACACCGGCTGGACATCAAAATAGTGTCTCTAGATTACAAGTCAATCCCTCTGCAACTCAGACTATCTTGCTGTTTCTTTGATGTTTCAGTAAAGTGAAAACAATTCAACAAGAAGATAATGCATTTAAGATCATGCATTATCGGTACGTGTGTTCTAGTGTGCGAAGGATTTAGAATATAAGTTTATAAATCAAAATTCAATTCATCCAACATTTACTGCAGATCAACAATGCCAAATATAAACGAATTCTTTTCACTACTTTTGGATACCAGGCTGATCTCCGTCAAAGGATTATTATTAAACAAATCATGCTCAACATATGAAGAGACATACTAGTATTACCTCAGAGTCAGTGAGCAGAGGAATATCCTACACGAAATAAGAAAACGGAAGGCTAATTGGATTGGTCATATCTTACGCGGTAACTGCCCCCTAAAAGAAGTTATTGAAGGAAAGAGAGAGGGGCGGATAGAAGTGACCAGAAGAAGAAGAAAACGTAAGCAGATGCTGGATGACCTTGGGGAAAGAAGAGGACATTCTCATTTGAAGGAGAAAGCTCTAGATCGCATCAAGTGGAGGAACTGTTTTGGAAGAGACTGTGGACCTGTCGTCTGACAGATTACCGATGAATTACTTCACGAACTTCACACAAATGGTAAATGAATGTTGTAGCGTATTTACTCCATACCAGAACTGTTGAGCCTCAGAAACAGCCGTTGTCAAGAAATACACGCACGAAACAATAGAACAAAGGGTTATGCAACCCGTTCCTAGTCAACGGCGCGGTAAACACGTATCGCCACGCAACAATGCTGGAGCAGCGGTCTCTTTCTGTCCGTGCAGCTTGCATATGTGCAATTACGTCGCACTACAATAGTGCTGAGCAAGCGCATGACGTGTTTCCTGTAGGTCGGTGCCGAAGGTTTATAGGTGACAACAAAGTAACGCCACTGTACCCGCAATCGGTCGGCATGGTGGAACGCTACGTCAAAACAGCCGAAGACCACCTATAAAAGGTCGTCGTGTCCCATCAGAGGGACTGGGACTAGAGAGTACCACTCATCCTCCTACCTTACAAGGCATCCGCTCATGACACTACGAGCCTGACGGCAGCTAGCCTAGTGTTCGGGCGAGAACTACGACTGCTCTGCGACCTGCTGTTTGGGACCCACAACCGATCATGCGGCAGACTTCGTGGACCATCTACGTGACATCTACAATTATGCTTGCCAACACCTGAAGCTGGCCAGTGACCGAATGAAAACTCGATACGATAAACTGGCCAAGTCTGCAGGTTACCGCGAGGACGACAGAGTGTGGCTCTATCATCCAGCCTGCAGGAAAGGGAAATCACCGAAACTTCAATCCTTGTGCGAAGGCCTTTACAAAGTAGTCACCCGGATAAATGATGTGGTATAAAGAATTCAGAGGAACCCTAGGTCGAGGATGTTGCTAGTAAACCTAGACGGGCTCGCACCTCTTGCTCGGAAAGAGCAACCTTAAGAAGTGGGCGGTGGTAACGGTTGGAGAGAAGTCACCGCAAAGAGATAAGGAGCAACGGAAAGGAAGGTGATACCGAGCAGAGACGTTGCAAACACAGCCCTGGGGAAAAAGGAAATGGAGGCATGCCTATAGGCTATTCGGGACGAATAGTCTTAAAAAGGGAGCAATGTAACGTGGATATCCATTGCTAGACAATATCTTGGTAAATGCTTACCCGCTGAAGTGGGTGATAACAATAACGGACATCCAGTGCTAGGCAACAAAGCTATAAACACGCGGCTATAATAATACGCTTTAAGAACGAAAGGTGTTTCTATGGAGTCCGTGCAGAGTCTATACAACGAGTGTATTTACAGTTACAAGACTAGAACCAGAGTGGAGGCGGGGTCGAATACCTCCGCCGTGACCCTGCGAGTCGTAGGAAGCGACGAAAAGGGAAGTCTCAAATCTGAGACAGTAAAATATGGTCACGAGTCCCAAGGGACTCGGAACCGAGAAAGTCTGCGCTGGCAAGGGCCAGCAACATAAACGAAAGCCAGACCAGTCCTCTCGTCAGAGAGAGTGCCCCACACAAAAAAAAAAAAAAAAAAAAAACCGANGTCGCAATGTGACTAACTAACTTTAGAGAAAATTGGCTTGAAGCCTTGGAACTGGAAGCTGTGAGCGTCAAGAGAATTATTAGAGAAGTTAAGAGTTCAGAAGAGAATTGTTGAAGAAGAATTAAAAGGGAGTAGTAGCTGAGAAGGCGTGAGTAGTACTGAGTAGAGAAAGGGAGAGACTAGACACCAGTTCAAGATCTGTATGGCCTGCTTTAATCACTGTAATTGTAATATAAACGTCCAATAGATCCAATCATCAAATCTAGAACCCAGAGTTGTTCATTACGCAACACCAAACACGTGACAATACCAAATTTTAATCAAAGGATACGTAACCTAACCCGTTAATTCATTTTCAAAGAACGGAAATCTGAAGCCTTTGACTAAAGAAGTACTCGACTTCAATGGGTTTATAAGATCTTCATTTGTGGTATAGACAAGCTCCCATCCAATTAGCGGTACGCTTCCCGGAAGCCTGTCCTAACGTGATATTATTCATCAATCGCCCGTGACACAAGAAGCAGTATCCATTTACTTCTTTGACGCAAAAATATGGAGCCTTAACCATAAGATTTCATTACCTCCTGCAACACAAAAGACCGAGACCCTCCGCTAGAGCTGATGTTATCAAGACTTTGCTTTCTGTACAGCAGAAAACTGAGCTCCGCGCACATTAAGTCTGCCTCAGTGGAACAAGCATTTTATTGCTGACTCTGTCATCATAAACACCACTGGGAAATAATCCTTTTCTAGTCATAGCCTTCTTTAGAAAATTCTGCCACAACTGTCTATTCCTGACCATCCTGTTCTCATTTCTTTGGGTTTCGCATAACATTCTGTTTACAGAGCAAGGTCGTCAGCCTTGCGTCCAACCCCCAACCTGGAGGACCAGGTCTCTGTATTTATGTCCCGCAATAACATGGTGGCCCAGTTATACCCCCAGGCACCGGGTTTCCTTTCCGTTGCCTTCTAAGACTCGCAATTGTATAGAGGAGGTATTCTAACCTTCCTACACAAAGCAGGACTTTAATAATCATTTTGATTTTTATGTGTCAAATGCACATTTTTTTTCTTGGCACTACAGCCCCAGTGGGCCTAGGCCTATCACTTCGGTTGTTCTAGATCTTACACTTTCGGTAGGACTCCTTGGGCGGGTGATCAGCTCGTCGCAAGGCCTCTACCTGTATACAAACACAGAAAAACGCAAACACACAAACTAAACATCCATGCCCTGAGTGGGATTCGAATCCACGATCCCGGTTTCCAAGCGAGCGAAGAGAGTACATGCCTTAGACCGCTCGGCTACCGTGACCGGCTGTCAAATCCACATACCTACTTTAATTTTTCAAGCGTAAAGAGGCTGTGACGTCAACCAGGCATAGTTCCTTATGGGTGTATGTTAATATACTTCGCCTATGAGTACGCTAGTCAAGAATTTCCCTACTTTTGATAGAACCTCCAGGTTCACTCCGTTCACAAGAATTCGCCACTGAACTATATCCCGTGCCAGAAGATGCAGTCCACGTCTGTTTATTGTTCTCTAGTCTGTGATCAGGTCCCGCAAGTGATACCGTCTGTCCAGGTACTATATATGCCCCGTCCATCTTATCCTCCTCCTTGATTTGAATGCAACTATAAAGCTTCTCACTAAGTAATTTTCTCCAATCTACTATCACATAACCTCCATTTCTGTTTTAGGTCCAAATATTCTAGTCAAAACCTTGGGAAAATTATTAGTATTATTATTATTATTAGTAGTAGTAGTAGTAGTAGTAGTAGTAGTAATAGTAGTGGGGCACGCGGTGGCATAGTTGGTCCAAGCACTATGCTACAAGCCGGAAGGTCGCGGGTTCGATTCCCGATGAAGTCATCCATTTCTCATATTCACATAATACTTCCAGCCGCGCTATGGTCCTAGGGTCGACTCAGCCTCTAACAGAAATGAGCACCAGAAATTCTCCTGGGGGTAAAGGGCGGCCGGCACGTAAAGCTGACCTCACCGCCTTCTGTCAACCGATTGTCTAGAAAATGTGGAAGCCTCGAAGTCTCACAACTCTATGGGCCTCCAAGCCCTATGACAGGGATAGCTTTAGTTTTTAGTAGTAGTAGTAGTAGTAGTAGTAGTAGTAGTAGTAGTAGTAGTAGTAGTAGTATACATATCATTCATAAAGGTAAAATTATCCCTGGGGCCAATATCATGAAGACGTATGTGGGAGTGGAGGTATAGCTCCATTATTCTTAATCTCGGCATTAGATGGAGATGAGTGGTTAGCTTCAACCCCTGCCACATTACACCCAGTGCACACTGAATAAGAGGAAGCTGTATGGGCCACACAGCCGGAACCAAACCCCGACTCCTCAGTCGTGTAGCCGTAGCCTAGTCCCTATATTGACTGAGCTAATCATATTACTGTTAAAAACAAAGCGTGGCACATAATATTATATTTCAGCATCCTGTTACACTCACACAATATATATGGACAAATACCGTCTTAAGTGCAACAATTTTATTGTAGTTTTTACTTCTTTTTCCTCCTCCACACTACATGTTTCGGCCCTAAATGGCCATCATCAGGTGTGTATCACTCACGTAACTGTTACACTGCTTGTTAAAAATGTAAAAATCCCAGTCTTTCTAATTGTATAAAATCTTTGTTAATCTACACGCGTCGATTTGATTTTTAAATTAGCACTTTTTAAACCTTAATTCAAGTTAAAATGTCTATAAGNAAAATTTGAAAAAGAAAGAACAGAGATCTTATAGACATTTTAACTTGAATTAAGTTTTAAAAAGTGCTAATTTAAAAATCAAATCGACGCGTGTAGATTAACAAAGATTTTATACAATTAGAAAGACTGGGATTTTTACAATTTTAACAAGCAGTGTAACAGTTACGTGAGTGATACACACCTGATGATGGCCATTTAGGGCCGAAACATGTAGTGTGGAGGAGGAAAAAGAAGTAAAAACTACAATAAAATTGTTGCACTTAAGACGGTATTTGTCCATATATATTGTGGCACATAAACTAGCAAACACGTGCTGTGCCTGATGAATCTTCTCTGCTGACTCATACGTCTTCAGAGGGACTGGGGCAGTAGAACGCACTGACTTGTTGCACCCATCTACCCCACGCTCTTCACCCTATCTCGCACCGCTGATCGCTTATTTCAAACACCATACCAAAGCGCACCCAATCTTCATGTTACATTCCAGAACAAGGCAGGCAACGATTAGCTTTGCTCAAGGTTCCTTCCGACATTAACAAGTGATACTTCCTGGGAAGTGTAGTAATGAACCACTTCATCATCCAGTCCGCCTTCCGTAGTAACACCCGCAGACTCGATTTCTTCAAAAGTTCACCTCATTCAATTTCTAAACGGCACGACGTGAAACCGCTCTACTGACTGGCAGCATGGAAAACCCGAGAATAAAACTCTTCCTTCATCAGAATGCGTTTCGCAATAACAATACTTCCCTTATCACAATTTTACAAAATGCAGAGTGGAAAGAGAGTCGCTCCCCACGGCGATATGTATAAATGAGATTCGTAGCGTTCAGAATGGTTGCCAAAACAATAATTTCACCACATTAAAGTCGTTACTGCCGGTCACGGTAGCCGAGCGGTGCACTGTCTTCGCTCGCTCGGAAGCCGGGATCGTGGGTTCGAATCCCACTCAGGGCATGGATGTTTACTTTCTGTGTGTGCGTTTTTCTGTGTTTGTGTACAGGTAGAGGCCTTGCGAAGAGCTGATCACCCACCCAAGGAGTCCTACCGAATGTGTAAGATATAGAAAAACCGAAGTGAACGGAGAAGTTCATGGAGGTAGGCCTAGGCCCACTGGGGCTGTAGTGCTAAGGAAAAAAAAGTTGTTACTGGAATAATTTTGTTATTAATTTTAAGTAATAAGGCAAGATCAGATACGACGTGGTAGTTTTTGCTTGGCAGCCGACTCGTGTGACATTCGTATAGCAACATTAATTTGAAGGCATCATTAAGACAATGCTATGGTTTTCCTTACACGTAGACAGTGAAGGACTGACAGCACGTTCACTGTTAGCATTGCCCTTACAGCTCTGGGTGTGATTTGCTAGGGTTATGGCCTGGCTGTTTAAATGTGGGGAAAAGCAGCAGGGACCCATGGGACAAAGGGCTGCGTCGGCCCCAGGACCGGTCTGCGCGCAATGGCGAAGAGAGCAATATCCTCTTCTGATTGAAATGGAACCCCGATTCCCCCGTCGTCTTGTCCTCAGCCTAGTCACTACACTGTCTGAGCTACCACGATTGACATATATAGATTTTCTTTCAGAATAATGTAAAACTATTGCGTAATTAAGTCCATGAGCGATATTTATAAAAGCAGGGTGCACTATGGGTACCCACGGTAGGGTAGTCGGTCTGGGTCAGTTCATGGAACCAACCGACTTTTATGACGCTCCCATAAATAAAGTCCTACATTTCATTCCAATTGTAGGATTAATAAAGGGTTAATCCATAGGGGAAGCACAACAGATCGCTGAAGGTCGCAGTGCAAGGGCCAGATTTTATGACCCACCTCTTATACACATACATACACATAGCGTAGTCGGTTGAGGCACTATGACGCAAGCCGGAAGGTAGCGAGTTCGATTCCCGATGTCATTGATTTTAAAATTGACCTAATCCTTCCAGCCGCACTATGGCCCTGGGGTTGACAGCCTCTAACAGAAATGTGTACCAGGAATCTGTTGGGATAAAGAGAGGATGGCGCGTAAGGCTGACAACCTCACCGTTATCTGTGAGCCGGCGGTCTAGAAAATGTGGGAGCCTCGACGTCTGACAACACTACGGGCCTCCACGGCCTGTTACAGGGATAGCCTTACCATCCCCTTGTTTTTAGGGTGCGCTATGCGAAAGTGAGGAAGATATGACGGCAGGACAGTCTGTTACATACTCATACTGCCCCTTCATGCAAGGAAAGAGCGATAAAACCAAGCTGATTGCAGTTGGACAAGAGCATCGGGGGGAATGGGTCATAAGCTAAATCACAATCACCCAACATTTTTCATTTAAATCTCGATCTCCTAAATATCGTTTTTCTATCATTAAGCTTTCCAACGAAAATTTTGTACTTTTTTTCGAGTTCCACCACCGTAATTTGTCTATATAAAGGAGACGTGTAACTTCTTAAGGGCGGGCATCACTTTGGAAAACGAAGCGCACTGAAGACCAATTTGAAGGTTTCGTTGACAGCGGCGTAAATTACGGTTGTTTTATTTTAAATTTAATTAAATGTTTCCTACAACTATCAACTGTTACCACTCGGAAACCGTCTATCCACAAAACATTCGGGTAGCCCTATTTAGATACAACCTAAACACAGGAAAGTATACTTACAGGAGTATAAATCACATTAACTGATATTATTGCATTGTACTTTCGTAGTTCATTTAACCGGCTGTCAATGTCCGACTGCAGAGCGTCAAATATTAAGAAGATAACGAATAGAATCTGGCGTGGATGCGGAAGGAAAACGGTAGCTATTCAATTTAAGGCGCTATCCGGCCGTTAGCCTGTAGGGACTGAGGCAAACCACGAAACATCTAAGCCCAGGAGAATCGGTGTTCCGGCCGAGATTCGAAAGGTCACTTAGTGAATACGAGTAAAAACGTTACCGCTCGGACCGACTTTCTCGGTGAAATAGATCAAAACTGGAAGTCTCTCCTATACATAAATTGTAGAAAGCGTGTTTGTGATTTTAAGGTTGGTAGTACTGACATGTTTTAAATATCTTCTGAAAGAAGAATTAAGCACGCATACTTAGCTACTGGGAGGAACACGATCAATACCATAGCAGGACTTCCAATTAAATACGCAACTGTTCGAGTTAAACAACAGAGGCTTCGCCATATTAGGAACGTTGTCGACAGGTTTGGAAATCTGGTTACATTAGCGATCAGACTGGCCGAGGAAGCAGTGAAGACTAAAGAAGGGGGACCCTGGCATCAGGTTGAATTCCTTCGAAGTCCGATGACAATGAAATCATGTGATCAAGTTACTTCAGGAAATTGATATCAACAACTACCTCCAATTTACCAAATTTGTTGTGACACCAAATAGCGTTATATTGTTTGTCACTGACATCGCAGGCAAATACAGATAATCCCGAATCATCGAAACCCCCTATTAATATAACCCAAAACCTCAGCACCACTACCACACAAGTGGCGTTGTATTGCGACTCACTTGAGTGTAAAGGACCACCTCCGGGTGGTAGACTTCCAAGATTAAACTAAAATCCATTTCGTCAATTCAAGCTATCTGCCTAATCGTATTAGAATAACAAATTAAATCAGAAAGTTCCTCTTTACAAATACAAATTTCAACTCTTCTTACGCTACGCTGAAAGATCCGCTCCATGGTCTGTTCCGATAGAGAATTGACTTGGGACACCGTGGGCATCCGCTAGGGTTTCTGTCATTCAAACTCCGGTACTATTAGAGAACACAAGAAAACGCGTATATTCATACTCAAGCTCCAACCCTTGACGCCAGGGTGTGTCACTGCAAATGTAATCTCATTAATTTGATATTTCCACGCCCATCCTGCTTACACGGTGTCAGGGACGCAGAACGTTCCTGACAGCACTTCTCGGAAACATGTTCTGGGTCCTCCTGAGCAGAAGCCAGAGCGGGAATTCTGGTGAACATTTTCGTGTGTTTAGTCAGGGTTGAGTTGTCCACCAGGCGTGATCAGCATCAGTTGTGAAGGCTTCCATCTTCTGGTCACTATAACGATGTAAAGTACAGTGAAAGTTAGCAGACGTTTCGGAGGAAAGTAACTCTGCCTGCTATGTTCTTCATGCAGGTTTCTTGCTTCACTTCAACTAAAGACAGTGGCGACATCTTCCTCTGAAACGTCGACTGACTTCCACCGGACTACACGTCCTTATATCCCAGAAGATAGAACTGTTCATAACCACCGCTGTGAGAATCTAAAATCTTATTTTATTATTATTTATATTTTCGGAGAAAATAGTTGGGCTCGAGTGTGGAACACCAACAAAAGAGGATACGTTTGTGTGCGCGCTCGCTTGCATATATATAAATGCACTCGCGCACACACACAAGATATATATATAGACCGTTTCTGGGCAACGGCTCGGTAAAAACATTCCCGTGGAATCGAATACGCACGTACAATACACTTACTGTTGAAACGGGATGTTTTCTATGTGGTCCGCGCCGAGGAGTCATAAAAAAGAGAAGTGGGGCAACCAGTTCAATTGAGCTGTACAAGGGAGGCTGAAAGGAGGTGGCGCTATACTTTAGTTGTCAGTTAGCTGAGAGTTGAGTTCTGCATAGGATACTGTGGAGACGAACCTGAGAGCGTGAAGCTGAAGAATCTCCACTGTTAGAAATCGTTGCCAGGGAACGGCTGCAGAAGAGGTAGCAGGTTGGAAAAAGGCTTAGCGGGTGCTGTGATTTATAAAATGTGGAGATTAGCGATAGCGCTGTAATTACTTTTAGTTATAGATCCGAGTCGTGTGTATAGGCTGGTCAATAAAGTTGTTCAGCAATCCATACGCCGTCTATAGTCACATCACTAAATCGTGACTACGACGTTGAACTGTCAGACATGCATTACACCACGTGCTACTCCACAGAGTACGGGCCTTTCTGAGACGCTCATAACAGCTCACAAATTCATCAGATTCACTGCCATTCATAGAACCCGAAGGTTCATTAATGTGCTCAAGAGGACCAACCACTGGTCCCTGTCCTAAATCACAAGAAACTAGTACATGCTCTTTCATAGTTAAATCGCTTGTTTGCTATTCGGAGAAAGTGACTATGAAACCACAGAAATCCCACAGCTGGTGTCTCTACTTAAACGAGGTTTCTGCAGGGCCACACCATCCCAATGCATACTGCCTGCCCATGTGACATATGCCAGTTATGCATAGATGAGTAGATGTCGCCATTTTGCGTATTCGTTCTTTTCCCACTTTGTGTGTTTTACTTTATTGATCTTTTCGCAAGAAGTAAAGCCACCTATGGTCTCCGCCCTCTGCCTTTCACTAAAAGGAAAGCGGGGCGCTGGTAAATTCGTGCCACTAGGGGGTCTTCAGGAGCTACATGTACTACTGCCACCCCCATTAGCTCGCCCTGCCATGAAGACAACAGCCACAGCAATCTTCTGGGATTCAGTTTACAGTTCTTCCCCCTTTCTTCCCTTACTTGTCGTGGAGGGCTGCTGGCCGATACGAGTTTCCCCACTCACGCGTCTCCGCATGTAAGGTTAGCATTTTTTAGAGACGGAAACCTTCAACTTGTCTTCTCGATTAATTGTATACCATTAGTTATGGTCTGTCAATGTTACAGTTTGCATGCGTACGTCCTGAAGCACAAGAGCTGCATTTCAGGAGAGTGATCGATCAATTTTGTGTTTCTTCAATGTGTGAGTGAGTGTCGGCAACCTTACTTCGTATTTAGGAGGCCCCGAGTTAGAATTTCGGTGAGAACAAAACTGATATCGAAGTAGATATTTCGTGATTTTCCTCAGTCTTTCCAGAAAAATTCTACTAAAGTACTGAAAATGCCGATCACAGCGGCCACACATTTTAAGGTAGGAACAGTCTTCGTTCGCTAGAATACTGGGGTCATGGGTTCGAATCCCATGGTTGTCTGTGTGTGCGTTAATTTTGTGTTTGGGTTATCCTGTGTGTAGGTAGGGGCTTTGAGACGGGCTGATCCCCCGTCCAAGGACTCCTATCGACTTCGTATAATAAAACACTGGAAAAGCGGCCAAGGTCCAAAGGACTGTGGAGCCATAGAGAGAGAGAGACAGTATTCAAAACAGGCCACGACTGTTTCCTTTCCCATTCATCATTCGCAGCTGTTCTACCAACTTTGCCATTACATAATCCAACAAGAAGGAAACAACATAAAGCAAGCGTACATTTTTGTGTATATATAATCATACACATACACACAGACTGAATGTTTCTGATCACTAACAACCGAATACACACAAATATACTCTTAACATAAACATATGCCATCACTAAATATATCCCAGGACTCATATCAGGGGTGAGTGCGCGGAAGATTTCTAACCCCCGTTATGGTAAAGATTACACTGGCACTGTGTTTGAGCACCACACTATGAAGATGTATAGGACAACGGTGGAAAAACTCCACTCATTCTCAACCCGGACACTGGGTGGAGGTAAGGGATCAATTTCACGCTTCGGCTGCTTTATTACTCAAGAAACAACCCCTCGTGTGTGTTGATGAGAATCCACTGCACAGCCATTCTAGCAGACTAGAGAACTGCGAGTTGAAACCTCTAGGCATCCCGACTCCAGCTATGCTACACAACCCCAGCACGCATGAGCATACGAGTGCAGTAACTGCAGGACGAAATTACTGAGCTAACCTGACCAATGATATTTGAATAATAATTTCAATATAAAAATTATGTTAATATCCAATAGCAAAGACCTCGCATGTAAGTATACCAATATGATTACACCATGGAACGATTTATAAAATAATAAAACGCTTTTGTAATTATTATCTCTGAAGAGCCTTCCTTCGCTTGCTTATCTTAATTATGTTACACGCGTTCTGAATATTGATTATCGTGTCAGAGATGAGTTTATACTTTGAAGAATCCCGTTATCATCTTTTATACATACACATACATGTTCTGTTTATAAACTATTTCTTGTATACATAACATAAATAATACATATAAATTATTTCGTATATATAATAATAATTTATACACAGAACACGGGATGAAGAGTAACGGGTTCCTGAGACATAACAGTCTATAAAACAAAACAAACTTCCTCAACTTTACTGTATATTCTTATTGCTAGTGGGGTGGGACTAAGTCCCTTGTACTGCGGCCACTTCTGGCCTCTTGTACCAGCCCCAGAAGATAGGTCACGGTGATTGTAGAGCAATTGGTGGAATGAAGATTGGCAGGGGAAACCGAAGTACTCGGAGAAAACCTGCCCCAGCGCCACTTTGTCCATCACAAATCCCACTTGACCAGACCCGGGATCGAACCCGGGCCGCCGAGGTGGGAAGCCAGCGACTTACCGCTTGGGCTATAGCGCGGCCGTTAACTTTACTCTAACTTTCGTCTTAATCCGGCCTGTCTGTAAACAACGGCTAACTTATTTACGTAGAAATTGCGAAATGTTGTGATAATCAATTATATCATGTGCGTCACTTAGATAAATGATATCGGAGATGTTGCTAGAAACTGGGGTAATCAAGCAACTTGGCTGAAGCGGTAACGCTTCTCAACTGTATCTGAGATATGCCCAGTTCGAAACTCGGCCGGGCTGAATGTTCTACAAGCACTGAGTTTTATCCAGGACCTTTTTCAAGAACATGTTTTCCTGTACACTCACATCTAGACCTAGCCTCAACGTCGAAACAAAAACACCGTCAAGCTCGCCGGTATGCACATTTAAAAAAAAATAAAGCACTGACTTTATCTATGTTTACAGTAATTCCTTTGTCGGCATGCACAAGACTGGGTACGTATTCCCTTTGAAACAAACTCTGGGGACGCACATTCAAGCAATTTGCATTTTAATAGGCCCGTTTCATTACACATTGCTCTAAAACGATAAAAAGCATCTGAAACATGTGCGTAGCCGTTTCCTCCCACGTAGCCATAGAAGATAGAAGTTCTGGGAAGAGTTAATCGCCTACTCTCCTTTAAAACGACACGGACCGCATACGTAACAAAAAAAGAAGGGGGATGACACACAGACATCAAGGTGATATCATAAGCTTTCTAACTAAAATTACGAGGGGTACAGATGGACACACGGACGGATACACAGGCAGACAGAGACAGCAAGGTGATCTCATTAAGTCTCCCTTATTTTTTGAAACTAAGAAAAGTAGACTAAGAAGGTGAAGTTCTTTTGTCCTATGTTCTGTGTGCTTTACAATTGTTTTCTCTGATGACTGTACCGCTGCTCCCTCCCATATTCTAAATCGGTCCCTGGCGGAAAGGGAGTTCAGCAATAACACCTATGCCAACCGCTACTCACTGTTTCCAGAAATAACCCCCCGATTGAAGGAGCCGCCAGGGGAAATCTGTTGTGTCGTGTGCCCTGACGACAATGACCTCCCATTGAGTACCCTACGGAGGTGTGTTTAAACTGCACTCCAATTCTGCGGCCTACAGCTGCATCTTAAAGCTTAACATCTGAGAAGCGATTGCAGGCCGTCCCGAGAAATTGGTCGATTTCCACGAGGAATGCCAACTCAGTGCAGACTAATTACTTCAATTCTGCTGCTGGTAAAAATGCTTTCTTCACGAGACGAAAGATCGGCTGGGTATCAAACCAATTTACGTAGTTTCCTACTTAATTGAACAACACTGTATCAACTGCATGTATGTGTAAGATGTCATCACGTATTGATAAGGTAGTCAAAGCAAGGAAGTTATAAAGGGCTGGGTATGTAGTTCCAATAGAAGAGACAAGATATTAGTACGGAGTTTGTATGGGACAAGCTCTTAGAAATCGGCTACGTGAAAGCCTGAAAAGAAGGCCAAACAATAATATTAAGATGGACCTTAAGCAGCTCGGGTGTGAAAATGGAAGATGCCACTCTTTCATTAGTACAGGTTACATAATATCGAATGTATGGTAAGACGATCATGAATTGTACGTAAGGATTTGAAACAAAATAGAGGTAGCCTGGTTCAGGAACTATGCAGGCTTTTTGCCTGGAGTGACTGAAAAAGACCACGAAATTTGTGTGTTGACATGGTGGTTCATCCGATCAAGGTTCGAACCGGGCATGCCCCAAATCAAATTTAAGAACGCTACAGTTTATAATCAAGATCGCATACAAAAAGAAACAACAAACTCCGTGGTTTTAGTCCGCAAGCGAACTATACCGACCGAGCGACCGCTACTTGTCGGCGACGTCAGTGCCAACTGTAGAGGATATAGGGTGTCGCGTGGTCAGCGCAACGAATCCCCGCGTCCGTTAATTTCGGTTTTCTAGACCGGAGTCACCATTTCCTTTAAATAGCTCCTGAATTATCCTCATGAGGCTGAGTGGACCCGTTTCAGACCCATTACTTCTCAGAAAATTTGGTAGCGTCGGTAATAGAACCCGAACCTCTGGATGTGTAGCCAGGAACTCTGACTACTGACCACAGAGGAGGTCCACGGTCGACTACACGGCCTGGAAACTCTCCAGCGACTCCCCTAAGAAATTTCATTTCTGTTAACTCAAACCTCTGGCGGCGCCATAGCTCAAACGGTTAGTCGCTGGCTTCCCACTGCGGCGGCCCGGGTTCGATACCGGGTCTGGTCAAGTGGGATTTGTGGTGGATAAAGTGGCGCTGGAGCCGGTTCTCTCCGAGTACTTCGGTTTCCCCTGCCAATCTTCATTCCACCAAATTCTCCATCATCACAATCACCCGGAGATAGCTACAATAGGCCAATCAGCGGCCGCCGTGCCGAGTGGACCTAGTCGGACTCCACCCCACACTAAGAGAATTAAAAAAAATTATCTCAATCCTCGACTGATGATTTCTTCTCATTATCGGTGTCTCAATCTCTGTACATGGCCGTTTGTTAATTAATTCCAGTCGAACGTTTTCTGAAGTGGTTTCTCCTGCTTATTTAGGATGGAGAGTTGAGGGCTTTGCTGTTTTAGTTTCCCAAGTTAAGAAATTAACAGGTTTCGGTGAAGATATTTTTACGTGGATGAAGGCTCCTGGAGGCCAAAATGTACTGCACTTAGGCTTCTGCTTCATCCGACTCCAATTTACAGAGCTTTTATGGTACTTGAGCGTGTCCCATTCAAACACCGTGAGACCACTCGCAATACGTGGCAGTCTCTCCGAGTTATCCAGGTTCTTCTGACCCAGAAATATTAACAGGCCTAATATTTCACAGCATCCGGGGTAAAATTCCGCAGTAACAATCCCCAGCCTCTTTATCTCCTTGTAACTGACTCTACATTAGATATCTCCTCATCTAGAGTGGCCTTCATCAGCTACAGAATTATTTCATTTATTTATGGTTTATTTAAGAGTTATGTCAGTCATTCACACAAAGGTGAGTAGAATTGTGGGGTCTTGTACTTGATGACTTTACGACGCTAAACTACATAGCGTCGTATGGTAAGATGACTCGTACATAAGGAAAGGGAAATGGTACATAGGGAAGCGATCGTGGGCTACTTTGATGCATTAACCCCGATTTGTCTGAACGAACTGTGTAACACCACGGAGAACTTGAGTCAGGATAACTGGTGTCCCAGCCGAGATTCGAACCGGACACTTCCACAGTGCAGATTGGAAGTGTTGACGCTTAAACTGCACTCTCTAGATGACATACGAAATAAAATTATATAATAAACATGCCTGTACCCCTATATATAGGGGCATGTGGTAGCGTAGATGGTTGAGGCACTATGATGCATGACGAAGCTTGCTGATTCGATTCCCGATGAGGTCATTGGACTCAAGCTACTCAAGAAAATCCCAGCCTTTTATGGAACCCGAAGGTTCATTACCGTGTTGACAAGAGCCCTCCACTGGTCCCTATCCTGAGCCAGACCAATCCGATCCATACCATCCCATCCTATCTCTCTAAGTCTCTAAGATTGATTTTAATATTATCCACCCACCTATGCCTTGGTCTTCCCAGTGGTCCCTTTCCTTCTGGCTTTCCCACCAATGTCCTATACGCATTCCTCGTCTCCCCCGAAATAATTTTTAGGTACTTAAAACAAATGGAATTTTGAAGGGTCTGTAATCCCTCCACGGAAGCCGGCTACCATCACGTCAAATGTACACATAACAAACAATACACAATAAGTGTAACTTTGCTATTGACTGCAAAGTTACATGTAAGATATAAAGAAGAGCGTGTGTCTGTTGTTTGCTTCGTATTTACATTCCGTTGCACCGATTTCGACCAGATTTGACATGATGGTAGAGGGCCTCTGCTGAGAGGTTTCACATATATTTTGTCCATTTTTTAAATTCAATACTCCTACCGCGGACCGAATAGAGAACGCTCCGACATGAAATTTACTGCATACTGGTCTAAGAATTTACGACAGGTGAGGCTGCTACAGCGGTTAGGAAGTACTGGTTAATATTTTGTGGGTGAGGTTCAATTACACAACTCTAAATTTTTAAATTATTCGCAAGCAAATCTTAATGTATTCGTATTTCGATTTTCTGTGTTTCAACATTATGATGATACAAAGTTTGATTTAAACATTTAGGTTTATAATTTAATGGCTTCTGGTTTCTACTGTTAAACAATGTGTACATTTTCCTGTGTATGACATTCGGTCACTATCTTCCACAGTACGGGTAGCAATTTACAGAGATCATAAGCTTACATGAAATATACTAATTACTCTAAACATTTCCTTACGAATAAATGTCAATATTTTATTTTAAGATGAATTTACTTCTTAAAAATACGTTTTACCCATATCCACATTATAACTTATACTGTCAATATTTCTTTCTTAAAGAAAAGCATGTGTGTAGGTATATTAATTAACTGCTTCCCTGATTTACGGATTACAGTTGCAACTACGTAAGTTGATAATGTTGTATAAAAGGTATAACAGATTATCAGTTACGTCTAATCCCTGAGATAAGGGGACGGTTTATTTATTTCGCATTTTATAAATAAACCAAATTTTTTCCCTTTGGCGCTACAGCCCTCATTTGGGCCTAGGCCTACCTCCATGAAACTCTCCATTTCACTTCGGTTTACTAGATCTTAGACGTTCGGTAGGACTCCTTGGGCGGGTGATCAGCTCGCCGCAAGGCCTCTACCTGTACACAAACACAGACAAATGCATACCAAACATCCATGACCTGAGTGAGATTCGAACCCACGATCCCGGGTTCCAAGCGAGCGAAGACAGTACATGCCTTAGATCTCTCGGCTACCGTAACCGGAAAATAAACCAAATACATGATAACTATTCATTAATAAACAACGAATACGGCGTATGAATGTTATTGCCTCTTCTCAGCCCTTGTTACTCTCCAAGTATACTATGACACCGATTAGGAAAGAAAGCCGTTACCCAGTCGAAAAATGGGCAATTCGGCCCAGGGCCCCTCTGACATCTATCACTGGACTGCCTCATAACAAGAGTATGTCTCTGATAAACGTGGCATCTAATGGCGAGTTTATTCCAAAGAAATATAGATGGAAAGTATAGTACAGAACTGATTAAATGACGCAGTGGCCTTTACTGAGATGGAAGTGCACATAAAGGCTAGAGAGCGATATCTCAGCCGCATCGTTTTTATTCCTAGGATGGAGTGAAACCGCGTCCCTTAGTACTGTGGTCGTAAATCGCCCATTGTACCAGCCCCGGATTATACATGAGAGAAATGAAGCATCTTGTGAAATGAGAATTTGAAGGGGAAACAAAACCTGGATCAGTTGCCTCTCTGTCCACCGCGGATCTCACATGAACTGACCTAGGACCGAACTCGGGCCGAGGGGTGAGAAGACGCCGACAAGCCGATGGCATGGCCCTCAGCCATATTAATAAAGCGAATCCCTTCGTTTTATTGCCTCACTACTTATAATTCATGAATTATAATAAGCTTCAGGTACTATTCTTCAGTCTCTTTTTTATTCAGTGGTATTATTACATGACATGAAAGGTATAATAAAAAGTATTATGGCTTCCGGCTGCTCTCTCAGCGCCTTTTATCCTCGTCGTACAATAAAAAACGCGAAAGAATGTTTATACAAATAGCATTTTACCTTACATGCTTCTCTGAATTGCATATATTTTTGTACGCCCAGTCTTACGCAAAATTATAACCACACAAATTTATTTTATATGTCCATTCGTAACGTTATAACTACATAAAGTTAATTTATATGCTTCCATTCTTAAGCAGTATCATAAGTAGAGAGAGTTAACTTTGCACGTACTATCTTGAGATCGGAGTCGAGGTACCTCAGTCGGTGTAGCGACGGGCTACGGGCTGGAAGGCCCGGGTCCGATTCCCGGCAGTGCAAGGCTTTCTCTTCTCCATGGCGTTCAGAGTCTCTGGGGCCCACTCAGCCTCCTATCCAATGAGCACCGGGGGCTCTTTCCCAAGAGGTAAAGCGGCAGGGGCGTGACGCTGACCACTCACCTTCATCTACTGCCGAGGTCAAGAATGGTGGAGCTATACCTCCATTTCTCCATATGTCCTCATGGTATAGCGATTAATTAATTAAGCACAGGGACTTGACCTTTTTTATCTTCTTAAGCTATGCTACAACTAGACAAAACTAACTTTTCTACTCCATTCTTAAGCAATATTATTATGAGGCAAAGTTTTATTTTAATTGTCATATTAAAATCGAAATTCTGCCACCAACTTAAAGGTAATGGCAGAACTGTAAATGCCCCTACATACTACGCCAGTGTAAGCTTGAAACACAGAAGCAGTGAAGGCAAAATCCACACATTCCTAAACTCAATTCTAGGTTCATGCGAGTGACAAGCTTCAGGCTATGACTGCTTTACACTTTGGAAAACAACATCCGGTATTCATTGGAGTGCAGGCTAGATGGGGCCCAGATCGAATTTGGTGGAGGCGAGAGAAGGGAATCCGGCCGTCTAGCCTGCACACAGGCAATCACTTGTCCTGTTTAGATGTCCTGTGTCACAAACTAATCTTATCACGCTGTGAGCACGATAAACTGTTCTATGCCCATATCCAAGGGCATGACTCAGCGAAATTGTGTCACCATTTCCTTCGCCATAAACATTTTGCTTAGAGTACTGCACCTGAAATTCAAGACATACAGCAGCTTCATTGTAATGTTTCGGTAGGCCGGATAGACTTTGTATATATTGGTTGAGAACCGAGATATTGATACAAAATTCTGGTGCGGAACCCCCTTGAAAGACAATTAAGATTAAGAGAGAATATTAAAATGCTTAATAGATATATATGTGTTTGCTTTGTCCTGTGTAGGCAGCGGCCTTGCGATGAGCTGATCCCCCGCCCAAGGAATCCTACCAACTGCCTGTAAGTTTCATACTTTCAGATTTATTCCGAGAGACCGGAGGGATTAATCCACAAAGAAGGAGAAAAACAGACATATCATTTGTGAAGATGTTAATTAGGTTCAAATGACCCAATATAGATTTCGGTGTTGTGCCGTCGTGTTTTGATAAGAGAGTGGTTGTTAAATATATTGCCGTATATTTCCAGCCTTTATATACGAGGTTTGTACTGAACACAGCCAGACCGAACTGTCTTGGTCAAAGTACCTTAAATTGTCGTGACTGTCATGTGGACCTATAATGTCTAAAAACATAAAAAAAATGGCCGAACATAACCTTACACATATTCCTATGTTCCAGTGACAAAGTAATTTAAAAATAAATGCGGAACCGTACTATAATATGCTAAGTGGGCCTACCTCACATTGTGTCAGTAATGATTAGAGTCACTTTACTTTGGATCTAGTCGGACTTTACACAGGCCCTTATCTGTTGAATTCTTTAGGTCTGTTTTTATTCTGCAGACACAGTGTTAACATGCTACAGTTTGATTCACTTCAGTTCGTTTTACAGCCCCTATCAATTCAAGGTCTAAATGTATTTAGGGTCTACCCAGCTAAGTATTAACACGAGAGAAATATTTATTAAATAATGTTTACGCGAATACATAATATACCTGTGTTGTACTCGTATCTTAGAGAATAGTGCCATAAGCACAAGGATTTCGGTAAAATTACAAATATAATACCAATACTGTGAGGTGTGCGTCATCGAAAGCGTTGCCAGCCCTCTGATACGCAGCTCGTACTTAAAGTTGAAGGTGTCTTTGTGCTTATTAAGCATCATGCCATGAAGATGGCAAGGGGAAATCGAAGTACAGTGCACTTGGCCCTGAATGGGGGGTGAGTGATCAACTTCATGATCTGGCAGTTCTACCCTCTGAAAAGAAAAAAAAAACTTCGGTATCCACTGGGCTGGATGATGGTGAGCACCAGAGCCGATCTGGATGCTGTGGAGAAGAGAGAAATCTCTGCATCTTCCGGGAATCGAACCCAGATTTCCCAAGTATCGACCACTAGCCCATTTACTAATATGAGTGAGTGATCTGCTCAGTTTGCATAGGGTCTCTACCGAGATAGGAAGCAGACGTTGCGTGTAATCGAAAGGCAAATTTCAATTCCCTCAGGATACATTTGCCCTTCCTGTATTCTCTGGAATCAGCCATCCAATACAGCGTTAACTTCATGCAATCAGATTTTAAGGCCCCTGAATTTCCCGGATCGAAATTGTTTCTTTTCAAGTGAAAATTATCAACGAACTCCTGTTCGCAAATTGTTTTACGAAATCAGCTTTCATTGGATTTCTGAGTTAGTTCTTGGAGAAATTAACTACAAAGTTTGAACGAACGTGGTTCATATACGCCGAAAAGCCCAACGTATTATCCTGCGGCAATGTCTGAAGTTATAATGAACTCGATTAATAAAGCATGGAACATGGCTTGTTCGATTGTCAGTGACGGTGACTGCAGAATTTCTACGTGTTAAAAATACAGAAATCTTTTAGAGACAGAAGTTGCGACGATAAAATATTTTCAATTAGCTCTATGATCACAGGTTTCAGCAGACATTTTACTTCCCGGGCTCTGAGACATTCTTGAGGATTGATTTATCGACTGGATGAGTCACTTAAAAGTCGGTTCAACTTGATTGGTTATTCGTAACTACTTAATCATATCAAATGGATCAAACCTGGGATCTGCTTAAGATTATTAACTTCTTTCCTACGGAATAAAGAGGCTGGGGCATGTAACTCGCCCCATCTAATGCAGAGGTACAGAATATGTGCAGCATATGCCCCCTGCCCTTTACGTCTAGAATCTAGACTCTAGATGATGCAATGCTTCATGAAGCACATTCAGAACTTTATCTGTACCTTGCCGCATACTAGGAAATTGGAGGATGCAAATTGTTACTAACTAATTTAAGCCGAGTTCTTCTTGAAAATACAACAGTTGCTTAGTCACACAAGACATTCTCGGTATTGTATGGAAACCAAAGGCCTATTATCGTTTCCGTTGCCACTGGTCTCTGCCCTGAGCCAGATGAACCCACTCCACACCCCTATCATATTTCTTTAAGATCCGTTTTACTATTTTCCTCCCATCTACATCTTGGTCTTCCTAGTGGGTGCTTGCCTTCAGGTCTTCCTACCAAAACCATATATGCATTCCTCTCCCAAACGTGCTACCTGCCCTGCCTATCTCATCCTTGATAATTCTAATGCAGAGGGGTCACACACACATATTAAAATCGGATATTACAAATGCAATTGTTTTCTTGAACATCTACGCCGTTAACATTAGTCAAGGCCAAAAAAAAACAAAACAAAGAAAACCATGGCAAACAAGAAGTGTGGCACACCATACGGCAGAAAGAGATGATTGTTCCGCAAACAACTGCCAATCAAAGTGATGAGGAGGGGCCCTGCGACTGCAAAAATAACTGATAAATAAGCAGCACGCGTAAAGCAAGCTGGGCTGTTTACTACGGTCGCTGTTAGTCACGTGACTGTGGACGGGAAGCCCAGAGTGGATCGTAGGTAAGGACAATGGGAGATTTCACCTCCCTGCCACTATGAGAACAGTTGTGGGTGTTGCTGGTTATGCGTACTGGTGCCTTTATTTTCAGCACAGTTCCTCTAAACTAGCGGTGATGTCAATGCACGACTTTGCTAACTTCGCTCAACGAAGAAAATGCTTCTTGCAAAATGCAGTTAGCAATCATCAGGTGATGAAATAACAATAAACCAGTAACTCAGTGTATTTACACGCTGCAGGGTCCACTTAAATCGTCTGATCCTTGATCTCTAATTTTTTTTATAAAACCCGAATGTTTATCGTCCTGCCATAAGAGTCTGCATCAATTAAATTCGGTCATCACCTCCATACCCAATTTCTCTAATATACACATTAAAATTATCCCCATCCAGGACTACTATCAGAAGGTCGCAGCCTTTGAGCTTTTCCAAGAATATCATTTCAGTTCTTCCTTAGACTATCAATAAAAAAAACTGAAACACATCATGTTTATGAGATGTGATGACATATAGTGTGGTACACAGGTACGAAATTTTCATAGGAACCTGCTGCATCCATTTTCAGGATTGCCCCAGAAGATAGAAACATTAACATTTACCGCGGTAATATCCTCAAATCGCACACAGAATATTAAAAGCTTGTGCTTTTCCTTCTCCAACCCGAAATATTTAATGTGGTTATCGAGGGCACAGGCCGATCACAGTGGCCCCGCAGTCTAAGGGATGAACAGTCTTCGCTTGCTTGAACAATGGGGTCGTGGGTTCAAATCTAACTCGAGGCATGGATGCTTGTGTGCATTTAATCTCTGTGTTGTGTTGTGCGTAGGTAGCGGCCTTGAGAAGGGCTGATTCCCCGTCCGAGAAGTCCTACCGACTGTGTGTGAATTAAGAAACTGAAAAGGCGGCCAAGGACCACAAGGGTTGTACAACCATAGATTGAGTGCATGGACGTCGGAGTCATTAATAAAATCGGAAACCGTAATTGAGCCACGTCCTTCGCTGTTCGTCGGGAGAAAGCGTCGCACGTCCCCTGACAACTTTTATAACAGCGGGTGTTCACAGAACTTGGTATACATATCAAGCTAATGGAAGTCAATACACCCTAGTTCCTAGCAGTGCAGACATGGCGGTTATTCAGTCCTGTAATTTGGGAATGAGCCGGTCACGGTAGCCGAGCGGTCTAAGGCATGTACTGTCTTCGCTCGCTTGCAAACCGGGATCGTTTGTTCGAATCCCACTCAGGGCATGGATGTTTAGTTTGTGTGTGTGCGTTTTTCTGTGCTTGTGTACAGGTATAGGCCTTGCGACGAGCTGATCACCCGCCCAAGGAGTCCTACCGAAAGTGTAAGATCTAGAAAAACCGAAGTGAACGGAGAAGTTCATGGAGGTAGACCTAGGCCCACTGGGGCTGTAGTGCCAAGGAAAAAAAAGAAAGAATTTTGGAATGATATCGGCTACAATACATGCACAAACGGGACCTTCAGCTTGTGGGCGGGAGCAGATATGCAACATGTAGAGTATAACACACGCAGTCACAGGAGCAAGACGCAACATAGAGCACAATACACGATAGTGAAAGAGTGCTCCAACAGAAGATGAGAGAAGTGACTCGCGTAATGAAACACGACGTAGGAATGAAATATCCTGTACAATTTTAATATTTTAACACTTAACATTTATCAGTATATATGATAAATATATATTTTAGTTATTTTAGTATGTATAGACAAGGCATGCAATGAACTAGTTTGTCGTGGATTGGATCAGCACCTGAAGATGGCACTTTTGTGCCGAAACATGTAGTGCGAGTGAGAAGAGGGGATAGATGAATGTATGCACTAGAAGACGGATAAAATAAATCATGGACTTAAATCAGTGCAACAGGACGCTAAAATATAACATGTAGAACAGTATAACAGTTCTGTTGTGAGAAGTCGAACTCGCTAGCAATAACTAATGGATCATCGCATCTTAAGGCGTGAAATGAAGTACGCATGCAGATAAATAAGAAACATGTAAACAATGCTCCTATTAACATTGTTTCGTGTATTAAAATGACAAGCACATAACATTGATAAAGTCTGACATTATGTATAAAATTACTCGTAACATCGTCCAGTGTGATTGATTAATAAAATATCAATTTTCCATTTTCCTTAACATGTTTCGGTCGGATTGCCCATCTTCAGAAGGACGCAATCAACATTTCGAAAACCACTATTACAATGTCATATATACAAATTATACCTTGTAACAACATTAGGTAGGCCGCACACCGGCATACGTCAAGACATGTAACAGTCAAGACACGATGTCTGTGACATGACACAAAGAAATGAGCACAGTTGAAACGAATGAGATGAAAACCGCCGCACACCGGTCTGAGTCATGATGCTGAAGAGTCACGAACGAAGCAAGACTGCGTCTTCTATCTCATGTCTTGATGTCTGTCTTGACGCAGTTGGTGTGCGGCCACCCTTAAGTACATGAAGTTGTTGGAACATCTATGAGTTGTTATACCCAATTTATTTACACAGTTAAATATTTAAAAGTAAAGTTATAAAAACTTTTTGTTAAAACTAGAACCAATGGTTCGTGTCTTGAAATTTCTTATCATTAAAGGAAGAAGATTGTATATCATGACGTGATTTCAGCGCCTTTAATGTCGTGGTTCCGTTGTATAGAACACAACACAACAATAACACAAAGTGTTGTTGAGTGCAATAATGAGAACATCTGAATTACAGTCGGCGTCATGATTATTTTCATAATTTTCGCTGTACCCCTCAATTACACATGAAACTTTTGCTTAATAAGGAAAAACTCAACGACTTTGAAGTCTCTTTCTGCACGCGTTAATTACATGCAACGGAAAGCATAAGAAAACACGTGTAACAAGTGGACATGTCACTATTATCTGCCCATAGAAGTTATGTGACTTAAAAGCTTTTAATATCTATGCATGCATATAAACAGTATTTCCAGAAATTTTATGTATGACACTTCGATTACTTCAAGGTAGATTTTGATCCATTATCTTGAATATTATTTCAGTTACGTGATACAGTCTGTTGTGAATAAACAGTGCACTGCGATGGAAGTAAAGAAATGATAGTGTGGCGTTCAAATTTTAAATAGGCCATATATACCAAGGAGGCCTACCGCCTTACCGGGCAGAGGTTTGCGTACCCAAATGTCACGGAGAGGTATGATGGCAGGAGGTAATCTCCTGGTAGGGCCACCCATCCCACGCGAACTGTAGTCCGTGGTCCTCCAAGCTGGGGTTTGGCGTGGAGCTAACAAACCCATCCCGAAAAAAAATGTATTGTTACGAAACCTCCTGGCTTTTCCGTCAATGAAGGAGAAGACACCCCACACAGGTTTGTAGGGCCGGTAAAGAAGGCGACTCTGATGAGACCTGAGGAGGTGCAGCCACAGACAATATACCTGGCAGAAGAATAAGCGAGCCCGCATTCTCAGACAGACTAGACACGAGTTTTCAACGCGTTTTTTTTTGTGCACCTGACGCCACAAATCTCTAGCTGTAAAGTACGTTCCTGCTGCATCAGAAAAATCTAGACCGCCAACCAGAACTATAGTCCTTATTTATTGGTTAGTAAACACTCGCTTGCATTACGGCATCAATTTGATGCATGGGGATTGGTTCTGCAGATGTAAACAAGGTTTCTGACATCATAGGAAGTGAAGTACCATATCAAAGATTAATTTGTAATCACAGATTGGCCCTCTGGCCTGTACCAAATCAGAATTAGTTATGAAACAGTAAACCCTATACAAAGTTTCTTTTGATGAAGTCGGTGTGGGCGAGAGATAGGTCCATCACGACAGAACACAAAAAAACGGGGACATATATGAATGCGGAGATGACTTTTTTTTTGCGTCCGTACAACGTATTTGTCTCAGGCCCAGTGACCGCTTTAACCGGTAAAATGTAAACCTCAGAGTAACCGTAGTGCTTTGTCAATAAAAAGCTTCAACCTCTGCTAACCACTCACGTCCCTCGCACTAACCTTTCAGTTGTCTCCCTTCTTGATGGTTCACTGCACAGAAGCCCCTCCCTCCCACAACCGAATCTCGCTGTAAAGTTACTAGGATTCTTGCTTCGTATTCGGAGGTTTCCGCGACACTGCTTATCCTGATTCAATTCCGTCTTGTTTCCAGTCCCAACAGGAGCCGGGATAGAGCGGTCGGTATAGCGACTGGCTACGGCCTCAATGACAGAGGGGTCGGAGTTCGAGTTCGGGTGGAGGAAAGAATTTTCTCTTCTCCACATCGTCCAGACCGGTTCTCGGCCCCACCGAACCTCCTACACAAGGAGTACCTATCTCAGGGAGTAAAGAGGCTGGGACGTGAAGCTGACCACTCATCTTCATCTAGTGTCAAGGTCAAAGAAACGAGAGTCTATACATCCACCCCGCCCACACGCCTTCATGACGCTACAGGTAAAACTCGAGGTCGTGACTGCTTCCTCCTCCACTAATTACGTCACAATAAATTTGCCATTTATCACTGAGTACTATGTAGCCGTTAATATAGTGTCCTTAAATAACAAACAAATGCAATGCGAGTTCGTATGCATTTGTGTTATGGCGTAGATGAAAGGCCTGTACGTGGAATCTCATGATACCTCCACATCAGCAGGGCCCGGATTTTGATGACATGTCATCTTCTTTCCTTGTATCCTATGCGATGCTCTTAAATATATAAATCTCGGATGAGCTGCTGGTTACAGAAATGTAAATTTTTGTCATTTTTTGACATTTTTAGGTTTAAGGTCATTTTTTTCATTTTGGGGGTAATTTTTTGGTAAATTTTTGGACTTTTAAGGGTATTTCTTGTCATTTTTGGCCATTTTAGGGAATTTTTCTTCATATGTTTTCCGAAATGCGAATAACATGGAAGCGAGGTGTTCTTTCTTCTCATCAGGAATATTTTGACTTCTGGCTTGGTTTCCCGAAGGAAAGATATCCTCAAAAAGATGTTCGTTTGTCAGCCTGCTTCCTTGCTTCCTTCACAGATTGACTGATTGTTTATCACTATGTGATAGCATTTACTTTAATCTACGTGTCGGTTTTCATAAACACAGATCAATCCACGTCACATTTAATTTAATTTAATTTCCAACTTCAACGGTTTCCGTGGAGGCAATTGGTAGCGTAATTGCTTGAGGCACTATGCTACAAGCAGGAGGGTCGCGGGTTCGAATCCCGATGAGGTCAATGGAAATTTTCAATTGACCTAATCCTTCCAGCCGCACTATGGCCCCGGGGTTGACTCAGCCTCTAACAGAGGTCAATACAAGGAATCTTCCTGCCGGTAAAGGACGGCCGTCGCATAAGGCAGACGACAACCTCACCGCCATCTGTGAGCCGATTGTCCAAAGATAGTGTGGGAGCACCGACGTCTCACAACATTATGCGCGTCCACGGCCTGTTTTTCTTTTTTTTTTCTACGGTTTCAGTACCACGATGTAGGAATTGTAGCGACGAGAGCAGAGAGAGGAGCAGATCATGAACATGAAGAGTCTCTCGAAGGTACAGAATATTAGTGTGTCCTACAAGTTGATCTATAGTCAATTTGTTCCACAATTAACTTACTTAATTAAATTCAACATCATGATGACGTGGGGATGAGCAGCTGTAAGCATTTTTAAGCTTGACACTCGATGTAAGTTAGCGGTCATCTTCACGCTTCGGCCAGTTTACCCTCGAAATATGAACCCTCATTATACATTGGACATGAAAGTGGGTAAACCCTGAAAATGGAATCAAAGCCCGTTATCCCAGCCAGCAGCTCATCACTGTGATATCTGGCTAACGCGGAAAGATCAATTTACGTGACCTATGTAGGGTACGCGGTAGCGCAGTAGATTGAGGCACTATGCTACAAGCCGGAAAGTCGCGAGTTCGATTCCCCATAGGGTCATTGGATATTTCAGTTAACTAAATCCTTCCGGCCGCACTATGGTCCTGGGTCGACTCAACCTCTAACAGAAATGAGTACCAGGAATATTCCTGGGGGTAAAGGGCGGCCAGCGCGTAAGACTGACAACCTCATGTGGGAGCCTCGACGTCTCACAACACTATGGGCCTCCAAGGCCTGTTACAAAGATAGCTTCTACCTCACGTGACTTATGTCACTTCAGTCCTACTAAAGACTTTCTAAATCTTAAACTGACTCCTGTATCTCGCTACGGATAGTATTTCATTAAGATAATATCATACCTGCTTTCATTTCCGTCGTCCCCTTTTATTCCTAACGTACTGGGATTCTATATTTCTGGTGATTTCATAAAAATACGGGCCATTAAGTTCTACGATCGCTGGCTTGTGCATCTGGCTACCGTCCATCCGGACGCACCGAAGCCGTTATAGGAAAATAGAATCGTCCATGTGTCCCAGCACGCCTTAATTAGAAGCTATAGCTCCAACACGTCGCAGTGCGCAGCCGACGTTCAGCAGAATACAGGCTGAGTCTAATACGAATTACATGTACGACACAGAGGTATCGATTTGTTTCCACACAACTAAATTGAAACACTGCAATCAACTGACCGATGTTAATTGTTACTGCCTTTCGAACAACCAGTGTTTGCTCCAGTACATGCGACTATACGTTTAGGGACCTATAAGCGAAATGGACGAAAAAGTTGCGATAGGATGAGAAAATCATTTGTTTATACCATAATGAGGCAATCTGGTATATCAGTGAACTGCAACAACCCTTAAATGTATCAAGATGTATCTAATCGTTTGCGAGCAAGAAAACGCATATTCTGTTGGGTCCCTTAGAAAGAGCTAGCCTCAATCACTGGACTTCAGTCCTCACCTGAGGACAGAAACAGATCCAGTTTCCGAAACGTCGTGTTTTTCTTAGCTATCTTAAAACCAGGACGATGGATAAAGTCCAAAAACCCAATATCTCTGTGTGTTATACACCATCGCCAGAATCCTATTGTAACTACTTCTTAATAATCTTGCTCAAGAAATTTAGAAAAACTAATTCGTTTTACAACGTCGGAACTTGTCCACCTGAACCCGTGAGACATGCAATTCAGTGTTTTCAACTAATAGAGGGGGGAAGAGGAAAGCTATCCCCGTAACAGGCCGTTGACGCCAATAAGGTTGTGAGACGTCGAGGCTTCCATATATTCTAGACAGTCGGTCCACAGATGGCGGTGAGGTTGTCAGCCTTAAGGGCCAAGCTATCCCTGTAACAAGCCGTGGAGGCCCATAGGGTTGTGAGACGTCGAGGTTCCCACATTTTCTAGACAACTGGCTCATAGATGGCGGTGTAGTTGTCAGCCTCACGCGCCGGTCGCCCTTTACCCCAGAACGAATCCTGGTACTCATTTCTGTTAAGAGGCTGAGTAGATCCCGAGGCCATAGTGCGGCTGGATGGATTAAGGAAATTGAAGAATCCAATGACCTCATCGGGAATCTAACCCGCGATTGTATGATTTGCAGCATAGAGCTAACATAGAAAACATTTCATTCGTAAATCAGTTCCATGACATTCGATAATCAATCGGTTGATTCAGATCGAAATTCTCTCACTCTCTAAAACCAAGTGAGCGTGTAAAAACAGTATATTAAGCAAGGAAATAAACGTTTTAATACAAAATATTTAAGGAGCTTAAATTATTACGTTTTCATCTGTCAACGACATTCTTAAAAAAAAACTTCATAACGAACAAGTATAACAGAGCTGCAAACAAATTGTATATGACTTACCACAAGCCAGTCAGTCGTTGTCATGGCAACCAATAGGGCTATGGGCTACATTTACCTTAGAATATGCCCATCGTGTCACCTACCTGCAAAGAACAGACGTAACAAATATTAACAAGAACTGGTAAATAAGTCTTTGTTGGTGACGTCAGGAAGTTGAGTCTCCATTACCTAGGACATCTGTACGCTATCTTCTGCGCATGCACTAGGTCTAGAAGTAAACCTGTACGTTCTGCATGGTCATGAGATAGCAGAAAATTGGACAACACTTACAATGGCGCACACTTAACGGACATAATGACTTTATCTACATACGTGAGCTCTGTACAAGTAAGTCTATCGCAGAGGGCATCATAAGCATGTTAACGGATCCACATACAAATTCGTATTTGTGACTATTTACCTCTTAATACTGGGCGAGATGAACCACAGAATATATTTCGGCCCTGAGAAATATATGTCATACACCATATACAGGGAAGGGTGCGTATAAAATGGGACAATATGGGAAGTGATATTATGAATTTTAAGGAAAATACCGTATTTACGCATGTATAGGCCGCACATTTTTTGCCAAAAAATCAAGAGGAAAACTGGGGTGCGGCTTATATTCGAAATCACACTTCATTTTTAAAAATATATATTCATAATTAGTAATACAGGGTGTAATACTCCTGAAATAATATTCCAAGAAAATTATTTTTTCTATAATTTCTGTCTGAAAATTGTGCTGCGGCCTATACATGCGTAAATACGGTATATTTGATTATGAGCTACGAACAGACTAAACAGGCTCTGAGAATGTGATGATAGGTTCCGTTCGGTTCTGTAGTGTATTTAATGACATTTTCTGCTGTTCGTGCTATTCAGCGTTGCATGCTTGCGCAACAGTGGATAATGAGATCTAAAGGATGCGGACGGAAGTCGCCATGGCGTAGTATAATGTACAGTCTTAGCATTTGCCTGGAGGGACTGGAATAAAACCCAGAACACCTGACTCCGGACAGCCGGTGCCCGGCCGACATTCGAATCGGACATCTTCCGAAATCTTGTCAGGAAATTTGTAGTGGTGGAAATGAAGGCTCGGGTTCCGTCCTCAACTGCTGATTCTTTTTTTCCTTGGCGCTACAGGCCTCATTTGGGCCTAGGCCTACCTCCATGAAACTCTCCGTTCACTTCGGTTTACTTAGACATACGGTAGGACTCTTTGGGCGGGTGATCAGCTCGTCGCAAGGCCTCTACCTGTACACAAACACAGAAAAACGCTCACAAACATCCATGCCCTGAGTGGGATTCGAACCCACGATCCCGGCTTCCGAGCGAGCGAAGACAGTGCATGCCTTAGACCGCTCGGCTACCGTGACCGGCTCAACTGCTGAATAATAATCGATTATTCAAGAGGCAGTCTATAATCAGTCCTCTAGTCTATCAGTTACATACCAAGATTAGTCAAAGACATTTTATACAGATAAGATACTGAAGAAAGTTCATGGAGGTAGGCCTAGGCCCACTGGGGCTGTAGTGCCAAGGAAAAAGAAGAAAAGATATTGAAGAACAGACTCAGTATAGGAAACGCTGCATTGATGTAACACAAATTTAACCAGCTGTACAAGGACGCAGTTGTTCCCTCGTTTACAAATGCACTGTTCGATGGGGACGTACATTTTTGTGGACTGCACAAACTGGTTTTACGAGTCAGTTTATCAATCAACAAGAGCCCCTCTCTCCTCGCCTCATACCGCGCCATGCCACTACTCCGGACCTAACCATTGTACGCAACAGTCAAAGCCCCATCTGGAGTGCAGCGTCAGGGAACCAACCTTACTGCCACATTTGTTGGCATTAACTTCACAAATTTATCCATTTTTATTTCGAATTGAGGGTGCAACAGCATGCAGGGAATACTGCATACAGTAAAACTAAAAATGCAGTAACAGTTTGCTATGTAAAATTGATACAACAAACACGTGGAGAATGTATGTTTCGTATGTAATTTATGTGTGTTATTTATAACACAATTAGAGTCACTAAGTGTGTGGACATATCCAGCTTTATTTTAATAATATTGTATAATATATAACTATTGATCTATATGAACATCATAAATACAAACAGTCTTACCAACACACACTGATTTGAATGGCTACGCACGGAATAAAACATATCATAAATGTGATTCAAAAACATTTACAGTATTCAGTTACAAAACATTAGGAATTTTTGAAACCTGATAAACCAAATGAGAGTTTTGGGTGCGAGGACTATGATGATAATAGTAACCTACACAATTTTCACAGATCCATCAATGCTAGGAGGGAGATTCAGTAAATAAATCACAATGGATACAAAAAGTAAAATATGTGATATTCGAACGCGAAAAAAAAAAAAAGCTTTTATTTCTCAACATATCCTCCAGCAACATTACTACACTCGTCCCATTGCGCATTTTGACTGTTGTCTCAGCCACTTCAGCACCTGGTCGGGCGCCACATGCGACTTTCTGACGTCCTTGAGAGAATTTCTCGACACAATTGTGAACTGCTTTACATGACAAACACTTCCCACCATAATCAGGAAACATTTCTTATACATCCCTTACTGCTGTTTTACTTCCATTTGTGGCCTATTTAGTGACTCTCCTTCTCTGTTCCTCTCGTATAACACACATGCTGGCGAATTAGCTATTCCACTTTCATTCCAATTTGACACTGTTATACAAGGCCATAATTTACATACAATTGTATATGATAAAGCACACTTTTTACACTGAAAAGGTTCTTATGTCAACATTCTTTTTACTCAATGAATGAATATTATCAGTATACTGAAGACAAGGATATATAGTCCATCTGCTATTTATATGGTTAATTTAATTTCCATCCTGTATAAGAATTATTTTTAACAACTAATAATAAATACAAGGTATTAATAATAGTATTTTACGTTTGTACCTATGGAATTTTTACTATATACTAATTTTTCAATTTTATGAACTGTATAGTTCAGAGAATGTGAAATGTTTTAAATATTTGGGTAGCTTGTTAACAGATGATGGAAGGTGTACTAGTGAAATTAAATCCAGGATTGCCATGGCAAAACCTGCATTTAACAAGAAGAAGAATCTTTTTACCAGCAGATTGGACTTAAATTTGAAGAAGAAACTAGTGAAATGCTGCATTTGGAGCATAGCTCTGTATGGGGCTGAAACATGGACACTTAGGGCAGTAGATCAGAAACATCTGGAAAGTTTCGAAATGTGGTGTTGGAGAAGGCTGGAGAAGATCAGTTGGACCGATTATGTGAGAAATGAAGAAGTGTTATTTAGAGTCAGTGAGCAGAGGAATATCCTACACGAAATAAGAAAACGGAAGGCTAATTGGATTGGTCATGTTTTACGCAGAAACTGCCTTCTAAAAGAAGTTATTGAAGGAAAGATAGAGGGGCGGATAGAAGTGACCAGAAGACGAGGAAGAAGACGTAAGAAGATGCTGGATGACCTTGGGGACAGAAGAGGATATTTTCATTTGAAGGAGAAAGCTCTAGATCGCATTAAGTGGAGGAATTGTTTTGGATGAGACTGTGGACCTGTCGTCTGACAGATTACTGATGAATGAATTGTATATTTTAGACTGCTATCGAATTGTATATATTACGATTTAGTTTTTACAACATGATTGTGACAATGATAACCATTTACCTGCTTTAGTTATTGCAGTACATATAGTAATCTGACATGTTCTACATCCTAGGCACATTGTGACCAGAGAGGATTCATGGAATTTTAAAATGAATGAATGAATGAATAAACATGACTGCAGAACAAGCACGATTTGGTTCATCTGCTTGTACTGCAACTCTCTCACATATGGAATCAGTGTAACTTACACTCTTGTACCAGAGATTTACTTTCATCAAGAAAGATACTTGAATTTTATTGTCATAAAATGACAATTCACATTTGGGTCAGCTCAGTAGCTCAGTAGGTATAGTGATGAATTGTGAGATGGACGGCCAGATTTCGATTAGCGGCAGGGGCATCAGATTTTTCTGTATTCCACTGGGGTTCATCCAGCCTCTTATCCAGTGGGTACCAGGTGATGTTTCCTTGGACATAAAGCGGCCGAGGTGTGAGGCTCACCGTACACTTCCATCTAGTTCTGAGGTCATGAACGGTGGAGCTATACCTCCGCTCTCCAACACGTCTTTATGGCGTGGTGCCTATTTAATTAAACACAGGGACAACTTTACCCTCTACCTTTGTCATACATACAGACGGTAAACAATTTATGTGCAAACCAGTGCCGGATATATATATGCTGAATGGAAATTAACTTAGAGAAGAAGGCCGCGGAACTCCTCGAGCCTCACAAGAATCCCGATAATGGTGAAACTCTTCTAGTTTTGCTGCCCATGAGAACCCTGAAATTGATTTTGCTGCTAAATAAGAAGTTGGAAATTTAGAAATCGAACGAAAACTGTGATCGACATGCGCTGTAGCAAGTGTATGAACAGCTGGTATCGACAGTTCATTCGATAATTGAATAGGCCCCGTTTAAGTACAACGCCTTCAAACGCCAAAGAGAAAAACGTTGACTCGATCTGGTACACTGCCCAGCGCCTACAGCACGTGTTCTGTCTTTCCATATTTCTGTTCAAGCAGTTTGATGAGGAGCAGTTAAACCTACATCCCTGATATGTATGCTTCCCATCTTGACAGGATAATCCTAAGAACCCTTAGTTTTTCTCAGTCCCTACAGCCGAGAGCTGGGATAATACCTTAAAACAGACGACAATCGTGTTCTTTCATTTCTTACCTATTCATCATTGAGGACACGCGGTAGCGTAGTTGGTTGAGGCATTATGCCACAAGCAGGAAGGTCGCGGGGTCGATTCCCGATGGTCACTTAATTTTTCTTATGACCTGATCCGCACTATGGCCCTGGGGTGAACTCAGCCTCTAACAGAAATGAGTAACAAGAATCTTTCTGGGTAAGTAAAGGGCGGCCGGCTCGTGAGGCTGGCAACCTCTGTGAGCCGAGTGCGTCTCACAACGCTATGGGCCTCCAAGACCTGTTACATGGGCCTATTTTTACCTATTCATCATTAACTATCACTTTATAACAAGGCCGTACCAGGCGGTTAGTCGCCAGCCTCCCATCGAAGCAGTCCGCGTTCGATCCATGTCAGGTTATGTGTGGTTTGTGGTGGACAAATTGACACTGGGGCAGGTGTTCTTTTTCGGATACTTCCTTTTCCTTTGCCAATTAACATCCCGAAAACTGCCTCACATTCATTAACGATCCAGTCACCCGAAGCTATGTAGTCTCGACACTAACAGCGTCGTTAAATAAGCAAATTAAAAATAAATAAGGTCTTATTACATTCGAGGCTAACTTCTGAAGTTTACACATTCGTAAGACAATGTGAGAATTGCAGAGAACTGTCTTTGGGATGTTACTCTGTACAGTCAGGTGCAAGTTCACGGGCGTTCCGACGTTTCGACTCGGAAGGCTGGAGACACAGCATTAATTAGAAGCTTCGGTAAAACTGCCCCACACCACACGACGTAAAATCTGATAAGATACCACTCTTCGTTATCACCGCCATGAGAACCCCGTATCTCACACGTAAGAATTGATAAACTGTAAATTTCAGAGGAGAAATTCCACTTATCACTTCAAATTATCCGCGTAATGAAGGTCTCTAGCTCAAAACCCTGTTATTTCTTTATTTTCTAAGGGATGTTGGATTATTACTTGAAAATGAACCATAACGGCATTGCCTTACCTTTACTGATAAAAAGTAAGTACAAAAGTAAGAGTATCCCTGTAACAGGCCGTGGAGGCCCATAGGGTTGTGAGATGTTGAGGTTCCCACATTTTCTAGACAGGCGGCTCACAGATGACGGGGAGGTTGTCAGCCTTACGCGCCGGCCGCGCTTTACGCCCCAGGAAAATTATTTAATTAATTCCTGGCACTTATTTCTGTTAGGGGCTGAGTCGACCCCAGGGCCATAGTGCGGCTGGAAGGATTAGGTAAATTAAAAAAAAAATTCACCTCATTGGGATTTGATCCCGCGACCTTCCGGCCTGTAGCAAAGTGCCTCAACCAACTGGGCTACGGCGTGCATATATTTATTATTAAATAAGGTCAATGAGAAAGTATTGAGAGCACACGTGACTAAGAAACACAGATTTTTATCACTGTGCCTACTGCATTACACATTCATTTTCCACTGTCTGAGGGATATTTTACATCAACGACATTTTGGAACTGCCTCTATTACCGTCTTCAAGTTGTCTGTTGTTTTGAGCTATCAATACACTTTGATGATGTCCTTTCAACATTAGGGCAGTGGTCGGGACAGAATGCATACGGATCTGAATTCTAAAGTGGCACACTAACCAGTACCTGGCAGTGCAGTGGCATCCAGTCACTAGTCGCTAGAAACACAAGACAACTGTATAACACGAGTAAAAATGTACCTCGGACATGAACCATGTTCCAACATAATTTCAAGTGTAACTTTATCTCACTTTTGCTGACATACGCAATTCTATTGACAGCAGGGTCAAAAGCAAGTCACTTCCCATGTTTGTAAATGTTGTTTGAACGTTGGGCAGTGAGCCATGTCATGTGTTATCGTATCATTACGTACGCATACACACGATTGTTTTCGTCTATAAATTTCCTGAAATGTGATAAGAAACGATTGCCGATAACGTAGGCATCCCTTGTTACCTACGGGACAGATCGCCTGAGGTACCGCTCTAGACTTGTATTTTTTTTTGGGGGGGGGGGGTGTGGCGCTAGAATCTCGGCAGGAACAACTGTCACTCTCACTGCGGTTTTTCGCCATTTATTCTGTCCTTCCAGGCAAATGCAGGGATAATCCCTCGATTATGCAGGGTCGCTTCCTTACGAATCCTTTCCAATTCATCTTCAGTCATCGTGCCATATGACAGTCTCTATACTGAATACACTGTTGATAGCTTACTCCATGGAGCTGAGTGCTTCGTGCAAAGCCACCCATCTCTCAGGTGCTCAAAAATTTCATAACAATTTATGGAACCTAAATATTTATTACCACGTTCACAAAAGCCAGTCACTGAGCTGCGTGACATAGTCCATACCAATCCAACCTATTTCTGTGTTAAGTGGGTCCCTTGTCACCACTGCATGGCGCGTCCTCAAGTTGTGGTTGGAGGAGACGCCCTCCAGCTGAGAATATACTGAGTTAGCAGTCGATAACAGCTGATATAGGGTGGTCCTCCTGCTTTGGGGTTGAGCGCGTGGCTAATGAAATGTTACACAGGGTCTCGGATGGATTCTTTGAAACGACCTAAACTATGAGAAATGAACACGAGATCTGACGCATCGTTAAAAACAAGGACACCCCTTGTGCGGCGTCAATGTGCATGCAAATTAAACCTGATAATATCCATGATACAGATGCTGGAATTTCATTCACGTTATAATAAATGGAAAACTTGGCTGCTAAGTAAAGCACTCTTGAAAATTTAATTATTCTCGTTAGGGTCGTTTCTAAAAGGAAACCCAGCTTCCAGGTTGCTGATACTTCATGCAGTATGTCCTGGTGGGTCAAAATGTATACCTAATTTTTTATGCAAAGCTCGGCAAAGAAGTTGTTTCATTTGGAAGTTCCGCGATTTAAACCCTACAGTTTCTTTACGCTGAAGGAGAATTCAATATAAAGTCTGGAAAATTCACACCCAGTAAGTCATATATGGCATTAATATCTGTAATAATCTAGCTAACTAATCATCTGCCGCAATTTTATACTGTTAAGAATACATTTAATGAGCTCTAAATGAAAGATCTCTTGCGTACTGAGAAATATCGAAATATTAATAACGTAACATATAGGGAAGTCCATGGACTGGCTACAGGCTGGACGGTCGACGGATTGGAGTTCGAGCCCCAGCAGGAGCTAGCTTTGTCTCCTCTTCATGTCTTCCAGAAAGGTGCTGGCGTCCATCCAGCCCCCAATCCAATGGGCAACAAGCGTTCTTTCTCCGGTGGTAAAGAATACGGGACGTGGAGCTGGCCACTGAACTCCAACTAGTGCCCAGGTCAAGAAAACGCATATTTACTCGGCCATACGTCTTCATGGATTAGTGCTTAATTAGTTAAGCACGGGGACAACTTGCAGGGAAGACCACAAAAGCCCATGTAGACCTAAGAATATGTTTCTTTCAGAGCCATGGCTCTCAGCTTCTTGTTCTAGCTCAGTGCAGAGGAGAATTGTGAAGTACAAATCTTAGCAAGATTATTCAGGAGCGCTTTACTAACACAGACAATAAAACGAATGCAGTTATCTAAGTTGTGAATGGTTGCCACAGGGGCGCTGAAGTCGCGTCGTTCTTCCGGCAACGTTCAGCTGTTCGTTTACCCTCGGAATGGCGAGCCCTCGGCAAAAGGCGTTCTGCGTTCTCGAGTTCGCAAAAACAAATTCGGTTGTCGCGGTGCAGCGTGCTTTTCGAAGGCGATTCGGCATTAATCCGCCCTGTCCTAAGAACATTCGACGGTGGTTTCGGCAGTTTCAAGTGAGTGAGTATCTGTGTAGAGGAAAAAGTCCAGGACGACCACGAGTCTCGGAGGAACAAGTGGCGAGAATCCGTGCTGCGTTTGAGAGGAGCCCGCGGAAGTCAACAAATCGAGCTAGCCGTGAGCTTGCGATCCCTCAGTCCACTGTCTGGCGTGTGCTAACAGTACGTCTACATTTGAAACCATA
>NW_019723904.1:1074836-1104208 GCF_002891405.2 Cryptotermes secundus
CTTTTCAACAAGATGGAGCACCGCCCCATTGGCACCTGATGGTCCGAGATTTTTTAAATGAAAAAGTGCCCCAGCGATGGATTGGTCGGAAGGGGACCCAAGACCTTGCTCTTTGTGCTTGGCCTGCGAGATCCCAAGACCTCACCGTGTGTGATTTCTTCTTGTGGGGATATGTAAAAGATCACGTTTATGTTCCACCGCTACCCACTAACCTCGATGACCACCGTAAACATCGAATAACAACAGCGATTAACTCAGTGCATCGTGATATGCTGATACGCGCCTGGGAGGAATTCTCTTATCGCATTGATGTTGCCCGTGCTGCAGGTGGTGGCCACATTGAACATTTGTAAGACAGGAAATAAAAGTTGATTGTGAGTAGAATACTTGTGACTTGGCTGGAGTTTTGTAGTACTTTCCTTTAATAAAATATTGCGTAATAAAATCGGTTCATTCTTTTTGAATAACCCTCTATATCTATTCCTGTTGCCCCCACTTGGAGCACAGGGCATCCGTGAAACGCTAATCTCAGAGAGTCGTTAGGACTCCTTCGACGGGGGATGAGCCCGAAGGTAGGCCGCTACCTACACACAGCACAGCATAAACACAGAATAAACGCGGACAGACACCCATGTCTTGAGTGGGATCCGAACCCACGATCCCAGTGTTCGAGCGGACGAAGATATTCCATGCCTTAGGCCTCGAGGCCACTGTCATCGGAAAATAGTGACTAGAATAGCTTTATTTCATTGTTCTGCAGTCTTCCTCTGGAAGCTTAGCTTTGGCTTCTTAACACAAGCAACGCCTGGTAACCAAAGGTGTGCGCACAGAATACGTCAAATCTTAATCCTCTGCGCAGCACCGGGTAGCGCGAAGTGTGAAAGGTCTTTTATCAGTTCAAGTATAAAAAAAAATTTTGAATGCTTTTACCCGCCCCTTTGTTGAGTTTATGGATGTCTGGGTACCGTCCCTTATTTAAATATATAGAGACGGATTTGAGGCAGACACTGTGTGTGCTGGTTCGTGTTCCTTTACGAATCTTCATATAAATTCTAAGCGCAAGGCGTGTCCAAGTGACTCCTTTGAAACAAGATTCTACATTAAGTTCTGTGTGGACTGGCTAGTCAATATTCAAGGCATCCGTTGATATCAAATTGTCTTGTTATACGCTATCCACAGTTGTGAGAAGTGAGCATTAAAAATCGAACATATCCACCTATCTGAAAAATGAAAATGATTTTAGAGCAACCAAAGAATTAAAGATCCAAGAACAGTGAGCACAGTAAGTCAGCATAGTGCCGAGCATATAATTCTTTCATCATATTTTCTGTGAAACCTAAAATCTCATTTGTGTCGCCACGCCTAGAAAGTATCTACAGCTAGAAACTCTTAGACTCTCTACAGAGATATAAACTATAGGCCTACTGACAGCTTTTTGTTAGTTCCACTCAATTTCTTCAGCGGAATGGTGGGATAGTGTCTTGATATCCTCCCTAGACTTTCCAAGCTCACCGAACATGGTCCATCTTCTCATATGATTCCACGCTGAATAACTTAAAACTCATCCATTCATGACTGAAGCGTCATTTCAGTGGTCAAGCCAGTCGAACAGGCAGGAACAAAAAATCCAAGGACACAATGAAATTTAATTCTAAGCGCTGTCCCACTGAATGACTATACGATTCAAACAAACACCCGAATTTAATTTTTATCGTTGCATCTTTAAATGGCCCGAGGCCTGAAGCTGACCACTCACCTATATCCAGAGCCGAGGTTAAGATCACTTCGAACTATACATCTACTCCCCACGCGTCTTCATGTCGTGATAATTAATTAATTAATTAAACAGAAGGATAACTCTACCATTGCATTTACCTCGGGGACGACTAGAGCTCGATATGTTCCGATTTCATTTCAATCGTTGCATCTCTGGGAATCCTAGAGGCAGAAAATTTTCATGTCTTCAAATATCCGACGACTGATCCTTTCGTCTACTTCCATACAAGACATAATTAATTCTGTATCCTCCATCGTTAGCGTTCGATGCAAAACAGCAAGTTCTGACAACATAACAATCCATCATTTCATGCATATCGTTAAGATACAGGGCTCTCAGCGTTCAGTTTCCATCTAAATGGGCTGAGGTCATTATCTGGTTCATATTCTCTTTTTACCCTGCTAGTTTTTTTGTGAGACAGTGTGAGCTCTGTTTTGAGTGTGGGTCCCGGTCACCCCTTTACGACAGCCATCTTGTCAGATGAGCATGACTGACGCCGACAGGCTGGAGATGAAAAAGGGCGGAGTTGTGATTTCATTCCGGACCGCTTCTACACGAGGTCGAGAACAAAGTGGCATGATCTGCCCCACTCTCAGATGTGGGCTGGAGATGAGACTCGGCCAGTAAATCACAGACTTGTAATATGCAGACAGAACGATCACTAAGAGGTAATAGAGAAGACGACACGCAGACAAGGAAGTAGATTTCAGGCTGTTCAGAAGAAGAGAAACCACATGGTGCCATCATGTTTGAATGTGTGCGCCAGTTGATAACTTCCAGATATTTCGGTGTGCCTTCTACGGACGGAAAATCTGTAATACGGGACGAACATGATCTATAAACGTGCTGATTCTTCTTTTTCTTGAGTTCTCAAGAAGTTATAAGAAAGTACATTTAGGGAGAAATAACAGAATGTATACCCAAACAATTTTAAATGTAGATTCTAAAGGGTTCTGACGATGGTGGATGACATACATAATTACTGGGTTTTTGGACTTTTTCCATCGTCCGGAATTCTAGGTAAGAGGACACGACGTTTCGGAAACAGATACTGTTTCCGAAATGTCGTGTCCCGTATTACCTAGATTTCCGCACATGGAAAAAGTCCAAAAACCCAGTAATTCTTAATTTTAAAGGTTCGGTCACACAGAGCGCTATGTTCGCTACGTATACTACGTACGCTGTGTACACTCTGCGACGCAGCTAACATAGCGTACGTAGCGTACGGAAGTCTGTGTGGCCAGTCATATTGGCAATAAAGGGAGATATTTTTCTGTTCGTATAGCGAACATAGCGTACGTAGCGCTCTGTGTGGCCGAACCTTTAATGTCTTAGAAGAAGTAGTACATTCACGTGTTTTCTTGGCGCCATGTTAGAAGTGTCTGCAACAGAAGATGGCTGTTTACACACTGGCAGCCCCCTTTACAGCCTGTCAATTTATACAGTAAAATCTTATTATAACGCACCAATAATGGGGGCATGATGTCCGTTGTTGCTGATATCCGCTATAACCGTGTGAAGGAGTAATCACGGAAGTACACCACACGATACACAGCCAGTACATGCAATAAACATATAATGCAATTACATAAAGGTGTTCAATTTGGGGTTCTTTTTATCTTAAATAATTTTCTAACTATAAAACATGCTTAGTGCTTCAATATCTCTAAAAATTCACAACTGTAGAGAAATAGACTGTGTCCGTTATATCCGGGTCCGTTACAACGAAGGTTTACTGTATACAATTTTTTACACTATAATTATGTTAGATACTGCCCAGATAATGAACGGTAGTTTATATTTACGACACTTCAGAAATAGGCTCAAGACATTCTTCTACTTTGTCAATCTAACATTTGTTCACTAACTTATATTTGAAGCAAGGGGCTTGGGTAGAACCGAGAACCTCTGAATGCTAACCATCAGAAAACCGTCAGTATAAAGACTACTAAGAAGAGAGGTGCTAGAACGTGCTGCAAACAATGGATGATATCCAACACAACAGTAGAAAAATGAACCAAAAGACGTCACAAACGCCGCGGGGAGAGAGGTTTTGTATAGTAGTATTATTTTGTTATTGCTAGCGGGGTGGGACTAAGTCCCTTGTACTGCGGCCACTTCTGGCCTATTGTACCAGCCCCAGATGATAGGTGAGGGTGATTGTGGAGCAATTGGTGGAATGAAGAGAAAACCTGCCCCAGAGCCACTTTGTTCACCACAAAACCCAATTGACCACACCCGAGATCAAACCCGGGTCGCCGCGGTGGGAAGCCAGGGACTAACCGCTTGAGCTATGGCGCGGCCTTTTGTAGAGTAAGTCTTGGATATTTTCACGAAGTAGTTTCGTCTCCACAGTTGTCAAATTATATTATAAGACGATCATGAATATTGAGTACGAAAGGATGTGGAAGGAGTTGGTCGCTTAAGGTACGGTACCATCGTCATGCACTTCACGACATATTCTTTCGCCTGAGCTGGGACATTCAGACAGAGCCAGGAATCATCAAAACCCAGGGGGGTTGTAGCACTAACGGTCATTGCATTGCGCGTTTATTGATTTTGTTCGATTAACTGTTGAAGTACTGTATGGGCTCCCAGACACAACAGGACTTGCGAACAATGAATCGGGAGGGTGGGAAGTCATTGTGGCGTATTTTACGGTACTGCTTCAGAATTTGTCCGAAAGGATTGAGGAAACCCACAACAATTTCAAAGAGAATAGTAGATTTCCAAGCCATGGTTCTAAGTGGCAATCTAGAAATACAACGTAGAGAAGTTAATCTTCGGGAGGGAAAACGGAGACAGGTTACTTACTTACTTACTGAGCCTTTCTTGAGGAGAAGCCAAATCTGCAGCTACTCAAGAATTTCTCAGCATTTTATGGACCCCGAAGGTTTATTACCGTGTTCACAAGAGCCCTCCACTAGTCCCTATCCTGAGCCAATCAATCCAATGCATACCATCCCATCCTATCTCTCTAAGATCAATTTTAATATTGTCCAGCCATCTTCTCCTTGGTCTTCCTACTGGTCTCTTTCCTTCTGGCTTTCCCACAAATATTTTACATGCATTCCTCTTATTTCCATTCGCGCTACATGCCCTGCCCACCTCATCCTCCTTGACTTGGTCATTCTAATCATACTTGGAGAAGAGTATAAGTTATGACGCTCCTCTTTATGCAGTTTTCTCCAACCTCCTGTCACTTCATCCCTCTTTGGTCCAAATATTCTCAACATCCTGTTCGCAAATACCCTCAGTCTACGTTCCTCCCTTAATGTCAGAGACCAAGTTCCACATCCATACAGAGCCACAGGCAAAATTATAATTTTTTATATTCTAATTTTTATGTTTTTGGACAGCAGACGAGGCTGACAACCTTACCGCCATCTTTGAACCGATTGTCTAGATAATGTGGGACCCTCAACATCTCACAACCCCATGGCCCTTCACGACTTGGTAAAGGGATAGCTTTCTTTACACAAGTTGGTAGTCGCGCATGCGCCATCCCCTTGAATCACTAGCAGTCATGGCGATGGTTCAGCTGAAGGTGGACTCGCAGAATTCAGATCCGTTACACGCGTTCAGCAGTTTCGGTTAGCGCATGGAGGTTCAGCACCAAGCTACAAGTCCATTAAGAAGTGGGATAGATGTCTGAGAGACACTGGAAATGTACATCGGAAATCGGCATGGCGTCCAAGGACAAGCAACAAGGCGAGGAGCGCATTAGTCCATGAAAACCTCAGAGCAAGCAGGCAACTGCACTTGCGGTAGCACATCAAACCAGCCGACCGTGACTGCAAGAAGATACTTTGTAAGGAAATGCTATATAAAATTCATAGCGTTGTGATTTACGTTGACTGTGTCTTTCTTTGATGAGGCAACATTCCATTTGAACGGTATCGTAAGCAGATATAACCGAAGAATTTGGAGTAGTCAGCCACCTCAAGTAATTATCGAACATTCGGGAGTGAGGTCAAAAGTTAACGTGTGGTGCGACATGATGACAGTTGGCATCAATGGACCTTTTCTTTCTTTCAGGAAGCAACCGTGAAAGGGCTAAACGCTACCACAATTCCCTTGCGATACATGCTGCCAGCAGAATGGAGACCTCCAATTTTGGAAAACTTCTCCGTCACACTGAATGTAGTTTCAACGTGTGTCGAGCAATTAATTGTGCTCACATTGAAACTTGCTGCCAAAAGAGAGAAAAAGAAATCTCTGGATTCAGAGCTACCGAGCTGTGAGATCACTTTTTGTGTAAAATGAATATCTTCCTACTTATGAAATTTCCTCCTTTTTTTCCATCTTTCTCGGTCGCACCGTATTTAACACCTTGAAGACCGAATTTCTTCCAAATAATATCAAGTCAATTCGCACCTCATGGAATATATATTGTTTCCATAACTGACGGTTCGGTTAAAGCTGTTTACTGAAACAATCAGTCCTTATGGCGAGAACCACGCCAGACTTTTGGTACTGTCACTTGTTTCCTAGGCAACGCGACAAGAAAATTTACGTGGGTCTCGGATTTGAACGAATATTTATTGGACACTCAATCTTTACACTTATAAGTAGAATTATTCACATTATAAGGTCTTCGGACGTTTCTTCTTCAATGTTACAACACTCTTGCACCGCTAATCTCGGTAAGTGTCTTCTGCTCTGCTCGGAGCTCAACTGTCCTTAGTTCTCGTCGGATACGAACTCTACTGGTCTCAAGTCAAAGACAAAGTCACATTGCGAATGACGATCAGTCAGTCAGTAAGTCTTGGTTCCGAGCCTCATTTGGAGCTCATGACCAGATATTTATTACAGTTATTTGACAGTTACGGTCCTGTTTCTGTGTGGCGCCTTCTCTGACGAGAGGACGGGTCTGTCTTTTGTTTATGCTGCTGGCCCTTGCCAGCGCAGTCTCTCTCGTGTCCGAGCCCCTTGGTACTCGCGACCATATTTTACTGTCTCAGATTTGAGACTTAATTTAATTTCGCCCACTGCTATGCAATGAACGCGGAAATACGTGTGTGCCTCAAACAATTCGTTTGCAAACAACGGTGGAAACTCCACTGTTAGACTTTCATCTCCGGGGCAACGATTTCCTAGGCATCGCTGCCTCCGAACTACTAGCCGTTGACTAGTGATGGACGTCTTATAGTCTGGATTTCAGACAGCACGTCCCAGTAAGTTAAAGCGAATGATACATAGTAATCACTGGACATGAAAGGACTGGTTAATCAAAGAAAGGCGACATTAAATTGAACAGAACAAGTATTAATAGTGTCATCAGCGTGGTCTGTAAGTTAATAAGTGGTGAAGCGGATTAATAAGGTGCTCACGGTCCTGGGCAGCCAGAGCTCTGGGGTCGCGGTTTCGTATCACGTTCGAGGCATGGATCTGCTTTTTTATCTTTTTACCCTTCTTGACGATGATCCTACCCGACACTGAAGGAGTCCTTACCAAATGCCTAAGGATTCGCTTCAGAATTAGCTCTAATCACAACAGGCCGGAGGAGAGGAAGGAGAAGAATTAGTAACAAACAATCGGAAGATAGCTTCAGGCAATTAATTCTGTTCTTCATACGGCGAGATAATGAGACTCTTTAAATTATCAAGATTACACAGTGCCGAAAGAGGTGGGCTATGAACAGTGTTCGAGCAAGCTCGGTGAATATTTGATTGAAGACAACGGCTTTTCAAACAATATAAATTGTTCATATTGCGATCTTCCAGGCTATGACATCGTGTAGTCTGGTAGGTGGTTACCAACGATTCGGAGGATAATATTATTGGAGCTGAAAACTTCAAGTTTCAACGAGCAATTATACTGTCACGTGCAGGAGGGTACGCGTGACGAAAATAACAGGTTCTAGATCCGAGGATTGGAATTACAGGCACTTCACTTACAGTCTCTCTTAATTATAATCAATACATCGCTATCGCTGATTTACACAATTTACATTTCACCGTTGCACACGCACTAGGATTCTCCATCTTCACTAGTCGTCTCCTGGCAACGGAATTAAAACAGTGTCACTGTGATTAAATCTAAGTATTCATAGGCCGACTTCTAATTTTTCGACTAGGAACTTCCCGTGACTATCTCCTACAGACTGCCACTTTCTGAATTCGCTTCTCTTATAACCATTTTACACAGACCCAAAGGGAAACACAGTCTGTATTGTTGACGAAGTTTGTTTACAGCTTTGTTACGCAGCAATTGACTCCCTACTGTTGTCATGCCTTGAAGTGGGAAAGGTGTTTACCGGGCCATTGTCTAGCAATGGGTATCCACGTTATGAACGTGCGAGTCTCGAAACTTCGAGAACGAATCGAGAAAAAATATCGATATTGATTCGAACGTTGTTTTTTTTTTTCGATTTCAGACTTAGAAATTTTCAGAGAACTGCAGCAGCAAGCAGACTACCAGACCCATCAGACTCAAAATCGTTGGCAACGCTACAACGAACTCACTTGTCAACAAAATCTGTTTCTCTCTCTCTCTCTCTTTCTGCCCCACTGCATCTCTCTCTCTCTCTCTGTTATTGCACTCGGGGTTGGCATCTAATATCAAGAGAGATGAGTGGTACAGTTAGTGTATTGTGAAAAAGTGGCTAATGTTATAAACTGTTGTTACAGTGAGATGAAAAACTGAAAGAAAATTATCGCTATTTTCTCCATTCTGGATTTTTTTTAAATTATCGTCTCGACTCGAAAAGGTCACCACGCATGCGTATACCGTGGAAATATATACCATCGCAAGACAGTTTCTTTGAACAAAAGCGGACAGGCCTCTGGAAATAGGAATAACGAGATAACACAACACAAGATTTTCGCTAGGCACAAGGCAGAAGAAAACATTAAGTTACGAAAGTATTAAGACTTTAAGAACCAAAGGAGAATTTCAGAAAGGTGTTATTATTATTATTATTATTATTATTATTGGAGGGGGTGGGTTTCCCCATGCACCGCGACCAGTTTGGTCTATTGTACGTCCCCCTGTGATATTTTACCAGTCTCTATACCCTACCGGTACTGGTGCGTGCCATCAGTCCCGACTCAGCCAGCGAGTTCGGCCTCTACTGGCTCAGCGGTATCTAGATGCTTCCCCCATCTACCAGAGGCGTTAGAGACTATTGTTGGGCGGGAAATGTCCTTCAATTTGGCTCAGAAGTCTCCTTGAGACAAGAGGTTCTTTTACGTGCCGTAAAGCTATGACATGGACCCACGGCTTAAAGTCCCTCCCGGAGGACTTGTTCCCTGAATTTTTCCGCCCTTAAAAATTCCACGACCTCCGCCGGGTTTGAACCCGCGTACCTTGAGTCATGAGGTCGGAAAGTTACCCCTAGACTATGGAGGCCGCTCAGACAGGTGTTATTCCGAGATCTTTGTGTTTGGAAATAAAGGTTAACTGACAAGTACTTGTAATGGCAATTGTTTTAGTTAGGATGATGGACTCATGTTTTGAATTCTGAAAACGTTGTTTAAAAAAGCAAATTAGAAACTCCGCTTGGTAGAACGGTACTTTATTCGTTCTAACGAACTGGGAAAGGGAACTGAAGCTTTCATATACAATTTTAAAAGCTTTAAAATGCATTCACAGATTCCTCACTTGTAACTATAAAAAGTAAAGTTAAAAATGAGATTACTTATTAATATATCTTTTATAAAAGCCGCCCATATCCAAATACGAAACACAAAACGTCGAGGGGAACAAAGCGCAACTCCACACAAAGGCGGAAGCAAGCTACGAAACTACTACAGAGACTTTACGGTGGTTGCAGAAGGGAAGTAACTCGCCCTTGCTGTAGTAAATATCGACCCCGCAGCCAGTTCACAGCCCCCTCCCCACCGACCCTGATCCCCCCAACTCCTTGTCAGTACGTCCAAATGGTTCCGGTGCAGTCCTGAAAACTGGAATTAACGTACAGATCACACCTTTCATTTCCGGAGAAACTGTGGCTGCTAATGAGAGGACAATTCTCTTCATAAACCCACAATCATTATACCCTACTCACAACCCTCACGTCGTCATTAATCCAAGCTTCTAGTCAGAGGTAAATAGCCTCTACGTTTAGTTCTGAAAACAAAGTGCTAAGAAAAACATGGGTACGTAACAGAGATGAAGTCTCCTGAACAGGACACGAAGTCCAAATGAATGTGAGTGATCAGTCTCACGCCACGGCTGCTTTGCTCTACAGGACGTTGAGTCCCAGGAGTTGCTCCGGAAGGCGCAGCGAACAGAAAAATGAAGCGCGGTTTTCCGCTCCGTTGACAGCCACTCACCATCGCTATTCACTCCGCAAAGTGATGTGCAAATAACAGACGGCTTTTTATGCGGACGACGGTTAATAAGTTTTCTAGAATTTGTCATGGTATTACCATGTAATGGCGGAAACATGTCTTCAAACAGATCACGATCGCTTTGCCCTTCAGTTTTATAAAATGCGCATTTCATAATGGTCACCAGATCTCATTTGACACTACACACTTCTGCAGCTGAAACAGGATCTTAAACGACGAGCAATACAATTTTACCAATTTACACAAAATACTGAATCTTCAAACTTTCATTCCTAATAGGTAAAAAGGCGAAGTTGTCCTTGTGCTTAACTAATTGAGCACTACACCCATGAGGACGTATGGGGGAGTGGACGCATAGATCCATGTATTCTTGACCTCAGCATTAGCTGGAGGTAGTGATCAACTTCAAGCCCTGGCCGCTTTATTCCCGAAGAAAGAACCTCCGCTACCCCCTTGGATAGGAGACTGTGTTGGCCACGGTTCTGGAAGACGTGGAGATAGGAAGAATTCCGACCCCTCAGCCACCCAGCCCATAGCCAGTCACTATAGTGACTACGCTATCCCGGCTCCTCTCACTCCTAATACCAGTTTGAAATGACTCGCTTTGATTGTTGAATCCTAGCATTATAGAATGAACAGTCAATCCCGTAAGTGAAACTGCCAAAGGTATCCTGAATAGAATTGAACGACGACTTTAAACATGGTGAATCATGGAAATAATTCTAATAAAAAAAAAAAAGAATACTGACTGAAGAACTGAATATTCGGGCGGGTTAAAAGCGAAACACGAAGAAGAGTAAACTTCAAATTTAAATCTACATATAACATGGGGCTCAACAGTTTTTACTTTTCGTCAGAGCTGCCTGGAGTGTTCCAAATCTGAGAGGGGGGGATACTGGCTATGTCCCTTAGACATGGAGATCCCCCATTGGCACTACAGCCCTCATTTGGGCCTAGGCCTACCTCCATGAAACTCTCGGTTTCACTTCGGTTTACTAGATCTTACACATACGGTAGGACTCCTTGGGCGAGTGATCAGCTCGTCGCAAGGCCTCTAGACATGTAGATAGGCCTATATAATAACAGCATCGAGCCTTCCGGGTCTGATAATAGTTTCTTAATTATAACAATTTTGCACTCATAAAATTCCCATATTGATTTTTTTTTTCCCTTGGCACTATAGCCACAATGGGCCTAGGTCTACTTCCATGAACTTCTCCGTTCACTTCGGTTTTTCTAGATCTTACACATTCGGTAGGACTCCTTGGGCGGGTGATCAGCTCGTCGCAAGGCCTCTACATGTACACAAACACAGAAAAACGCACACACACAAACTAAACATCCATGCCCTGAGTGGGATTCGAACACACGATCCCGGTTTCCAAGCGAGCGAAGACAGTACATGCCTTAGACCGCTCGGCTACCGTAACCGGCTTCCATATTGACTGAAAATATTTATTTTCGTATTCAACAATTTCGATGCAACAACGTCAGTTTAAGCATCCCCAGGAGGTTACAATGAGTTGGTGGAGAAGCTTCTTGAAAAGTTACCTACATCGGGAAATTATATTAAAATGGAGCCTAATGAGATGTGTTGGGATAACAATTGGAATGGATTAGATCTGGATATATTCGATTACGTGCTTTGGTATTATCCATGATCAGGGGTTTATTATATAAAATTAACCTCAGCATTATCGTCAAAAAATAAAGGCGTCAGAAAAGTGCCATCACGATCGCTATACACGTAAGAGAATATTTTCCTTGCCAAACGAAAATAAATTGAGGCAGATAAACTCTCAAGCTCGAAGTGTGGCAACCGAAAGTAGACGCATCACGTATTAATGGGGTCTGAAGTCATAACCACTTTCACTCGGCAGCGGGCCGGTTGCGTTACATGGAAAGTGACAAGAGGTCCCAGTGCATATGGCAGCCTGAATATATTTGTTCTGACATCTCTTCCGGAAACTGCGTAAACAGTGAAACACGATGAAATAGTACTACTGGAATTTCCCGTATCAAGTTCTACCTCGCGCCAAGTTAAGTAATTTGATAATTATAAGAAAAAAATTAGTAGCATATAACAGTTAGTTCATGCCCTTTTTAAACACTGTGTCCCAATATATATATTATTTATTATACTGCAATTGGGTTTTAGCCCGGTGGCAGTAGTACACAATAGGACACAACAGACAAGTAACACACATTACACTAAGTGACAACACGTTCAAACAAAACACAATACACAAAACACAACAATAAGGACATCCTACCACAATGAATACAAACCAAATACGATTAACAACTACAACAATTACAGAGAAATACAAACAAATGCAACAAATACAACAACAATTACAGAGAGAGAGAAGAAAAAAAAATACAACACCCAAAACACAAACAAAAGGAAACCAACAGTCATGGCTGCGTAATGTCATTTACTTCACTTCACTTCACTGCATTTTTTTTTCTTTTTAATTATTTCCACCCCAACTTCACTTCGCCTCATTTATCACTTTCCTAACCATTTGCCTAAAATTACTTGGTTTACAGGGCAGAGTACCTAAAGCATCTGCAGGTAGTTGGTTCCAGAGCTGTATGGTCCTATTTACAAAGGAGTATATGAACAGTCGTAACGCTGAACCAGCAGTTAAAATATTCTTCTTAAGGTTATTTCATATATTTATTTCTCTTAGATCATAAGTCAAATCAGTATATTACACATTCGGTATTGGAGTCCACATAAAAGTCACTTTTCCAAGTAATCGCCCGGTACACTGAGATATGTATCCCGTCAGTTTACCAGTTTATTGATGCAATCTTAGAAGAACTGCGTGGCCTTTTTTCTTCCATGACTTCAACATCTTGGTTGAACTGGTGGCCAGCAAGATTTTTGTTTTCCAATGGCCCCAACAGGAGGTAGACACTTGGGGCCGGATCGAGACGGTATGGCAAGTAATTGTTCATAAACAGAACTTTCCGACTCACCTCCGTACAACCCGGTATGGCAAACGCTGATACCGAACTAACGCTTGCTGCTAACTGGTTCATGGCAGAATAATTTTTCCTGAAATTTATAAAACCTATATAAATATAGTTTCACGTTGTTGTCTTCTGACTTACGACAACGTATATGTTTCGGAGAAACATACTACTTCCAATTTCAGGATTCTACAAGAACACATGGTGTTATAACGTGAACATGGATAGAATATGTTCTTTCGCAACGTGGTGTGATATGACAGCTGAAACTCGGAATAGCTGATCGAATAGATGCGGCCATTGCTAGGCAAAGGTGGGGTAAACACATGTCCGCGGCAAAAAAACAGATGAACCGATTGACCAGGTGTTTTATATGCTGTCCGCGCCGATCTTATATAACGAGGACGAACTGGAGGGGAATAAACAAGGGGTCAAAGTTACTTTACGACTGGCGTTTACCGCCAATCAGTGCGTCTTGGCGACAAGCCCCTTGAGGTTCACGACCAGTAATTGTATTTTCAAAGTGATCACTTGCGGTTATAGCCCTTATGTAACATCCTCTCTAATGACAGGATGGGTCTGCCGTTTACAATTGCTGCTGGTCCTCGCCAGCGCAGCCGTTCTCAAGTCGGTGTCCCGCGGGATTCATGACCAATTTTACTGTCTCAGTTTCAAGACTCCCCCAAACTGGAGGTCAGGTCCCCGTATTTATATCCCCCAGGAACAGGGTGGCTCAGTTATACTCCATGCACTGGGTCCATGTTCATCACCTCTTACGACTCACAGTGCTATGGTGGACGCGGTGTTTTCTATGCGGTCAGTGCCGAGGTTATAAAACATGGGCCAAATGAAGCTCGAATCTCAGACAGTAAAATGTGGTCATGAGTTCCGTGGAACACTGGGCCGAGAATGACTGCGCTGGCGAGACCAGCAACAATTGTAAACAGCAGTCCCGTCCTCTTGTCAGAGAGTGTGCCCGACATCAAGAAACCCGTAACTGTCTGACAGTAACAAAAATCTGGTAGTGGGGCTCAGGTGCGGCTTGACTGTCGATCACAACATAACTCTGACTTTGACTTGAAGTGAGAGTCGGCAGCCATTCGGAGGCTGGAGTAGACTGTTAGCAGCCGCTACCTAGTAAGGGCTAGTGACGACGGAATAACAAACAGAAGATTTTATTGGTGCTGTAGTTGCAATGATTCAGATTGTGTAAACCAATGAGACAGTTGTAGATAATTGTAATTGAGTTATAAGCGTTCAATAAATCAAATTATCAATCAAACCCCATGTCTTTTTTTTTTCCTTGGCACTACAGCCCCAGCGGGCCTAGGCCTACCTCCATGAACTTCTCCGTTCACTTCGGTTTTCCTAGATCTTACAAATACGGTAGGACTCCTTGGGCGGGTGATCAGCCGTTGCAAGGCCTCTACCTGTATACAAACACAGAAAAACGCACACAAACATCCATGCCCTGAGTGGGATTCGAACCCACGATCCCGGCTTCAGAGCGAGCGAAGACAGTGCATGCCTTAGACCGCTCGGCTACCGTGACCGGCAAACCACATGTCTAGCCACTAATATTTAAGAAGCACTGTAACCATCTACCAGGGTGATCGGTGTGTCACAGCCTGTACTTTAAAAAGTGAAGTCAGTGCGGTCAATACCAGAGGTATGTTTCAAGAAGCTAGAACCGGTTGGTGGGTGGGTCTGTTTCTTCGCTCGTTTGTTAGAGTAATTTATGACTATGTACATCGAGCAGAATGGTATAACGGTAATATTTCGGGTTTGCATCCTGGAGGTATTAGGTTCGAAACCAGGCGGACTGTCGGATATCTTAACTGGAGTTTATGTGGCGCCTGTCTTTCTCGCCGAACGAATTACAGAACAGCCCAAGACCCCTTCCTTCCAGATACTTGCACAGTGACCTTTCAAGATCATCAGCCCTGTTCACTGGATGCCATATGAACCTCTAGTTGCGAAATAACCACTAAATAAGATAAGAATTATGCAGGGTCTAATGGGATGTGGTGGGGTAACTGCGAATGATTAACGCTAAGGGATGCTGGTACAAGGCATCGTGGCCTATTTTATGACGTCGTGCCTCGGGGAAATGAGCGAAATTACAAGCCGATAATCGACCGGACGCCTCCTGAATGTTAGCCTGCTCTGTATCAGTCGGTCAGTTTGTAGAGGTTTGAACAGGGTACGACGGAAGAAGAGTCACAGGGAAATGTTCTCAAACTCTTTGATTTACAAGATGGTCCTAATTTCAGTGATAATTAATGGCAGGGTGTAGTAGTACTACTGTCCCAAAGGACGTTTAGGACACAAGGGTTGTTCAGTTCTGTAATCTTTACTTGGACTATGAGGCCACAGTAATATATACTGAATAACAAAACAGGAGTAATGACAAAATGTGGGCCGCGCCATAGCTCAAGCGGTTAGTCGCTGGCTTCCCACCGCGACGGCCCAGGTTCGATCCCGGGTCTGGTCAAGTGGGATTTGTGGTGGACAAAGTGGCGCTATGACAGCTTTTCTCCGAGTACTTCGGGTTCCCCTACCAATCTTCAATCCACCAATTACTTCACAATCACCCTCACCTATCATCTGGGGCTGGTACAATAGGCCAAAAGTGGCCGCAGTACCAACTGGACTCAGTCCCACCCTACCAAGTAATAAAAAAAAATAATAATAAAAAAAATTACAAAATGTTATCTCACATGCGCTTCTTTTTCTCTTCAGAAAGACAAAATATTCACAAGAGAATTGCGTATGGTGCAGTTTCATCCTCCTTCTACTGCTTCGTAAATTTTCCCGGAGGAATATAACACACGTATCTAGAAGTACTGACATTTTTATGCGTTATTTTGCCTGTCGAAACACAGTTCCATAAGGACACGGTTGACAGTAAGAAGAACGGCTTCCTATATCGACAGCCCTTCCGGGTCCTTAAACACAACATATTATAGACTGTAGAAAAGAGCCGCAGTGAGCCGAGAGGGGAATTGGGGAAATTCTACTAAAATCATGACAGGAACGTGATTGTCAGATTCTCCGTTTCTGGTACAGAACTCGCTAAAAGTCAAGTATCATTGCATCTTCACAACAGCTCCGCCTCACTACTGATTTTACATAGGTATCTATAAGAAGTCGAGTACAGTGGCTTCGCCCGCTCGAACACACTGATCGTGGTTTCGATTCCTACATGAGGCATGGATATCTGTGTGTGCTTATTGTGTCTGTGTGTAGGTAGCGGCATTACGACGGGCTGATCCCCCGTCCAAGGGGTCCTACCGACTGTGTATAGATTGAGAAACTTAAAAATGGGGCCAAAATCGACGAGGGCTGTAGAGCCGCAGATAGATAAATCTACAGAAAGAACAAGAAAGTGGTAACGCCGTGTAATTCGGTGCCAGCCCGACGTTTCGGAAGAACATACCGACCCCAACTGAAGTGTCGAAGAGTAAGCCAAATGAAAGACAATCTGCGATCAAGCATTCCATCTCTTCATAGTTACCGTAGTAAGAACCTCAAATCCAAAAAGAGGATAACTTACAATTGAAATAATAGAGTTTCAGACCATTCCATTCAGACACACATATTTTTTTATTGTTAGTGGGGTGGGACTAAGTCCCTTGTACTGCGGCCACTTCTGGCCTATTGTACCAGCCCCAGATGATGGGTGAGGGTGATTGTGGCGCAGTTGGTAGAATGAAGATTAGCAGGGGAAACCGAAGTACTCGGAGAAAATCTGCCCCAGCGCCACTTTGTCCACCACATATCCCACTTGACCAGACACGGGATCGAACCCGGGCCGCCGCGGTGGGAATCCAGCGACTAACCGCTTGAGCTATGGCGCGGCCGTTACACACATAACATTATTTACTTTTACATGCTTGGCACACAAATGGGTTAGCAAGATTTATTCCTCTAGGTAATAAAGTCGTTATGGTACTGCGTGCGATTATGGTAATATAGTGAATCGACAGAATGCAGCATGAGGTGGGTGCAGGTAGCACTAATTCTTTCGAATGGTCTCCTTGTCGTCAGCTGCCGTAATTTTCACAAAAACTGGTAAGAGCTTCTTTAAACTTACATTAGAGTAGTGGGTCTGGAACGGGGTCCACTCAGTCTCGTGAGGATAACTGAGAAGCTACAAGGAAATAGCGGCTCCGGTCTAGAAATCCGAAATTGACGGCCGTGGGCACTCGTTGCGCTGACCACGCGATACCCTCGACATCGTATCCGCTAAAGTTGGCACTAACTTCGCCGACAAGAGGCGGTCGTTCGGTCGGTGTAGTTCGTTTGCGGACTACAGGCCACGGAGTTCGTTCTGTTTGTTTTTTTATGTTAAGACTGGATTGTGGGTACGCGAAGCAAACCTCCTAGTAAAGTAATAATTAAGGGAAAATGTGATCTATTTTCGTGCATAATTTCAACAACAAAACAATTTACTACCTTACGTTTGATAGACATAACCTCGAAGTTTCGCACTGTCGCCCTGTTTGAAATGTTTGCCATACAAGAAATGTACTTGCAAAATATGTAGATATATGTAATCAAGTGTCCTGGCGCTAAGGCTCGCGATCTCTAAAGGGGGCTACCTAACTACGTGGAAAAGAACATTCCTTGAGAAGCTGATATTTGATTAGATACTCAAGAGACTCCCCGCCTTTTATGGAACCGAATATTGAATATCGTTTACAAAAAATCCCTCTGGACGCCATGCTGACTCATATGATTTCAGCACAATCCACAGAAAATAAAACTATACGGCTGTATTAAAAATGTAAAGATATACAAAATGCCTCTCTGTAAATTGTATATGAACTCTCTTTATGACACCCTTAAAGAAAGGGAAATAAAGGAAAGCTTTCATTAAGAGATGAGAAATACATTTGAAGAAATAGAACTATCTTCTGGGGTGTGATGCCTTTTAGTTTAGTCCACTGATGTTTCCGAGGAACGTACTGACTCCATCTTCAGGGTAAAAGAGTAAGCCAAAAAATAACCACCAAGAACCAGGCGAAAATTATGGCTCTAACTATTACCTGTTCCCTGTTTACTTTTCGACTCTGAAGATGGAAGCAATATGTTCTTCCGAAATGTTGGTGGACGACCGAATTACACGGCATCATACCTCAGAAGACGGTAGGTATTCTTTGAGACAAGTCACCATTCTGAGAAGCTCAGCTGTAACAGAACATTTGGTTTTCTATACCATATTTACATACAGTAAATGAGGACTGAGGTTAACACAGCGTTAAAGATTCAGGTTATGATTTCTGGGTTAGGACAACTTATAGCGTGCAGACGGCTTCTGCCCTGAAGGTGAAAGCGCTATGTTCTTCCGAAACCTCAGCACCTGCCTACAAGTTTACGCTGTCATAACCCATACGACAGCGTTATGCATGTAGTGTGACGCGACGCCTGAAAGCCGCGATCCCCCCACGTCCTGAGCCGAGCTTCGCGTAGCAGTTTCCTAGGTGATGGACACTGGACAGCTTCAGTTCCCGCGACAACCAACACGCTGGAGAGCGCTGCATGGAAAACGCGAAACAGAACCCTTCAACAGAGTGTCTTCTAGACGGTCCGACTGTCGAATATAAAGACCGAGCGGGCAGAAGACTGAGACAGTGAGCAGAAGCAGAGGCGAGAGGAAACCAGCAGAGCTGGGAGCTGAGACCCAGAAGACAGATGACACCAGGCGATAAGATACTGGGCAGAACATGATAGACTAGTCGGGACAACAGGCGATAAGATACTGGACAGAAGATGACAGACCAGTCGGGTTGCTTCGTGTGGAAGACTTGATTGTTGAGTAATTGTAATGATAACCGTAATCAACTAATCCAATAAATCGCTTCGTCTAATCCGGAACCCATTAACTTCTTGTGTTACCAGAATACGTGACAATAGTGAGTTAATTCAATGCTATAAGAAATTATACGAACTCATCAGCTATTTTGAAGTGAAACGTAGTTTTCATTCAATCAAACTTCAATTGCATCTGGCCTTTGAATTGCATTTGTTCGTTTGTTGGGCTACTAAGTGAAAAATCTTAAATGTCTGCTGGCCATAAGCAGGCGCAGCCTTTTCTTTTTTATTTGATAATCATGTTCTTTTGTTATTTCGGTAGTTTACGATGACTATTGATCATTCGATTGGCTTCATTTTTATAGAACTTATAAGAAAAAAGTTAAATAGTTCCGTTCAGTGTGACTGGTTAAGATCTTCTTATTTCAATTATCCAATTCAATCTTAACCAGTCAAACTGAACAGAACTATTTAACTTTTTCATAATATTAGTGTCACGGACCAGAATGAAACAAATCAAACTTATAAGAGTCCACAACAATATGTATTCAGAAACAAAAGAACCAAACAAGCACAGAAATTACAGTCCAACTATGTAGAATCGTTTCTCTTTCCTAACACATAAATATATAATTAAATCGTACAGAGAAATGCTCAGGGCACGTCGATGTCATGTTCTGCTGTGATGACTGCCATGTTAGTACTGTAAAGCCAGCCCGAACTCTTGGTCGGAAATATTTGTTCGCTGCTGTCATAAAATTGAGGTCGTGTCAGTCCGTCTGTTACCTAGAGTGGGACATAGCTGTAATGAGTCGGGTGCAGACTGAGGACTATTCCACTTCAATGACATCCTCATTAACATGTGGTATACCAGTTCACACACACACACACACGGTACTGTGGAAACCGAGACCTGACTGAACAAGTCAGTTGGTGTGAAGGAAATGCCCAATACTTCGGTCAGGCCAGATTCAAGATCAGTTTCTTAACCTTACATTTTGTTTATTCGATGCGATGACACCCCCGAATAAAGACGGTAGTTTATCAGACTTCAAGACAATTGATCAAGCAGTGTATCTTAGTGCTAGCGGGGGGCGAATCTTGGGTTTTGATGAAACTCATATCTTTCAATCAATTCAATGACACGAATTAGTAACATAATCAATTTATGTCTCAACGTATATCAGACAGGAGCCGTGATAACTAAGTCAGCATAGCGACTGACTAGGGACTTGGCAACCGGGGAAATAGTGTTCGATTCCCGGCAAGCACTAGAAATTTTTCTCTTCTCCGCAGCGTCCACACCGTTTCCGAGGCCCGGCCGGCTTCTTATTCAATGGGTACCGTAGGTTCTTTCTCCGAGGGTAAAGCGGCCTGGGCGAAAAGCTGACCACTCACCTGCATCTAGTAACGAGATTACGAGCTATAAGTTCAGTCACCCACAGCTTGGTGCTTAATTATTTAAGCACAGGAAAACTTAGCTTAATTGATTTACTTTACGTATATAATATAATACTAGCCACCTTCGTGTTACAGTGTTTAACAGATGAAATACATTTCTTTATCTTCTTCCACAAGTAGACCTACAGAGTGCTTTGAAGCCCTTTCTAATGTTTGGAAGTTGAAATGGACTTTTCACTACACACCATCATTCCGCCTATGATCCATACTCGCATATAATCTTGAAGATACAGCTTTCAATTAATGAAGGGGAGACAGTTTCATTTAAAACGAATAGCACAGCAGAATCAAGGAAAACGTATTCCTCCAGTAGGATTTGAGGTTCTCACAGCGGTGGTAATTATTATTACTATTATTTTTTTCTCATGGGGTGAGACTGGGTTCACTTAGTTAGTTATTAGAGAGGGTGGGTTTTCCCCATGCACTTAGACCTGTATTGGTCCATTGTGCTTCACTCTATGATTTCTACCAGCCTCTATATCCTACCGGTATTGGTGCTTACCATCAATCCCGCCCAGCCAGCGAGACCGGCTCTACTGGCTGAGAAGTATCAATAATGCTTCCCCCATCTACCGGAGGTATTAGTGACTGCTGTTGGGCGGCAAACGTCCGCAATTTTGCTCAGTGACCTCCTTTGGAGGTATGAGGTTCTTTTACGTGCCGTAAAGCTACGACACGGGACCCACGGCTTAAAGTCCCTCCCGGAGGACTTGTTCCCTGAATTTTTCCGCCCTTAAAAATTCGACGACCTCCGCCGCGTATTTGAACCTGCGTACTACGAGTCATGAGGTGGGAACGTTACCTCTAGACTACGGAGGCCGCTCTGGGTTCACTTGGTACTGCGGCCAATGTTGGGCCTATTCACTATTGCACCAGCCCCACATGATAGATGTTGATTGTGGAGCAATCGGGTGAAGGGAATTGGCAGGGGAAACCGAAGCACTCGGAGAAAACTGCTTCAGTGCCACTTTGTCCACCACAAATTCCACATGACCTGACCTGTGTTCGAACCCGGACCGCCGCGGTGGGAAGCCGGCGACTAAGAGCCTGAGGTATGTCACTGCCCTTACAGCAGTGGTTATGAAGAGTTCTATCTTCTGGGATATAACGTCGTGTAAAGTTCCTCCGAAACGTCTGTTGACTTTCAACGGACTACATGGCGTTATATTCCAGAAAACAAAACTCTTCTTCGTTGACCCACGCACAAAAACAAAACCAATATTTTCATATCTCGTTTGGGTCCAAAACGACCATGCTACAATAAAATGTGGCACCACTCTTGCAGGTAAGCACTTTCAATGAAAGCAACGACAGCAGACGACGGAGAGACTATTCCTGGCAAATACACAACAGGTGTAAGTACGAATGGCATGACCTGCAACCAGAGCGTGCAGATCACTGTTGGCGCACTGATAACCTCACGCAGCACCGTGATGAGCTTACTGTATGAAGATAATGTGGTTCGCAGCGGTGGTAGCTCCGTGTATAACGGGTTACAAGACCTATACAGGAGCAGGAGGGAAGATGTGTTACAGTCCTTGTCCTGGTCTGCTTCATCCGAGCGGCAACGATGGCGTAAATCGAATTGGACTGAATCGCAACACGCAAAGGGGATAACAAAGAAAACGCCGCCGTCCCACGCATCCCCTCCGCTGCGCAAGATATTTTTGTTGTCTGGAATACTGATCAGCCACTTTCAAGCGTGGAAGGCACGCCGCTTGGAGACACGCTAAGCAATCAGGTTAAACTACTTTTCAAATAATGTCCGATCATTCAACAACAAGACCGTGACATCCAAACGGCTTACTCGGTTTCCTATCTTTTTCTGTTACTATCATTAAACACGTCAATATTTAGAGTTTAACGAGCATCCTTTCGTGAAGCAGCTCCAATTGCACCTATCGTGTCAGCTCCTCAGGAGGGGAAGTATGTGGATGTGGTCGTGGTCAAATTTAGGTTCATATTCCAGCTTTTTAACGGAGGGACTATAGAAAATCATGAAAATCATGAATCACCAATACCGATCTTTAGGATGAGAATCAGACGAGAGATTCCCGTTTATGTATCTTAACTAAGTAAGCACTACGCCATGAAGATGCATGGGGGAGTGGATATGTAGATCCACGCATTCTCAACCTCGGCATTAGTTACAGGTGCTGGTCACTTCACGCTCACGTCGCTTTACCGAGCACTCAATGGACACGAGGCTGAGTGGGCCCCAGAACCAGTCTGAACGACGTGAAGAGGAGAAAAACCTTCCTCATACTGGGACCTGAACTCCGATCCCTCGGCCGGCCAGCCAGTAAGCAGTTCCTATACCGACTGTACTATTCCGGCTCCCCTTGGTGTAGAGGGAAGAATAGTATTAAAATGGTACGTAGAAAAATAGGGTGTGGAGATGTGGATATAAATAACTATAATGAGGCCAATGAAACGGTCACATGAATCGAATCCCTCCTCTTCCTCCTCCAGTGCTACTTCTCTGTATTCTCCAGCGGTCTAACCGTTCTATTCATAGTCCTGGTCGTCCTGGTAGTGCTACCTACGTGATTAGTCCATTCGCTGGCTACAAGTGGCTCGGGCTGGATGATATACGTAGGTCAGTTGAGGCTGGAGGGGAATACAGTACTGGGCAGAACAGGAGAAGCATTGCGCGCTATCATCCCTATCAGCAACGGGACTTCTTTCCGTGGCCTCAATATAATACAAATATTACGTTTGGTCGAATTTCACCACTAGCTTCAAATCTGAAAACAGCGTGTTCAGTTGCCAAAGAAATGGCCATGAAATGGCAACTTCTTGCACTGCTTGTAATTGTATGCATCAATTGTGTTGTAAAGAAACAGTTTTTTTTTTCAACTGTAGTTCCTACTGCGTCACGATTTGATTTAGCAGGCTATAAAAAGTTGTTCTTGAAGAAGTTAGCATATTTCTTCTGACCAAGCGTAACCAATTTACAATATGGACACGTGATAATTTCAAGGGTTTCCTTCCTTACTGAATCCTATGCAGCAGAATAGAAATAATACACTGAATTATTTAGACTCCTGGCATGAAATGTCTTCCCCACTCAAGGCATGGATGTCTGTGTTTATTTTGTGTTAAGCAGCGGCCTTGCGACGGGCTGATCCCCGTCCAAGAAGTCCTACCGACTGTCTTAGATTAAGAACCTGAGGAGAAACGAAGCGTTTCACGGATGCCCTATGCTCGAAGTGGGAGCAACAGAAATAGAATAAGAATAAGAACATAAACAGACATCTCAGTAATACCAAAGTAACCAGTCGGCAAAAACAAATGCCACGAGTTTTTGTCGTTTTGTCAGTCGTGTTACGTATACTGTGACGTAGGCTTGAAATTATTTATTATTGAAAGATTTTTTTTCTTGGGACTACAGCCCCAGTGGGCCTAGGCCTACCTCCATGAACTTCTCCGTTCACTTCGGTTTTTTCTAGATCTTACACATTCGGTAGGACTCCTTGGGCGGGTGATCAGCTCGTCGCAAGGTCGCTACCTGTACACAAACACAGAAAAACGCACACAAATATCCGTGCCCTGAGTGGGATTCGAACCCACGATCCCGGCTTCCGAGCGAGCAAAGACAGTGCATGCCTTAGACCTCTGGGCTACCGTGACCGGCCGAAGATTTTTCTAGGTTTCATAAAAGTTACTCTAGATTCAACAGTGCCTTCATGGGATATCCGAACTCATTCCCGTCAATGTTTAGCTCATCAGTTCGAGTTGTATTACATGCATCCCCTTTCAGAACGATACAACTGCACTCATGCGGCTACCAGCATAAGCTGATATTACCCACATCTGAATATATGAATGGCTATCGCTTCAAGAGCCACTCACACCACCGCAGGCAGGGACCTCGAGGCGACATGACTTCTCGATGGGCTGAATTATGGCGCAACCTGTTTACAGCAACGCTGGGTTTCGTCCTGTCGTTTCATCCCATTCTTCTGTCCGTATCTTTGATCACCTGATACATTCAGCGAACAACATATCGACAGTTTCTCACGAAAATATTCGGATTTTCGTGTTTATTCCTAGTGAAACGTGCCACTTCGTTTAAATGTGAAATATTTCTGAGAAAAAAAAACAATGATTTTAAATTTCGTTCTTAGCATTCTGGTATAGGCCTATGCTTAACCCCTGCTTCACACAAAAATCAAACTGAATTTCATCAGTTTTCTAAAAAAAAAACGGCTCATACTGCAATGCCTTGTGGGCATTTCACGGCGATATCAGTAGCTAGAGAATGCACGGTCGAACGGTGAGGTGATCTGAGAATGATGAATTGAAAATTATTTGGACAGAAGCGACTGTGACCTGATCGAGATATACCCCGGCATGTGATTGGAGAGACTAAGGAAAACCACGCGAATCCTCAGTCATGATAGCCTATTACCTTGCTAAGATTGGAATTCATCATCTCCCAAATACAAGACTCCAGCGTCACTCTAAACCAACCTGCTCCGTCATCCTATAAAATACTATAAAGTACAGGTCTTATTACGAGTATACACGTTATATTTGTAATGTATTTAATATAATGAATATCTAAAGAAATATAAGTTCAAGTACTCGTACTTTCAAAAACTGTGCAGCAGTATGAGTCTACTTTTGCAATTACAGATTCAACCTGCAATACATAAACATCGGGAACATCCGGTAGCGTAGTTGGTTAAGGCACTGTGCTACAAGCCGGAAGGTCGCGCGTTCCATTCCCAATGGGGACACTGGACTTTGCTGACATCACCGCCATCTGTGAGCCGATTTTCTAGAAAATGTGGGAACCTCGACATCTCACAATCCTGTGGGCCTCCATGGACTGTTACAGGGATAGCTTTACAATTTTTTGCCTTTAATAGACAAACATCAGCTCCAATGAGGAACAAAAAACTAAACGCACGTTCAAAAGTATGTATAGGCTACTGAGCCTTTTTTTTTCCTTTTAAGTATTAGCGTTTGTGTTCGAAATGACAAAATTTGAGGTTCTTACAACGCACAAGATTCATACTCTGGTTCTCTGAGTATGACATATGTTAGTATGGTAAATGTCTACCAAACGTTTCGGAGGAACGCACTGCCTCCATATTCAGGGTACATTTCTATACTGAATATATAAACTGTTTCTGCAAAACGCTGACTACACCGTGTACATATCCTACAATACCAGAGTAAGATCTTTGTGAGTTCTCTGCACAAAGTGCATGACGTATATGTAGAAAGGAAAATCTGTGCGTTAGTCCACCTATGTTGATGTTTCACGTGAGAAAATACTGGATTTCAATGAAATTTGGTATCTGGGGGAGATTTAAACTACGAGCTGCAACGCGGATAAATCTGGTTACAATGAATCATACCAATGAACTCCTCTTTTACTCAATAATCCATACTGAGCTCAAAGAGGAAAGTTTTCTCAAAAACTGTTCATCATGAAAAAGAAAACGGACTGTGCATGACAAAGTATATATCCCATTAATACTGGCAAGTACTGCATAAATTGGGTTTTCAATATGGTGAACATTTAACAAAATACAAGCAACATAATTTATTATTAGTAGTTACTATAGGATTCTGACGATGGTGTATAACACACTAGACTGGACCAGTGATTGAGGCTAGCTCTTTCTAAGGGACCCAACTGAATAGGTGTTTTCCTTCACCTGAGGACGGAAACAGATCCAGTTTCCGAAACGTCGTGTTTTTTGTTATCTTAAAAACCAGGACGATGGATAAAGTCCAAAATCCCAACATATCATAATTTATTATGCAGTGTATCTACAACATGATTAACTTTACAATAATTTTGCATTCATATCTGCAGTAAATGACTATAAAGGCCGTTGGAAAATAGTGAAGAATATGTTTGCAAATATGGCCAGGGCCCATTTCACTAGTGCATATCTTTTCATCAGGCTTGTCTTAATCCCTAACTATATTCATATGGAGCATACTTGAAAATGTCCATAGGACTTTTGGGTAATGCATGTCTATCCTGTTTAAATGCGGCAGAAAAAAATATTCTCCCAAATTTAAATACGAAAATCTGTGTTTCATATCCACAATAACAAGCCATCTATCTTGTCGTGATACTTCAATTTAATGCTCCTACATTAGAAACAAACAAATGTCTGTAAGAACAGCTGCTGGAACTGATACTGTCATTTGTAATGAAGGGTTTTCTTATTGTGCCGGTGTCGGCCTGTGAGTATGCTTTAACTGTTTATACAATTCACTTGAAGAAGTCAGCATCTGAAACTATACAGTGCCGAAAGATATGGTTTGCAGATTAATGTAGTCTAATGACGTGGAGAGAAAAACTTTCCTGGACTGAGGAAAACTACGAAAAACCTATAAGGATAGTTGTGTTTCAACCGAGATTCGAATGGGGCATCGCCCAAATACAAGCCAGAAATGTTACCGCTTGAGACAATTTTCTAGGTCCTGTTTTCAACTAATACCTACTTCCAGCAACTTCAGTATCAAAATTAAGCGATGGGGGTTCCGCCAAATCCCAGGCTTTTAAGTCTCTGCCAAGCGGTTAGTCGCTGGCTTCCCACCGCGGCGGCCCGGGTTCGATCCCGGGGTCTGGTCAAGTGGAATTTGTGGTGGACAAAGTGGCGCTGGGGCAGGTTTTCTCCGAGTACTTCGTTTCCCCTGCCAATCTTCATTCCACCAATTGCTCCACAATCACCCTCACCTATCATCTGGGACTGGTACAATAGGTCAGAAGTGGCCACAGTACAAGGGACTAAGTCCCACCCCACTAGGGTGGTTGAAAGATGACGTTCGAATTGACAGTAAAGAAGCAGGATATGGACTGCACGCCTGTGGCTCAAAATAGGGTCAAGGGATTAGCTCCTCTTTCGTAAAGGCGAAAAATTTCTTTAATTAGCTATGTGTTATTAGCTTCTGTAGACGGACTCTGCCCGAGGGAGTTGACCCTGAGAGTGTTGTGCATAACGTCCGGTTTCATAACTTCTTTGGAGTCCGTACTAGCGGAACTGCACACGTGGGCGTTCAGAATACTACGCGAAGCAACGTCCGTTGCTGGCCACAAACAAGTAGGCCAGGCCAGACCAGACGAAGAGTCTGCTCTCTGTATCTCAGAGGGCAGCGAACTTCGGCGTTTAATGGAAACGGCCCTGAGGGGTGTATCACGATCATTAGATGCAGTCTGTGTTCTCAGTATCTCGTCTATACCCACGATCTATACGCAAAGCGGACTTGGTACAAATGGGGCTTTGTTTGTGGCTTAACACGAACCAGATTTTATCGACAGAAAAGCTGTACCTGTATGACAGGATCTATACCAAGATGCATAATATGCGATACGACAAACGGGACAACATGCAACACAACAAGACACATTTGAGAACTGCGTATTTTAAATTGACAGGCAAGAACACCGGTTCCTTAACACTGGATCGCGACCCGGCCTTCAGTCACGAGGACCTACTAATGGACATCAAACTTTCATAATAATCAAGCTAACTTGTTGGCTGAAACATTTTATATACGTGCTTGGAATTTTTTTCAGAAAAATAAATTTGTAAAAAAAACTTAATGCCGGTCACGGTAGCCGAGCGGTCTAAGGCATGTACTGTCTTCGCTCGCTCGGAAGCCGGGATCGTGGGTTCGAATCCCACTCAGGGCATGGATGTTTGTGTGCGTTTTTCTGTGTTTGTGTGCAGGTAGAGGCCTTGCAACGAGCTGATCACACGCCGAAGGAGTCCTACTGAATGTGTAAGATCTAGAAAAACCGAAGTGAACGGAGAAGTTCTTGAAGGTAGGCCTAGGCCCACTGGGGCTGTAGTGCCAAGGAAAGAAATACTGAATAACTTTCCTCCTGGATTTCCCACCAATATTCTATATGCATTCCTCGTCTCCCTCATTCGTGCTACATGCCTTGCCCACCTCATCCTTCAGATATACGGTTTGATATTCTATAAAATGCACGTCAGTTATTTCCTCTTCATTATGCATACTAGCTGAGATGGTGAAGTGTGAACATCGGCCCAATGATTAATCTCGCCCATTCTCGGGCGCTACCGCGACTTTCATCTATCTATGGCTCTACAGCCCTTGTGGGCCTTGGCCGATTGTCCGTGGTTTGAGCCCGCAAGCGAACTATACCGACCGATCGACCGCCGATTGTTGGTGACGTTAGTACCAACTTTAGCGGATAGAGGGTGTCGCGTGGTCAGCGCAATGGATCCCCACTGCCGTTAATTTCTGTTTTCTATACTGAAGCCGCTATTTCCTTGAAATAGCTCCTCATTTATCCTCATGAGGCTGACTGGACCCCGTTCCAGATCCACTACTTCTCAGAAAATCTGGTATCGACGGCAATCGAACCCGGGACCTCTGGATCTGTAACCAGGGACTCTGACCACTAGACCACAGAGGCGGTCTCTTAGCCGATTCTTCAGTTTCTTAATCATATACACAGTCGGTAGGACTCCTTGGACGGGAGATCAGCCCATCGCAATGCCGCTACCTGCATACAGGACAACATAAACAGAATAAACGCACACACAGACAGCCATGCCCTGCCAAGGGGGTTCGTACCCACCACGACTTTCAGACCATAAAATTTGCTTACACACTTACGTTTAAGCCGATTAATGCTGCTTTTACTGATGACCTTCGATTATTCAGAATAAGAGAGTACATGTTTTGAAAATAAATTTAACTTTTGGTAGTAATATTTAGTATATTTACGTCTTTCCTTCAACTCCCTTTCTTTTTTTAATCATTGCGGTACTGATGCCGCGCTTGTAACCGCCTCATACATTCATTTACTTCTAGAAGGTAAAGTTGTCCCTGTTCTTAATTAAGCACTACGCCATGAAGGCATATGGGGGAGTGGATGTATAGATCCACATTTTCTTGACCTCGGCACTAGTTGGAGGTGAATGCTCGGCTTAACGCCCCGACCGCTTTAAACCCGGGAAAGAGCCCCCGGTACCGATTGCATAGGAGGGTGGGTGGACTCCAGAGCCGGTCTGGACGACATGGAGAAG
>NW_019723904.1:1104246-1262815 GCF_002891405.2 Cryptotermes secundus
TGTGCATAACGTCCGGTTTCATAACTTCTTTGGAGTCCGTACTAGCGGAACTGCACACGTGGGCGTTCAGAATACTACGCGAAGCAACGTCCGTTGCTGGCCACAAACAAGTAGGCCAGGCCAGACCAGACGAAGAGTCTGCTCTCTGTATCTCAGAGGGCAGCGAACTTCGGCGTTTAATGGAAACGGCCCTGAGGGGTGTATCACGATCATTAGATGCAGTCTGTGTTCTCAGTATCTCGTCTATACCCACGACCTATACGCAAAGCGGACTTGGTACAAATGGGGCTTTGTTTGTGGCTTAACACGAACCAGATTTTATCGACAGAAAAGCTGTACCTGTATGACAGGATCTATACCAAGATGCATAATATGCGATACGACAAACGGGACAACATGCAACACAACAAGACACATTTGAGAACTGCGTATTTTAAATTGACAGGCAAGAACACCGGTTCCTTAACACTGGATCGCGACCCGGCCTTCAGTCACGAGGACCTACTAATGGACATCAAACTTTCATAATAATCAAGCTAACTTGTTGGCTGAAACATTTTATATACGTGCTTGGAATTTTTTTCAGAAAAATAAATTTGTAAAAAAAACTTAATGCCGGTCACGGTAGCCGAGCGGTCTAAGGCATGTACTGTCTTCGCTCGCTCGGAAGCCGGGATCGTGGGTTCGAATCCCACTCAGGGCATGGATGTTTGTGTGCGTTTTTCTGTGTTTGTGTGCAGGTAGAGGCCTTGCAACGAGCTGATCACACGCCGAAGGAGTCCTACTGAATGTGTAAGATCTAGAAAAACCGAAGTGAACGGAGAAGTTCTTGAAGGTAGGCCTAGGCCCACTGGGGCTGTAGTGCCAAGGAAAGAAATACTGAATAACTTTCCTCCTGGATTTCCCACCAATATTCTATATGCATTCCTCGTCTCCCTCATTCGTGCTACATGCCTTGCCCACCTCATCCTTCAGATATACGGTTTGATATTCTATAAAATGCACGTCAGTTATTTCCTCTTCATTATGCATACTAGCTGAGATGGTGAAGTGTGAACATCGGCCCAATGATTAATCTCGCCCATTCTCGGGCGCTACCGCGACTTTCATCTATCTATGGCTCTACAGCCCTTGTGGGCCTTGGCCGATTGTCCGTGGTTTGAGCCCGCAAGCGAACTATACCGACCGATCGACCGCCGATTGTTGGTGACGTTAGTACCAACTTTAGCGGATAGAGGGTGTCGCGTGGTCAGCGCAATGGATCCCCACTGCCGTTAATTTCTGTTTTCTATACTGAAGCCGCTATTTCCTTGAAATAGCTCCTCATTTATCCTCATGAGGCTGACTGGACCCCGTTCCAGATCCACTACTTCTCAGAAAATCTGGTATCGACGGCAATCGAACCCGGGACCTCTGGATCTGTAACCAGGGACTCTGACCACTAGACCACAGAGGCGGTCTCTTAGCCGATTCTTCAGTTTCTTAATCATATACACAGTCGGTAGGACTCCTTGGACGGGAGATCAGCCCATCGCAATGCCGCTACCTGCATACAGGACAACATAAACAGAATAAACGCACACACAGACAGCCATGCCCTGCCAAGGGGGTTCGTACCCACCACGACTTTCAGACCATAAAATTTGCTTACACACTTACGTTTAAGCCGATTAATGCTGCTTTTACTGATGACCTTCGATTATTCAGAATAAGAGAGTACATGTTTTGAAAATAAATTTAACTTTTGGTAGTAATATTTAGTATATTTACGTCTTTCCTTCAACTCCCTTTCTTTTTTTAATCATTGCGGTACTGATGCCGCGCTTGTAACCGCCTCATACATTCATTTACTTCTAGAAGGTAAAGTTGTCCCTGTTCTTAATTAAGCACTACGCCATGAAGGCATATGGGGGAGTGGATGTATAGATCCACATTTTCTTGACCTCGGCACTAGTTGGAGGTGAATGCTCGGCTTAACGCCCCGACCGCTTTAAACCCGGGAAAGAGCCCCCGGTACCGATTGCATAGGAGGGTGGGTGGACTCCAGAGCCGGTCTGGACGACATGGAGAAGTGAAAATTCTTGACCCTGCCAGGACTCGAACTCCGACCTCTCGTCCATTTACTTGTATATTAACTTATATTTGCACTCTAAGTTAACGTGAAGTTCACTTCGCACTCTCTTCTTTTATGTGGCAAGTATTTTTTTTTCCCATCGTTGGTATAATTGTTTTCTGGTATATGGCGTAGGCACTTCGCTGAGGCCAGAAGAAGAAAAGCACTAACTTCCTAAGTTCAAGTAGGCTAGGCCTCGTTGGTTTATTATTTATTTCTACTGAAAACTATGGGTCACAAGGCGCTACCACTTGTATGCACGTAGATCAAACATTTCCACAACTGTGACTCGGTTAAATGGGGCAAATGTATGAACTGTGAAGTCGCTGTTCACAGGTTCTGGTGATGAATCTTGGAGTTACATAAAAGGCGAGAAATTTCTTGGCCCGTTGAGTGACCATCAGCTTCTCAACGACTCTGCTCCATAGAGAAAACTGTTACTGTTGTGAAAAAATATAGTTTAATATTTGTTAAACGACTTCGTTTGTGTTAATTACTTTTGGTGATTAAAAGGGAGGTTGAACGGGGCAGAGACGGGAGAAGTCATTATGGATTTTAGTCCCTCTGCTGTACGAAACCGATTAACCTCCTATATGTGAATCATGATGTGGACATTTCACTTACCTTCTGAGCCTTGCACATGGAGTTGATGGCTTGAACGTCATGGCTGGTGTGGCGTGTGTCGTGCAGGCAAAGCGGGCAGACCGGTACCTTGCACACCATGCAGTACATGGACAGGGCCTCGTCTTCGTGCTCGGAGCACTGAACATCCTTAGTCTTTGTCTTGTTTCTCAGTGCCGCCCTTCCCTGAAGTGGCTCCAGAAGTGTGTGTTTCGCCAGCGGACCGCGGGATGGGTGACAATTCTCTCGACACGTGTCACAGTACAACACTTCGCATTGCTCGCACATTACAGTCGCGTCTTCTGCGGGTTCAGTTTCACACAACTGACATTTCAGAGTTAAGTTACGTGTTTCTCCATATTTGTCTACGATACTCTGCATTGCCCTATACTTGGGCAGATTATGAGCCCCGTTTTCATCAAAATAAACCACTTTGTGGCAAACCGGGCAAGCCAACGACAAAGCACTGCTTGCTAAAGGTGGAAATAGAATGCCTTGGATATTGGGTGTACCCACGTAGCTGTTCGGACGACTGTTGCAGACAACACCGCTGTCTGTTTCGCTTAAAATCGAGAGTTTATCAACTTCCTGATAATCTGCTACCCCTAGTTCACTACCGCCGCCGCTGCTTGTGCTACCACCGCCTCCGCCCCCACCGGCTGACTCGTTCGCAAGTTCTGCGGCTTGGGTAGGGGGAGGATGTTGTGAGGCGGGTTGTTGCAGATGAACGGCACAGTTGAGACAAAGGGCGTGGTAACACGGTAACAGCACCGGGTTGTTAAATAGTTGTTTACATACCGGACACCGCAATTCTTCCTCCATTCTGCTACACAATCTCTGCTCAACTGGCGCCAAGCTAGCCGCGCGCCACGAGCTATGCGGCCGACATTGCCACGCGTTGTTGCTAGCTGCCATCTAGTGTCATAATTTGTAAGTATGATACCAGTAACGCTAGGGTCGGGGATCAAACGAAACATTTTGATATGTTACTAGGGAGGTTTCGACGATAGATGGCGACTACTGACATGGCTGCATCGCTGGATAACAGCTATTACAGAATAAGATATTTATAAGAATGTGCGACAGAAGGCCGGATGAGCAATGCCTAGGCCTTTTTTGTATGTACAGTATTTTTTCTATAATAAAAAAAATCTTACTTTCAGAGCCGAAAATATTAAATGTATTTCGAAGGGCGATTTAAGACTTCCAAAAGAGTTTTAAAGAATAATAAAGAGACTTGAAGAAAGCAGTCTTCTGGGATATGACTCCGTGTAGATATTGTGTTAACCGACGTTTCGGAGGAACGTATGACCTCCATCTTCAGGGTAGATGATAGAATAGACTTTTGTAACTGTGCACGCTGGTTCTTCGCTTGCGGATTTTCTTCTGCCCTGAAGATGGAGGCGATACGTTCCTCTGAAACGTCGGTTAACACAATATCTACACTTCGTCATATCCCGGAAGACTGCTTTCTTCATAGACACCGACGTGAAAATCTTAAATCTTACAATAAAGAGACTTGATCACATAAAAGTTTTTACTGACCAAAGATTCGACATTTGTCTTATTTTTAGTTTACTTACGGACTTTCTCAACTGCATAGGTAACGATAGGTAACATCGCGAAAAGAAGGAAGTCTGAGTAATTAATCGGGAATGTTGAGAAAGGAAGCGGCTGCTGACAGTTTTAGGGAAAAATTGTGCTGCTCGACCGAAAGGATTAAGAAACGCTTAAGAAATACCTCATTGAAGAAAACTCACATCCCGCAAGCAAAAAAGAAGTGTTAATGGCCCGATGGCAATATTAAACCACATATATATTTGTAAATTGATACAAAGACAGCATCTTTGATGACTGTGTGAAGGAAGTTGGATGTGCATCTCAGTTGTAGACATTATGTAGCTCTGAATTAGAAATGTAAGGAAGACTGTAGTCTAGAGTTAGAAGACAGAAAACCTGGATAAAATTTCTGATAACATTACTGTAGCTTGTTAATGCTTCTAAATAAATGCTATTCACATGAATGGATTCAAATCCCCTTGTTCTGCTATCAAATAGTTACTCTAGGTCCAGATAAGTATTACCTTATTTATGGAGGATCTGAGAAATATCCAATTCTATTACTATATAAGCATATTTTGTAGCGCTATCGAGACATTCGCCTAGAAAGGACGATGAAAATTACCAAGAAACTCAGGTAGCATGGTCAGTAGCTCGGTCGAGATTCAAACTCGATATCTCCACAATGCAAGTCTACAGCACTACCGCATCACTTCATATCTCAGAGACTTCAACTGTACAGCAAACACACAGAGTAGCCTATACCATAAACCAAGCACTTGATCATAAAGAATACTGTACCTCTGTATTCCTAGATAAAAAGTCTGGCACAGAGGACTGTTACATAAAATTAAACAGAATCTTCCCATCACTTATTTCAAATTGATGAAGTCCTACATCAACGACAGGGAATCCAGAGCAAGAATCAACCAAGCAATATCTATTAACTTTACTATAAAATCTGGGGTACTGCAAGGCAGTGCAGTAGGACCACTATTATACCTTCTCTATATGACAGACCTACCAACGGATGATAACACCACTACAGGAACCTTCGCAGATGATACAGTCATCTTAGCAACCCATGCAGATCCAGCAAAGGCCACCAGCATCCTACAAAAACCACTTAAACCAAATACAAGCATGGCTACACAAATGGAAAATTAAAATAAATGAGACTAAAACTATCCAAGTGAACTTCACACTAAGGCGAGAGCATTGCCCACAAGTAAGACTGAATAATAACAATATCCCACAGTCTCCAAGTGTTAAAAATCTCGGAATCCATATGGATGGCAGACTCACTTTGAAAGACCATGTGATCAAAAAATGTAAACAGACTTAAATCCAAGGAGCTAAACTGGTTAATTGGAAGAAGAGCCAACCTATCCATAGAAAACAAAGTCCTGCTCTATAAGACAATAACCAAACCAATCTGGGCTTATGGAATCGAGCTCTGGGGTTGTGCTAGCAAATCAAATATATCAATAATCCAGAGAAGCCAGTCAAAAATACTCGTACTTCGAATTATAACAAATTCACCCTGGTATGTAAACAACCAAACGTTATATACAGATCTAAATATACCATACACCAAGATGTTATCAGAGAAAAAAGTACCACACACCACAACAAACTAGCAAATCACCCAAACGCCATTCTACAGCCACTCATTGAACCGCAGCACAATTGAAGACTCCGAAGATACTGGCCAGCTGACCTAAAAGAAAACTAAGAGGAACCTCCCACTGGGGAAGGGACTCACCACGTCATCAACCTTTAAACGCTGGACTATTCAAATGGTGGTAGCTTGAGCTGGCCAAAGTCTATTTAGATGTCCGTTGCTGTTCTGCGTTTAAATGACCATTCCAGTTTGGACACTTAAACAATTTTAAGCACTGTGTTTGAAACTGCTGTATCTAACACAATTTTTATGATAAATGGATGAAATTAACTTTGTTTGTATCAGAAAAGAACAGTGTGTCGCATATTATAACATACGATTTGAAAATATTTATACAAAAATTTATACTCTATTTTCAATTTTTTTCTTTTAATTTTGATGTGTACTCTAAAAATTGGTTTCCACTTCTTCACAGAGTAGTTCTTCATTATAGAAGCATTCCTGCTTGTAGCACTTGACATATTTTAGCAGTCCCTGGTGCCATAAAACAGTTGGAAACGATAAAATCATTTGGTCTTCTGCTGGCAAGTTTCAAATCTTTGTTACACTCCTGAGATTTTCCAATCTCTTGACTAAAGGACAGAAAATGAAAGCATGGCTATTAAATAAAAGGCTACAGGGAACAATTCGATGGTCCCTACTTCGGTGCTTAGGCCTTAGATTGCAGCTGCAAGAGATTATTGTCCTTTATACGATCGCAAACAGACAGTTGCATCTTGGCTGAGATACAGGATGCAATCTGTTTTCTGTGAACTTGTAGTGAAATTGAATATGCTAGTTTCATTTCATCATACAATAGCAATGAAACGTCGTTTGAAAAATTACCTCCTGCCCTTTCATCTACAATATTTCGCCTAGAGGAGGCCAATCAACATCACTGGTCAACCCATTCAGAGAAGAGAACGAACTGCAGCGTATCACTAGTATGTTAGTGATTTGGCACAAAACAAATTAAAAATATGTATAGAAAAGCCAGTTCATATATTTCAAATATTTCTGATCAAAAAGAAGACAAATCTTTCAGTCTGATAAAAGCAGTATTCTGTACCAATGTCAACAATTCTAATTTAACAATAAATGCTAAATAAACGTGCGTGTGTTGAAAAGAAAGAAAGAAAAATTAATTATTTCTATATTCTTGTCTCAGTAGCTGGTTCAAATAATCCATATTTTGTATTTTGTACTCCTCTAGGTCCCTGATATTTCTCTCGAGCTCATGGAGATGCTCAGTGTATTCCACATCTGACTGCCTGTAAAACAGAAGAGTAAAAAAAAAGAGTAAAAGCAGCAGAAGTAACACATGAAGAAAAGCAAAGGACACTAATATACACAAAGATACCTTTACAAGGGCGGAGGGGGGGGGGAGAAAATGAATCTGAAGAAGAGAGATCTCCTGAAATGCAGCACTCAAGATTAGCTGAAGAAAAAAATGTTAGCATTCTTCTAAACATGATGCAAACAAATGTACTATAGAGAGTATGATTATTTATTTGGTAACATGAATTTACAGTACCTTAAATACTGTCATTTCCCTTGATTTATACAGTAAAATCCTTTCCATCATTTCTACAACATACTGATGATTAAGCAAGTTGCTTTTCTTCTTCTGGTGAATCCAATATGGCTCTTCCACTAACGCTGTGTTAAGAATAAGCACTGTTATGCCGTGGTGACAGGGGGGCGTGAAGGTATCCAACCGCTGCCACCACTGTTATGGCGTGAAGGGGGCGTGGAGGTACTTCCACCGCTTCCGCCCTGTACCTCTCTCTAGCTGTCGCTACTCTTATCTCCTGCCGTGATGACGGAGGGTGAGGGAATATCTCTCTCCGTCACCCTGTTAGTATGCTGCCACCATCTTGGTAATTCAAGAAATCTCATACTTATCTTAGCTTGCATTACTGTCTGGGTTAAACCGTAATTCGCCGAAGCTTTGGGAAGTCCTGGAGTCGGAGGAAGAGGATAACACTCGTGGATATGTGTGGTTGAATGAAACTCGTACACATTCCTAGCCTATTCTATTTACCCACGTCGTTATATACACTATATACACACTGTGCCGACGTTTGTCGGTTCGTCTTACATTGGGAATAAACCTGCAGCGTCTCATCAAGTCTACCTCCTGTCACCCTGCTGTCGGTATTCTATGCTTGGAATCACTGAATGAACCTAGCCCATCTGATTAGCCTATCTCTCCCGGGTTACACTTTACACTGTGACACTTTACACTTAATGATCCTGGCTATATGAGATGGTTTCACTTACTTGAGCTGAAGATGAGGAGGCTCGCCATCACGATCCAGCGTCCACTCATGGCCACAATTGTAATACTAATGTAATAATGACATTAATAAGAATAGCGTAATAGATCCGAATAGAATCGAATCGGATCGAATAGGCAAAAAGCCCAAAGCACAGCTAAAAAGCTAAAAAGCCAAAAAGAAGCTCCTAAAATGGTTCGTCTCGGGTTTTTATAACCTCTGCTCGCTGACTCGTCGTCTTCCGTGTATAGGGGTCCTCCTACCCCGACGTGATTTTGGGTCGGTGTAGCTTGATTATTGGTTGTCAATCAAGAAGGGGTTGACTCTTTTGGTAGGCCGCCTCCTCCTACTCAGCATTTTCCGTTTGCCATAGTGCTTATGGCCCATTTCATATAGCCCTTCCGCACTGTCAGCGGTTTACGCTGCCGCGTTAATATTCTGATTAGTCAGGAATTTCTTGTACTTCCTTGTAGACCCAAGCTCTCCGGTTCATGTCCTTATTACTGTTCAGTTTTAGTTTTTGTTTTTTTCAATCTTACCGTCTAATTGTAGTGATTCCAAATTTACCCCCCCCAAAAAAAAACTACATCTACATGTATGTAACCCTTGCTCCATCACAAGCACTCTCCAATATATTTTCTGATTTGGGGAAAAGAAAAAATGTGATGGATTCATATCTGAGCTAAATACCGAGTGACAGCATTTTCTATCAGTAATTTTTCAAAAGATCTTTGTTTATCAAAGCATTTTCCTGATCATTTTGAAATTTACAATGGTCTAAAGCAGGCATGTCAAACTCAACTTGTAGAGAGGGCCACCTCAGCCCTATGTTCATTCAATATTGCATGCATTGTTTGGATGTGCAGTTGTACATTCAAGGATATTGCACTGATACCTGCATTGCGTATAGCAAGCTTATACCTTGACTGGTTTTATTTGGTATTGAACATGTAAGATATAATCTCCAACTTGACTGGTATGCCATGTAACAAACATACCTCATTATAGTTGATGGATGTTGTGATCTTTTATGGTTTGAGATATATAAGCTACTAAGTTGAATGAATTTATTATGGAACGTGTTTTTATTATAATTTTAACTTATTTTATTTACAATTAAACATGGTATAGTGTTATGTATATTTTAGGTTGATGTATATTTTATGTTGACTAGTTCCATTGTTGGAGCATTTGTTGAAGATATTTGACTTGTACTGTGTCCAGTGGTGTTGGCCTGTAATTGGATTTGCTTGAATGCAATAAATACTATACTATACTATCAATTTATCCTCTGTTGGGGCTTGAACATTCAGAGCAATAATATCACACCAATAATCTCACAGTATCATATATGATATCCTATCACTAAGAAAATCTACCCCCTCATAACTGCTGATATGATTCTCTTATGTACTAAGAAAGCTGTGCCCAATTTATGATTCTCATTCTATGAAAAGCCATAGAAAAATATATTTCAACTGCTGGCTTGGTGCCATCTCTATATCATCTGACCTCCTCTACACTCACTAAATCTAACTTATATTTTGATATTTCTTTTATAACTGTCATGAGCGAACCTGCCCAATACAGACTTCTTGTATTCCACGTACTAAATCGCATGTCCATTTTCTTTAGCTTAAGTCATTTATCCAAAGAATCTCGAATTTCAACTACAATATTTAAATTCTATAGAAGTAATTTTATAAAGTCCTTAATATACAATTATTTAATATAAAATATCTATTTATAAAAAGAATACAAATTGGGACCTATATACCTACCTAATACAATATGCATTAATCCCTTTTGGTTTGATAATCTTTGCAATGTATGGAAAGTTGATTCTTAAGTACTATTAACTGCAGAAATGAAAATGCTCACCGGTACAAATTGGTCATCAACTCTTCCATGTGCTGTGGGATTACATATCTGGTATTTGGTGTTATGAGATTCAACTCCTCATTCACATCACTAAAACCACGAACACTGGTAACAGCACAAAATACCATCATCAGGTATAGAAAATTGACATCAATATCAAAACTAAAAAGAAAGAGTATTTTAAGAGGGTGTGGCGGAAGAGAGAGAGAGAGAGAGAAGCTGATGGACTGACTGGTTTGAGGGATTACGGTAAACTCAGGTGCACTGATTATTCCCGAATAGAGAGATATGAGCACAGACTACAGTGATACTTGTACCAATGGCAGGTGCATTTTACATTTATCATATTTCTTTGTCTCCCCATGCATGCTAAATGCCAACCTTTCACAACACTATTGATTTCATAATAATGGGTGAGGAGTACTTACTTACTTACTTACTTACTCATGGAGCTGAGCCCTTCTTGAGGAGCCGCCGCCAATTCTGCAGCTACTCCAGAATTTCCCACCATTTTATGGAACCGGAAGGTTCATCACCGTGTTCACAAGAGCCCTCCACTGGTCCCTATCCTGAGCCACATCTATCCAATCCATACAATCCCATCCTATCTCTCTAAGATCCATTCTAATATTGTTCACCCACCTACGCCTTGGTCTTCCCTGTGGTCTCTTTCCTTCTGGCTTTCCTACAAATATCCTATATGCATTCCTCGTCTCCGCCATTCATGCTACATGACATGCCCACCTCATCCTCCTTGACTTGATCATTCTAATTATACTTGGAGAAGAGTACAAGAAAAATTATGTCTTACTGGTATAAATATAGAACTCACCAAACAACAAAAACTCTGTTGTATTGGTTGCCACTTGTGTCATTTGCCAGTTCTTTCAGCCCATATGAGAAAATATCATCCAGCCATGTGGGATGCTGGTAGAAAACTCTCTTTCCTTGGAAAGATGCCTTCTGATGCAACACTGCACATTCGGTCTCAACCACCACAATTTTTATGCCATCATGTCTTAGGTGTCTGTTCAACCACTCTACTGCACCAGTTGCAATTTCTTCTTCAATAGAAGGATCGTAACAATCATATACCTGAAATGAAAGTTCCCTGAAGCACATATAATGAACAGCGCTTGCAGAGAACTACATCTGCATCATATCATGTAGGATAAGGTTATTACAGATTACCTTATTTACTTTAATTTACTTTAATTGGAACTTGCCTGTTATGAATACCCAAATGAAACTCACAATTCTAAAATGGCAATTCCTATACATTTCTTATGCATATCAACTCAATTTCAATTACCGTTTCATAAACTCACATATTTACCTGGGAATAGGTTAACACTGAATGTAGGATGCATAGCGCAATACTTTTATTAATTTTTTGGGAAAGGTTAGAAATTCTAATTTTACTTCATATTGTATATGTCTTCAATTAACCCTCATAATTTTATGCATTCTACTTTCATGTGTCATATCCTTTGCTTTTCACTTTGGTTGCAGCTGAAACTGCACACATATCACCTATAACACTGCAAGTAAGGTGCATGTAGTAAGAATGGATAAAAATAATTCCATAATTTCTATGGGTAGTTAGTTAGTTATTTAGAGAGGGTGGATTTCCCCATGCACCGTGACCAGTTTGACCTATTGTGCTTCCCTCTATGATATTCTACCAGTCTCTATACCCTACCGATAAATGGTGCGTACCATCAGTCCCGCCAAGCAAGCGAGTTCGGCCACTTGCTTAGCGGTGTCTATAATGCTTTCCCCATCTATCGGAGGCCTTAGAGACTATTGTTGGGCGGGAAACGTCCTGGAATTTGGCTCAGTGATCCCCTTTGGGGATACAAAGTTCTTTTATGTGCCGTAAAGTTATGACATGGGACACACAGCTTAAAGTCCCTCCCGGAGGACTTGTTCCCTGAATTTTTCTGCCCTTAAAAATTCGACGACTTCCGCCGGGTATTTGAACCCGCGTACTACGAGTCAGGAGGTGGGAACGTTACCTCTAGACTACGGAGGCCGCTATTTCTATGGGTAAGGTAAGGTAAAGTTGTTCCTCTGTTTAATTAGTTAAGCACTATGCTATGATGACATGTGGGGGAGTGGAGATATAGATCCAGCTTTCCCAACCTCAGCACTAGATGGAGTTGAGTGGTCAGCTTCATGATCCTGCTGCTTTAGGCCCAGAGAAAAAGCCCCTGGTAACACTTGGATAAGAGGCTGGGTGAGCCTCAGAGTCGGTCTGGATGATGTGGAGAAGAAAAGAGTCTTGCACTCCCGGGATTCGATTCCAGATTATCTGCCCCATAGTCCAAAACTATACTGACTGATCTGTTCTGACTCTTCAGTTTCTATGAGGACTATGTTAAAAAGAAAGGGATTCAGCGACGCAAAACGGTCAAGAAAATCAGACATCACAGAACACTTTTGATTCTCAGGTTCTTTAACAATGCTATTTCAACTACAGAAGTTATATGTAAAATGTCAAATACTCTGGAAAGGTAATCATACTTGTACAGTAATCAATATGCAAGAATATGGAAGGTGGCGGTGATTAATTATTTGGAAGTAGTATCCTAGTATTCATTTGGAAATATTGAGGAAAACAATGAAATCTTCAGTCAGAAAAGGTGTTAAGTTGTCCGAGAATCTAACTGAGCACCTTACAACTAACTCATCAGTGACGTAGTTCATGAAACCTCTTCTCACAAAGACCAACATATTCAAGTGGCCTTTCAAAGGCCAAATAAAGTGCAAAATTATGTGAAATTTAAAATATCTTTTGTTGAGTTCATATGCAAGCTCCAAAACAGCAGACAAAATTTAAAGAAAATCCTGAGCTTAAAGCTCATACATTGGCTTACAGTGCTCTAATTACAAAACAGACTATAAAGCATACAGTAGCAATGCAAATATGGCTTCTGCACACAATAAGGATATGCAGTATTTTTTTACTTTGTTTTTTTGTGCGATATATTTTGCCAAACGTACTTAATTTGTCTCTGTGTTTTGTTAACGTCGTGAGTTCAGTTGAATTAATACCAGCATTTGAGATCATGACACTAGGTATAATTTATTTAAGTGTAAAAACGAATCAGTTAGTTGGAAAAAAGAACATGTCCAATGGCTGAAACTAATCAAGTCATTTAACAAAGGCAAATAGGTTACTTGTATCATACAGTTCTGTTATATTTTATAGATATTACCTGACATATGTAGAGATCATAAATTTTAGAAATGTTCTACTATATGATACATTACTATTATTTTTAATTTTCCCCATTATCATACCTATTGTAATAAAACATGCAGATAATGAAATGTCCCCAACTGAGCAACAATTCAGAATTATATTTTATCTTTAAATTACTCATAGACTTGACTACCAAAATAGTCATACTAGTACAATTCCAAAGGACAAAGGGAGTTGAGAAGAGCCAGACAAAGGATGACAAAGGATTGGTAACTTTTAAAACATGTAACACCCAATACTTGCAAGGAAAGAAGAAAAAAATTAGTCATAATATTAAGTAACCGACATCCTGGTACAGGCCCAATGAAACACATGTTCAGGAAGTTTTGTGTTGTTAAGGAACCTGATGATTCATCATCTTGAGTTGGAATGCCCACTAATGAGCTTGATCCTGAGCCAGTTATTCACATAATATTAAGAGTTTGTAGTGACTTAGGGGTGATAAACAATGTGCATGTCATAGTTCAAAATGCACAGCACAAATGCAAATTTTGGTGAATAAAAATAAAGTGTACTATCTTCTGAGATGTAATGCCATGTAGTCCAGTAGAAACTTATAGAAGATCATATTATTCTTTCCATCTTCAGGGTAAACACTGTGAAAACCTTAGGTCAATAATATAAGTAAAATTTGGTGACCAAGAGAAGTAAAACACATACTGATAACATTCCACTGAAACGTAACAAACACAGTATTTTACATAGCAGCAATATTTGGGCCAGGTTTGGTATATGTTATCCTAGGCTTCAGTTGCTTCTTAGCAACATGAAGAAAAATTATGAGAAATGACAGTTCTTAGTATAAACATACCTTGCATTTCATTACTTCTTGTAATGTATTTCTGAGAGTCACCATCAGATTCATAAACTGTTCACAGTCTCGAGGATACAGTAACAGTACTTCTGATAATACTGCAACAAAATGCAACATGATGAATTAAAAGTCAGAAAAACTAAAGAACTATAAATTATATATTACACAATTTCATCATTTCTTAACATTTCTTCTGCAATCTATTTGAAATATAATTTTTGCTCATTTATATTTTATCCTTGCTAAGTTCATCATTTATAACATGTTTTATCCTTCATAATCCCTTAATTTATTATGTACTTTTACAGCTGTCAAGTAAATCATATAGGCTGAACCTGAAAGTTGTATACACTTTGCTCCTATGGACTCAACTGCATATACATCACTGCAACACTGTTCTGCTGTCAGCAATGGAGGGACAGAAGGCATTGTGCTAAACAAACATTCAGAAGAAAAAATCCATGGGTGTGAGATCATGTGATCTCTGGAGCACTGGTACATTTCGAACGTTGGAACCATCCCTTTTATGTTAAGAAGGCCTATGGCTGCAAATTGTGCCAATTTACTTGAACCAACAGACAAAATCCTGCTTCACCCTACAGGATTATTTTCTGATACTGATGACTGTAGCTCTACCTGACAGTCTGAATGCACAGTAGGTTTCAACCTAGGCACCAAATTCAAAATTTTTGACTCAATCTTTTCAACTACACTTTAAATGTGTTCTTCATAATAGAAGATTAAAATCATACAAATCATTTACAGACATCCTGTATTATATGTATGCTAGGACTTGGTTTTAGTATTGCTAATGTAAAGTAACAACAGCATTTTACAGTATCAATTCTGTCTCACTATCTTTCAAAATTACCTTTCTGGAGCCAATGTACACGTAATATTGTAATTAATACATTAAAACTTACTAGGCACAAGTGGATATGATGTTGGTGTTAATGGTGCATAATGCAGCCACTTCCTTATCTTCTTCCTCATGATGAATAATAGGATGCAGAAGCATAACACCACCAGGGAGGAAAATACAGACACCAGTATAACAGTAACACATTGATCACCTTCTGCTAAAACAGGTATATAATTCACTACACATGTGTCTCCTGGGAAAAGAAATGAAAGAAGAAGAAACTTACTTGCATGTATGTTTTAAACATTATGGTTATGTTCCTCTGAAATGTCAGTTGACATCCAACAGGCTAGGGGTGATATGTTTCTCCAAAATATGGACTGACTTTCAACTGACTCTATGGTCTTATATCCCAGAAAACAGAACCACTCACTTCCAGTTTTTTACAACTTTCTTTACACTAATGCTGAGTACAATGAAATTACACATTTTTTAACGTTGGTAGGATGTGTAATAAACAAAAAGGAATATGGTCCAGAGTCTACGTCAGTGCTTGAAAAATGTGAGGGTGAACAGGTTAATAACCATGCTGAATGGTGTAATAGTAAAAATCCTTATTTGAATCAGAAGATAACCAATTTAATTCTGGGCTGAGGTACTAGGTCTCTTAACAAAATTCTCTTCACTGTTTTTCTAGCTTTCGGAGTTAGTGCAGCTAAAAATATTCATGACTATTTCCATCTGAATCTTTGCATTATTAATATTCATGATCCTACCTTGTTCGGTGCTACATAATTTATGCAGACAAAGGTGTGAATAAATAACTTAAGAGTCAATTTGATTTTAAAATTACTGGAGGAAACAGCCACTTACTGGTAGGACTATTCCACTGACACCCGGGATTAAGATTATGAATGACAGAATTTTTCCAAACTCCTAGGCCTTCACATGGATGACAATGAAGATGCACCTACAAACAATGAAAATCATACTTAGAACTTAACAACAAACAGAAAACAAATGTAAAAGAAGGTTAAACTGTCCATCTACTTAATGAATTAAGGTACTAAAATATATTGGGGATGGGGTGAATGTGTGGCTCCAGTATTCTTAACCTTGTCATTAGTGGTCAGCTTGATGACCCTACTGCTTTATCCCTGGAGAAACAGCCCTCACTACCTTTGGACAGGAGGCTGACTGGGCCACAGGGCCAGTCTGGACATTATGAAGAAGAGGAAAGAAACACAAAACAATGCAAATGTAATTATATTTTGAATGCATAGTAACAATTTAGCCACACAAGGAACTTCAAGATTTCAAACTAACATTTTTATGTCAGATTTATCTCTATTATTCTTGCATCATTTTCAACATTCCAGCTGGACATGCAAATGAGTATGACAGGAAGAGACTTAACTGCTGAAATGGACCTAGGGCTGAGTTGTTCCATTCTCTAGTTTTATTTAAGAATATTGAAGTACATGAAATATTCTAAAGCTATCAGCCATGTCAGCTGGTTAAAAAATTACCTACATTTCAGGCATTTTCATCATCCCAAACACCAGGGTCTGATGTAACATTCGATTCAGACCATCCTATTTATTAGCAGGCAGCCCATGATCAGAACTGAACGTGAGCCAATGGAGAGATAATGGTCCAGGACAGAGATGACCCATGAAATTTAGATCATTTTTAATCAACTGACATGCATTTAGGAAGTAGTAGAAAGCAGCGTGTTTGTTGACACATGTGACAAAATACTTTATCTGTTTAAGCATCATTACATGGATGAGTTCAAAAGTAATTTACAGAGAAATTGCAGAAGTAAATTTCATTCATCCACTAAGTTTTCAGGCTCTGAGAATGCATGCTATGACATTACACATGCACATCAATTTAATGAAGGTGTAGGAGGCCTAAAACATCTTTTGCAGTTATTTAATATCTGAATGTGACTAACATTTTTTAAATAAGTATGCACTAAAACATGTAAAAAATATAAAGGTATCTCTGTAACAGGCTGTGGAGATGTTGTGAGATGTCGAGGATCCCACATTTTCTAGACAATTGGCTCACAGATAGCAGTAAGGTTGTCAACCTTCCGCACTGGCCGCTTTCCCCACCCAGGAAGATTCCTGGTACTCTTTTCTGTTAGAGGCTGAGTCAACCCCAGGGCCATAATGCGGATGGAAGAATTAGGTCAATTGAAAATATTCCCCTCATCGGAACTTGAACACATGACCTTCCAGCTGATTTGTAGCATAGTACCTGAACCAACTACACTACCATGTAAGTAATAAAATATAGAAATATGTAATCACCATTTCCAGTACTAGGACTAGTTAGCTTCGTACGAATATCATAAACAGAATCATGCCGCACAAGATTTGAGGTTATTATGGCAGTAAATATGAAGGTTACTAATAATAATAGTTCCACCATGCACTATAATTTTATTAACTTATGTTCCACTGTATGTTTCGACCCTTATAAGGTCATCCTCAGGTGGAACTGCACATATGTACATGCATCAGTCTGTGTTCTGTCACGTCCCAGGCTCATCACCAGTGTGCACAACGTCCAGCAGCTCACTTCTGGGATATAACATTCATCATGAGGTGTTTCTGATCATGAAATTTTGTGGTTTACTTTCAACAACAGAGTAAGTCATAACTACAATTTATATTACTAATCACTCACCCACAGACACTGTGACTGGTTACTAACATTCTCTGTGATGCACCTTAACTCATTTCCTTCTATCTGCAACAAGATAGCATGCAGACAAGTTTCAGTGCATATCTGAAAACTGTGAAGTTGCAGAAATGTTCTGTGGATTCATAATTTCGTTCTACAAAATAGATTCCTACTCTGATGAAGAGATGTAATTGCAGGTATTTGAAATCAAATGCTAAGAACAAAAGAATAAGTTGGTAGAAATAAAAGAAAGTACAACCTGTAGCTTACCAATGAGCAATCTGGTACATTCTTTCCATATATGCATTTAAACTCTCCGGCTAACTGTAACAGAAATGTTAACTGCTTTAAGTTCTGTTACAAAAAATTATACAACTTATTTAATATGCCCAAAGGGTACATATTCAGTTATAGGAGATAATTATGTAGCGATGCTGTATACTCTTCCTCTTGTATTCTTAGTTCCATGGGACAAAGTCCTACTTGAGGAGCTTTACAGTAGGGTTAGTTTTATAAATGTAATTGCAGAGCATAACTATATTCAAGACTGGGACAGAAAAAGTAGCGAAATGAAATTATTTTGATCATACAATTCATATTCTCATCAAATATTGCATGCATGTGCCTACATAATCCTTTTTGCTCCTGCTTTTCTTTTCAAATAACTTGATTTTTATTATTTTTATTTCATTAAGTTTATCAAAATATGCTTTGCAGGGTGTGATAACAGTGTCATTGGTTAATTAATTTATATTATGTTCATATTTACCACATCCTTCAAGCATCAGTTAAAGTTTTTACTTTTGCATGAAATGAGAAAGACATAAGGATAGAAACAAGGTGGAAGAAAACTTTGATTTTGTTTTTAGTTACATACAATAAAAATCTTCTCCCCAAAGGAGATGAAGTTAATTTCTTCTTTTGAAAATGTATGAATTAATAGGTGTGTATACACACACACACACACACATTTGTATGTGTAAGAGTAAAATTAAATGTAACTCTGTCTTTATCAGTGTTTCATACAGCATAAATTTCAACATCTTTTCCTGCCTGAAGAAACATTTATAAAGTTAAAGTGAAGCTTACATTCAGACCCATCCACCATACATAACGTAATTCAGCACAACTGGCACATTTTTCTCCAGATTGACATGTCCATACTTTAAACTCCATTAGTGAAATATGCATTTCATCAATCCCAGTTACAGTATGCTCCATCTGGCCACTGTAGAAAAGAAAACACGCTGAAGAATAAATCTGCCAAACACTCCAGACAAGTTAATATAACCATCTTTTCAGTTTAACCTCTTTATCTTATACAAAAATGTATGCTTAATATATTGCCATGTCCATTCTCATGTCCATGTTTTGCCTCCAATGATTTTTATACAGGTGACCAATTTTCAGGAATATCCTGTCACTGGAGACTCCTCTCTTGTATGCTATGTTATTTTCAGTTGCACATAATACCAGCATGGTGGTAATCAAAACTAGCAGCATTTAACATATGGTCCTAAACTTCTGGTAGGCTACTGTCAAAAGACAGAGATTGTAAGCTNCGCTTTGTATGAATATCCTGTCACTGGAGACTCCTCTCTTGTATGCTATGTTATTTTCAGTTGCACATAATACCAGCATGGTGGTAATCAAAACTAGCAGCATTTAACATATGGTCCTAAACTTCTGGTAGGCTACTGTCAAAAGACAGAGATTGTAAGCTTTTCATTCATCAGCCCATACACTAACAGAACAATGCTCGACAATTACTAATTGTAAGATGCCTGACTACTTACTGCTTACAATTATGGACAGAGCTAATGGTCAAACTCGTGCTTTTAAGAATATCCTCCTTTGTGAATTTGGTATCTAAAAATACAGGTGGTGAGCAAAAGGCTTGCACCTTCAAATTATATTCTTTTTTTATTTTCAGTCTATAGCAGCCTCTGTATATCAAATTGAATGTTACATTCACCACCTGAAACAGAAAAGTAAATTTAAATTTCAAGATGTTTGAAACCTAAAAAATTTGTCTTGGTTTTAACATAATAATTCCAACTTTTATATATGCATTTTCTTCTCTTTTTATCTTGAAAGTGGATTATATGTCTCATGCTCCATTCCATTTGCAGTGCTTTACTGTTTCCTATTAAATATATTTTTTTATAAATGAAGTTATGAATATAAATCTGTGACATTGATTAAAGAGTATGGTCATTTGGCTGTAACGCCATTTAGTTCAGACAGTAAGTAAAGTAAAGTAAGTAAAGGTATCCTTGTAATAGGCCTTGGAGGCCCATGGGATTGTGAGATGTTGAGGTTCCCACATTTCCTAGACAATCGGCTCATAGATGGCGGCAAGTTTGTCAGCCCTACGTGCCGACCATAATACTGTAGCTTTCACATATTTATATATCCATGTATTATTTATTCATTTAGTTATTCTTTCAATGGCTCAGATCATGTAGCAATGAATGATAGAATGGACAGTCAGAGTTTGATTCTTGACAGTTCCAATGAGATCATAACAACATTCAGAATGTCTGTAAAGTCCATTGAGACTCCTTTCCTAGGAGTACTGTGACGTTTCCCTGGGACTGAAAATGGCTGGCGAGTGAAGCTCACCATTCATCTCCATTCACATCTGCGCCTGAGAATGCTGAATATTTACTTTCACAGTCATGTACGCCTCTGTAGTGTCACATTAAGCAAACAACAACTTGAACCATTATCGGCATTTGTGATTTTGTATCAGACCTTAAATGTATGCACATTGTAAACGTCAAATAAATTGATCATATCATAATCAGTGCATAGTAACTTTCTTACCTTTTCACAGAATGGATAGCTTCCATTCCCTTGGTCTTTTATGATTCTGCCATACCTTAGCGAATGATCTGACCAATGGACACCACTTTTATCTTTTGTAACATATGACTGTCCAAAACCACTTCCTTTACATTCGTCTTCTGTTACATTCTCAGATGATTGCAATACAAATCCATAATATCCCGGACATAACTTGTTGAATGCGGTGAACTGAAGTGTAACTTTTCCAGTATTTTGGTTTATATTTATCCATGTGAAGTTTCCTGGTTCAGATATGCAGTCACTTCTCCCTGGGATATGAAAAATTTGTTTTTGTAATTATTATAGTTTGCCCGAAAACACTGTCTCGTGAAACAAATTCAAAGTATGTTATGATTGCCTTAAATAGGCTCTTGAAATAAATAGCATTTATCTTCATTTATACAACTTATTCAGAAAGTGTTTAATATACATTTGCTGTGTTTGTTCTTGTTTATTTTTCAGGTATTATAATTTTTCAAGCTTCTAGTACAAAATTTAAACTTATTTTCAAATAACAGAATATTCCAAATATACTGTAACGTGTCTGCAATACAGAAGTGTAACTTCTATGGAGACGCCAGAATAGACCGTTACATAGGAAGTAACAATAGCGGCACTGTAATCCCAACAGTGAGCCGTTGTGTAGAGAACATCGAATCTCCACGGTTACGACAAATACGCGAAGTGTTCCCACGGAGACAACGCAATAACAATGGGTTATTGCGTAGGAAACGCGGAGCCAACAAAGCGACGTTTCCACCGCTATAACAGAGGGTTCGTTACCTAGCAGCGGCCAAGGTTATAAAAGCCCAGCTTCGACGAGAAGTCCTCAGTCTTCATCGAGCCAGCTAAGGAGCCAGTCTCGGATCAGCCTTCGGAGAAGAGAGTCCAGTGTCTCGCCGAATATTGTGAGCAGTGATTGTAACACTGCAAGGGCAAATGTTTGTAAAAGTGTGTGTAAGCAAGCGAAAGAAATAAATTCGCTATATCGGACAACGGCGTGAACTTATTTGTAGCGTGACACAAAATACATGCTACAATACTTTATATTTCTCATACTACACTGTTTTACGAGATCTGTACATATTATATTTCAATGCGTGTATAATTAATAGCTAATAATATAAGTAAAAATATAAAATCTTAAAATAGTGTAGTACTTCAAATATAATTGGAAATCTAGTTCCCTTTTCTATGTTTGTATCACATTGAAATCCTACAAATTGTATCACTTGGTACTGAACTGTTGTGGCACTCCAAAAAATTTGATGTTCATCTCTGTTTTTTCTTAGCAGTACAGTTTTGGAATTGATACATGCATTCTTTGTTACAAGCAGATTCTCTTCCTTATAAATTAATTTCAATAAAATATTCTTTTACAGAATGAAAAGCAAAAGAATTGATTTTATGTGTGTAAATACAAGACATAGCCTATGTCAATAGTTTGACTAAAAGGGATGAATAAAATGGAACTGAATTGGATTGAATATTACTGAAGGGTTATGGGCCACAGATATATTGTTATGTACCATATATACAGATTTCATACAGTATACATACTGCAGCCAAGTCACAACTACGATACTAATAACAGAAGAATAGATATTCATCCACATTGTTTCTTTTCACACTTTTTATGAAGTTAGGTTTGACTTATTAAGACACGAGTTTATGTTAAATGTTTTAGGTTGTAAATTATAAGCAAATGAAGCCTTTCTTGACATGATCTTGAAACAAAAGAAGAATACGCACCTACACAAGTGATATCCAAAGCAGTGATCTGTAACAAAATGCACTTACACTATCATACACAATTTAAATTATCTTCAAGGCTTTACACAAGTTTTAAAGATGGTTTAATAATAGGCTTTCTTGTTGTTTACTTGCATTCCAAACGTTTCTTAAAAGAATTAATCTGTCTTAGCAGATGGCACATTTGTATGCAGCATAACAGTGACTCTAAAATTTTCTTGACTGGTATCAAACTTTAAATTGCAACCTTATGGGACCATAAGCAAGTTCACTGCACATGATGGTACACAGCTGAAATAATAGAACTGAAGATATAACATGTTTTAAGGCTTTAGATAAAGTTACAACAGCCTCTATTTAAATTCTCAGTATCATACCTAATGTTAATATCTCTTGTTAAAGAAATATCACAAAACTTACAATAATATACAAAGTATATCTATGCTAAAGAAAATAAATATGAGAGGTCATTACCAGACATGAAAGGCATATTGAGCAGACACTAGGATGCAACGGACTATGGAATAAAATACACAGGAAAAAGGTACTATTACTGTTGTGATATAGGTGTATTATATATTAAGAAATTAGATTTTATATCACAAAGTCAATAGAAAGTCCGTCGAGTGTAACACTTTTTGTAGGTCACTTCTTTATCACTTCTGCCTTGATAGTGTAACGGACCAAAAATGAAACAATTCAAAATAGATTTTATATGACTATATTAAGAGTCTTGGTGGTCTCTTGATCATATATGTAATTTTATATGTTATTTTGATATATGGAATGTACTGTTGTACGTTAGTCTTGTTGTATGAGTATTTAAAAGTTTGACGATGATGACTATCTGATTATGTATGTATATTCACATGTTATATTGTATTGCTGACTTGTTCTATATCTGAGGCAGACGCCTCCATGGATTTTATAGAACTGCATATAAATGAATGAATGAACTAAGCAGGGTATCTAAATTGTGTACTAATCTTATTTTCAAATAACAGTCACTGCCAGGAGTTTCATGATTTAACTTAATCCATTGTAACAAATTATAGAAAATTATTTTTAATACAAAGTTGGCAGTCAGTTAATATATACTGGATAATTACCCATTCATTATCACTACAGTTTCAAATGATTTGCAAATTTCCTTAACAGACCAACGCTATTAATGAGTGGCATGATCATAAAACTGGAAATTAAGAATATAAATTTAGAATCACCTCCAATGGGGTGGAATTCCTATTCAAACAAATCGACTTACAATGACAGATAGACAGGCAGACAAGGAAGTGAATACAAAACATTTACATCTTGCTCTGTTTTAATAATGCCTTAGAAGTAGAAAGTGGAGTACATAAAACTGGCATTTCGTTAACAGATGGATTTAAAATTAATTCAGTTTATGTTTTAACTTTTAAAATTTCATTTCAGATATCCAGAAATGAGACAGTTCAGAAGAACTTGTTTAGAATTATGACAGAAATCATGAAAATGGGTGCAATTTTTTTCATTCCTGCTGATTTAGATCCAGATTTTTCTGGAATGGTTATTAATAGTTATCTGTAGGTATTGCAAGACAAAGTCCAAAATCCCATCCTCTTCAAGATTTAAAGAATATAAACGATTTGTAAAATGTTTAATGATGCCATAATATTGTAGATGTTAGCTCATATCAAGATCAGAGGATTATTATGCAGGCTGATATGAATGGTAATAATAGGGAAGTGGACTGTTTCAAAATATTATACCATAATTAATCTAGAAGGAATGTGGGAAATATGAAAAGGCTAAAGCAAGATGGGAACTCAAAACGTGCATCTTCTGTATAACAGTCGTGTATGTTTCCACTAAGCTAATATCCCCTTGTCCAAACAACTGTTGTTCATCAGTGGGAGGTTCTTCCCTTCTTGCCACACTGAAGTTTATCCTTAATTTTTTCTCACAGTCAGATTATTTTTCTAATTCAAAGTGCTCAAAAAACTAAAGGGTGACATAAATATGAGCCAACAGAATTCACAAAAATGCGATCTTGCAATATGATAATTCTGTACACTACGGATTAGTAGTTACTATAGGATTCTGACGATGGTGTATAACACACTGATATGTTGGGATTTTGGACTTTATCCATCGTCCTGGCTTTTAAGATAACAAATAAAAACACGACGTTTCGGAAACTGGATCTGTTTCCGTCCTCAGGTGAAGGAAAACACCTAACCAACCCAACTGAATAGGTGTTTTCCTTCACCTGAGGACGGAAACAGATCCAGTTTCCGAAACGTCGTGTTTTTATTTGTTATCTTAAAAGCCAGGACGATGGATAAAGTCCAAAATCCCAACATATCACTACTGATTAGTATCTCTCATGTGTTTATAGCAGTGGTTTGAACATACAAGGACAAGTTCGAAACTCGGTCATACAATTTTCTAATTATTCTATGTTGCAAGGTATGATACCCTGTAAAATACTGTATACTTACATTCTCATCTGGACATATCATGGGTATATAATTGCAATTGCAATGTGATGTCAAAATGGTCATCAGAACAACATACAGCTCTTTTGTTGTCTCATGTTTTGATATAAACAGACAACAAACCATGATGGTGTCTAGAACTGCAAATAAAATTGAATAAAAGAAATGTAATTATCACTACTAAGTTACAATATGATCAGTGGCAGCCTGCCCTTAAGGGCCAGAAGTTTAGTCCCCCCAGCATCTAATGCCTCAATGTTCAGAGAGTAGTTAGAAGAATTTCTAATTTGTCTGGCACTACATATTTCAAAACCAGCAAAGATGTTCCATAGGCTGTAGAAAGTTCATAGAGGGACATGCTTCATGGGCCCTAGTCTTAACTCACTTTTTGATGTACACTCCTTCCATGTTCTGATGGTGCTCAGTAGACATTCAGTCACAAGACGCCATTAACTGGGATCATGGTGGAAGAAATAAACCTAGGGGTAAGGCAAGTGGCAGAATTGGAGCAGGGAAAGTGGGATAGTTCTTCTAGAAAAACTCCAGCAGGTACAACAGATTGTTGCAAATATAATGACAAATTTGTTATTACTGTCATTTAAATTACAATTACACGGTGAATCAGCAGTTTTATTTGGAAGTGCTGACAAAGTTACGGGAATCTGTTCGGAAGAAAAGACCCGAACTCTAGCCTAACACGTGGATCCTCCACCATGACAATGACCCTCCGCATGATTCGTTAAGAGTTTGCGAGTTCCTGGCTAAGAAATCCATTACAAAAATGGGTCATCCACCTTATTCACCTGACTTAACCCCCTGTGATTTTTGGCTCTATCCAAAATTAAAAAATGCCACGAAGCTACAAAGACTTACTGACATTACTGACATTCAAAGCAATGTGACAGAGTTACTGCGGGGTATTCCGGAAAACGATTTTCAAGACTGTTCTCGGCAGTTGCACCATCGTCTCACGAAGTGCACAGCTTCACAAGGAGAGCCGCTAGTGTACAATTAAGCACATTTTGCTTTCACAGAGCTATACCGGGAATTAAATTGTCGCACCTCGTATATTGTAAAAGAAATAAGTGTATTATCGTGCTAAACGTTCGAGGAACTTGACAAAGATCAAGCCTATTCATAAGAGGTAAACCCATTCCTCCGTACATAAGGAGTATGACCGCAGAGGTTCAGCGGGGGGGGGGGAAACTGGTCATGAGCCTGAAGAGGTTCGGCGCCAAGAAGAATTGATTGACGGTAAACAGCCAGTCTTAAAGTAACTCTGACTATTTTCGCTATCAAAACTACTGATGTCTGTTAGTAAATTTCGTAATTAAATCAAAATATCGTAGGAGTACAGTGGTTTCGTGCTGCAAAAATTACCGCCTTTAAGGGTCTAAAATACGAAGAAAATACAGTGACTCATTAAAGACCTAAGGTACACACATGGACAGACGCAAGGATGTACAGATTGTACTCCCACAAATCTCTCTTGGATTTATGTCTAGAAAATGCATGTAATTCCTCGTTGAAATCTAGAGTCTGTTTCCAAAATTTTACATTTGTATGTTGTTTACTATGAGAATGTTACAGACGACATCTTCTGTACAGCGATAAAAAGGAAATAAGCAGTCAGCTAACGGCCATTGTACGAGTATAACGTGACATCATGTGCCAAGATTTGAGTACGTAATGTGATAAAAAATTCAGTACTTCTGTACATTCGGGGTCCAATTTCCTTGTGAGTTCTTGGTACTCTGTTACTTGGGAAACGGCAACGAATGAAATATTTTTCCGCGAAGGAAGAAGGCTTCCTTTCACGTTACCAAGTAGGACTTCCCGTTACAGAGTTGACGCCACGGAAGGAGCAAGCTAAGTATATGCGCTTCTGGGCAATTGCTTGCGTAATTAAGATAACAGACGTGGGAGGGAGGTGAGAGGCATGTCATGAGAGATTACAAAGCAATTCTGGCGGCTTTTAGGAACACAACAAAATTATCAAGCACCAGGATCCAGTGAGTAAATGCGTAACACAAACGTGGCTCAACAGGCGTCGGTACTTGTATCCCTGATGGGGGGGACGACGACGACGACCGCATTCTAAGCCCCCCTGTGGTACCTTAAGATTGCATGGCTGGAATTGTATGGCTCAGAGATACGAGTATATGAATTTCCTATTTTCACAACCTCATCCACAATGTTTATGTAATGCAACCAGATTCGAAGCAGCATAGTTAAGATATTTGGGAGCGGCAGTAACGAATCAAAATTTGACACAGGAAGAAATTTAGCGGAGATTGAGTTCGGGTAATGCTTGGTACCATTCAGTCCGGAAGCTTTTGTCTTCTCGTCTGCTGTTTAAAAACATAAAAATTAGAAAATACAAGACTATAATTTTGCCTGTGGTTCTATATGGGTGTGAAACTTAGTCTCTGACAGTAAAGGTGGAACATAGACTGAGGGTATCTGAGAACAGGGTGCTGAAGAAAATATTTGGGCCGAAGAGAGACGAAGTGACGGGAGGCTGGAGAAAACTGTATAATAAAGTGTTTTTCCTAACTTGTACGCTTCACCAAATATAATTAGAATTATCAAGTCAAGAAGGATAAGATGAACAGGGCATGTAGAACGAAAGGCGAAGAAGAAGAATGCATATAAGATATTGGTGGGAAAGACAGAAGGAAAGAAACCATTAGGAAGACAAAGACGTAGGTGGGTGGATGCTATTAAAATGGATTTTAAAGAGATAGTGTGGGGTGGTATGGACTGGATTGATTTGGTTCAGGATAAGGGCCAGTGGAAGGCTCTTTTAAATATGGTAATAAATCTTTGGGTTCCATAAAATGTTAGGAAATTCTTGAGTACCTGCACAAGTGGCGGCTTCTCAACAAGGGATCTGATCCATGGAGTTAGTTAGTTAACAAGCTTCGAACCAATTGACGGAATTTTCTTGTAGGGCGAAAATGGTTGTATACTAAAGCTAATCATCCTCTTCTTGTGATATAGATAAAGAAGGCCACGTTCGAATTGCAGTGCATATTGCTTTTATAACAAACATTTGTCACCTCACATTTAAATACAACGTGATTTTTAAATGTTGATTTTTGCCGAATCTGAAAAATTATCTCTTCTTGTTGTCTCAGCTGTCAAATCCTGCATAAAAATAATAAAAAAAAGTAAAGCTATCCCTGTAACAGGCCGTGAAGGCCCATAGGGTTGTGAGACGTTGAGGGTTCCGCATTATCTAGAGACAATAGGGTCAAAGATGGCGGTAAGGTTGTCAGCCTTACGCACCGGCCGCGCTATACTCCCCGGGAAAATTATTTAATTAATCCTGCATCCTGACCTTAATTACCATATCAGCAGAACTTTCGCACGTGCCTTGATATTCAACAAAGGCCGAATCTAGAAACGGTGACACGACAAATTACATAACTGACATTAAATAATAAATCCTTTTTCCGTCGACCATTGTGAAACTGTACTGAATTTCTTAAAACAGTTTTATTTCCATTGCGGCATGATGTGCCAATTAATGGCATCAGCCTGAAAAAGGATCTGCAGAAAGTTTTCTTTACCAAAATATGATAACAATAACAATAACAAGAACAAGAATATACTTTTATACGATGTGCCGCTTCTGGCGGACGTCACGTTCACCTGTACTTCAAGCCAGTCCACACAGAATGTATGGCATGCCAAGTAAGATATTTTAAATTTCATACACTGCGATTTTTATGTGAAGTTAAAAGTCAAGGTAAAGTTATCCCTTTAACAGACCGTGGAGGCCTACAGGGCTGTGAGACGTCGAGGTGCCCATATTTTCTATGCAATCGGTTCAAAGATGATGGCGAAGTTTGTCAGCCTTAAGTGTCTGTCACCCTTTACCCCCAGGAAGATTCCTGATACTCATCTCTGTTAGAGGCTGAGTCGGCCCCAGGGCCATAGTGCGGCTGGAAGGATTAGACTCATTGAAAATCCCAATGGCCTAATCGGGAATCGATTTGTATGTATTTAATTTTAATTTAACAGAGAACAACTACAGTATGTACGGAGTTCGTTGTTGGTTGAGGCACTAGCTACAAGCCAGAAGGTCGCGGGATAGATTTCCGATGTAATTGGATTTTTTAATTGACCTAATCCTTCCAGCCACACTATGCCCCTGCGGTCAACTCAGCCTCTATTCGTATTATGAGAGGGGGTGGGTTTCCCCATGCACTTAGACCAGTTATTGGTCCACTGTACGTCCCCCTTTAATTTCTACTGTCGCCATACCCTACCGGTAACGGTGCGTGCCATCAGTCCCCGTAGAGCCAACGAGGTCGGCCCTCGGTACCTTGATGCTTCCCCCATCCACCAGAGGCATTGGAGACTACTTGGGCGGGAAAGGGCCTGTAATTTAGCTCAGAGGTCTCCTAGAGACATGAGGTTCTTTTACGTGCCGTAAATATACGACATGGGACACACGGCTTAAAGTCCCTCCCTGAGGACTTGTTCCCTGAATTTTTCTGCCCTTAAAATTTCCACGACCTCCGCCGGGTTTGAACCCGCGTACCTTGAATCATGAGGTGGGAAAGTTACCCCTAGACTACGGAGGCCGCAGAACTCAGCCTTTAACAGAAATGAGTAGCATGAACCATTCTGGGGTAAAGGGTTGCCGGAGCGTAAGGCTGACTACCTTACCGTCATATGTGAGCCTATTGTCTAGAAAATGTGTGGGAGACTCGATACCTCACAATCCTATGGACCTCTACGGCCTGTCACAAGGATATCGTTACCTTTTTTACCTTATTTCGGAAAGCAGGCAAATTATGTGCATCTAGGCTGGAAGCGTAACAAACGAACACAGTAAAGCACAAACAAAATTAGTTCTGTTACATGATATTACTTGCACGTAGATCCAGGCGTACACAGATAAAACCAGATGACAATTAACTTCTAAATGTCAAGTCCTACTTTAAACACCCATTTCTTTTAAAGGAAGAAAAAGAAATTACACTCTATATTATTTTTACACTAACCTTTTAAAACAAAAGAGCCACTAAGTAAGAGTGGAAAGTCCGCGCCATAGCTCAAGCTGTTAGTCGCTGGCTTTCCACCGCGGCGGCCCGGGTTCGATCCCGGGTCTGGTCAAGTGGGATTTGTGGTGGACAAAGTGGCGTTGGGGCGGGTTTTCTCCGAGTACTTCGGTTTCCCTTGCCAATTTTCATTCCGCCAAATTCTCCATCATCATAATCACCCGGGGCAGGCTACAATAGGCCAATCAGTGGCCGCCGTGCCGAGTGGACAGCGACTTAAAAAAAATAATAAAAAAGTAAGTGTGGACGTGTGCCACAACACGTTTGATTCCATTCAATTAACTCTTACTTTGATTTAATAATTCCCGCGTCTTGGGCAATTCCCGCTAAGCTTTTGCGTATATGACACCACGCTAATCGCAAACCGATGAAGAAATGTCACATAAAACTTCAATCAGAACACTATCACTTTTCAACAAACACTACGAAAATATTACCCTTTAAAGTTACTGAACAATTCAATCACAATATTCGCACAATACCTTTCTTCCTTCAATACAGAAGAGTTAAAATTTGCAGAAAATGAACGCAACCTATCACAACGAGGAAACACTGAACTAACTTCGCACACAGTCATCCAATCAACCGCAACACGCCGTGTGAAGCCTACTTTTCCTCATTCCTCAATGCGCGTGGCTCGCAGCTCGTAAATGGTAACCATGGCAATCCTGACGTCACACGGCCGTTGTATTTAAAACGCGTAACAAGATGTACTCGCACATCTACGACGCTGGAAAACAAAAACCAGCGCGTGTCCCCTGGCACGTAAAAAACTCCATGATTTTAGTCCGCAAGCGAAGTATACCGACCGAGCGACCGACGCTTCTCGGCGTAATTTAGTGCCAACTTTAGCGGGTAGAGGGTGTCGCGTGGTCAGCGCAACGAATCCTCATGGCCGTTAATTTCGGTTTTCTAGATCGGAGTCGCTATTTCCTTTAAATAGCTCCTCAGTTATCCTCATGAGGCTCAGTGGACCCCGTTCCAGACCCACTTCTCAAAAATTCAATTTTTCTACAGAGAATACATAGAGAAACTAGACATCAGTACACCATATTTTATGTGTGGAGGAGAGGATACATGTATATATCAATACACAAATAATATTCAGCTAAATACAAAATATACTTTTATTAATGAAATAAATAAATATATTTTGTAGTACAGTTATATTTTTTAGTTTTCTTAAAATGATTTCACAATCATATTGCCATAGAATTCCATATTTGAAGAGCTGCAGTTTCTCCAAAGCTTCTGTGATATTCATCCTCTGACAACAGACTTGAAATAATATTATCTTCAACTACATGTTAACTGTTCAATGATTCCCTGACTGCTTAATTGCCAAGACATTGATAAGGTTGTGGAAATTGTACTTTTATTGTTTTACAAATACATGTCAATCTTACCAGACAGTTAACTCCAACTACTAAACTCTCTCTCCAAGTCCCATCTTTTGGTTGCATAATTACTGGTAGACTTAAAGCTTCATATTGTTTGGATAAACCCACAAAATAATCATGAGTGGTTTATTTCCAATCATTATTATCACACAATTCTTCTTCACCAGATAACTCTCTTTACCACAGCCTTGCAAAACGAAAGTTTACAAATCAGTAACCATTCAACAAATTATCATTTGCATTACACTATACAAACACAAACATCCTGTATGTTCCTGACTAGACTGCTCAATCACAGTGTACAAAAATAATACCTTCCAAACAACCCAATCTATATTTTTGGAATAAAGCCTAATTCCTGCTGGGTCACTGAATATATGAGGGTAAGTCAATAAGTAAATTACAAATGGATATAGAACTTAAACAAATAAGAGTACTGATTTGAAAAATGCTTTTATTTCTCAACATAATCTCCCTGTACATTGAGGCACTTGTCCCATTGTTTCACAAGCCCCTGAAAACCAGCAGCCTAAAATTCTTTGGGCTGCTGTTGGAACCAGGCGGTGACTTCCCTTTCTACAGCTTCATTGTCATGAAAATGTTCAGCCGAAAGATGATGTTTAAGAGGGCTGCACAAATGGAAGTCGCTTGGAGCAAGATTGGGGCTATATGGAGGATGCTCGAAGACTTCCCACATGAAATTTCGCAGTGGCTCATTTGTCCTGTTGGCAGTATGGGATGCATATTGTCATGCAAGAGCAACACGCCTTTGGCGAGGAGTCCTGGTCACTTCAGTTGAATGGCCTTACGAAGTTTACTGAGGATGTTACAGTAGGAGTCGGCATTAACGGTTGGAATGTGGTGAGCAGTATACCTTCGTGATCCCAGTCACTGCTTGGGTCCGACAGCAGCCCAAAGAATTTTATGCTGCTGGTTTTCAGGGGCTTCTGAAATTATGGGACAAGTGCCTCAATGTACAGGGAGATTATGTTGAGAAATAAAAGCATTTTTCAAATCAGTACTCTTATTTGTTTAAGTTCTATATCCAGTTGTAACTTACTATTGACTTACCTACATATTTCAGCCAGTGTAGGCTATGAGTACAATATACCATAACAAATGAATTTAAAATATATAAATGGAATTCACTCCAGTATATATTTTCTTGAAAGGAACAGTTTAAAGAAATTTCATATAATATTAAGTCTTACTAAAATCTACAAGTTTAAATATAATCTGGAATATTATTCACGCACATTTGAGAGGTACAGGAAACAAGGATGTACCTTTATCTGACAACTCTGCATGACAGCAATGCTCGCTCTAAGGTGTACTTGTGCGTGAATGTATAGGGGCTGTGCCATTCTTGCACAAGAGTCCCATTCTCCTGTGCTTTTCAGAGCTTATAAATTTAATGCCTGTTATAAACATTCATCAAAAATCACTGCCCCCTAACCAAAGGTTTCCCAAGCCAACCAACTACTACTCAGAAGACACCATGGCCTGCACACCTGCATCCCAGGCTTAGAGGGAACGTTGCATGAGACTATGAAATCAGAGTATCTAAACACAAAATTTAATTAAGATAAAATAAGGAACTAGTAATAAAATTTTTGTTAAAATATTAAAAATTAACATTATAATACACATATCAGAAAGCTGAAGGAAGGTAGAGAGCACTTAACAGAAAAAGGTTCAGCACAGAATTATATCAAACACTGGATTTTATCTGTGCATCTGGTGTAGTTACTCTCACTCCTAACCCATCCCCATACCAAGCTTCTAAGCTGGATGACTACCCACTGTCAACCACCTACAACTGCTTATTCAGCAACTTCAGAATTACTCTCCACACGTGGGAGATCTGTGGTAGCAATGGACATGCCCAATGTCCCTTACGTACATCTTTATAAGATACTAAAGGTTGATGCCAGAACATGGTCACCACTTTTGGAATGACTGTACCCAGTTTATTCTGCTAATGTAATAACTACACTACTGCACAGCATACATTCCCTGGTAAAGATGTCACTATAACCGAAACTCTTCTTCTGCCTTATCAGCAATCATTTTTGCAATAGCAAGAGAAGATGTTGCACCTGGTGATGGTGCATTACGGCAATGCAGGATTCTCTTGCCAATGCCTTTATCACCTATCTCAAAAACAAAATCGTCCACCAACATTCCACTGCCGTCCATTGCTTGGGCACGTACACCTGTTGGACCTCTGCAAAATAGAGATATTAAACTGATCCAATGACTTCAAAGTAGAGATATGCAGGCAGAAAGTGTTTAAGACATATATTTTGGCTCCTAGTGAAAGGGACCTGAACATCAATGTCCATACTGCCTACATTATTTAACAAAATATGAAGTCCTGCATCAGAAAGACATGAAGTCTTCATGCTGAAGAAATAATGTTTAAGTAGACTATATAGTTCAGTGACTGCAATCACAAATTCAAGTTATCACAGATACAAATATACAACTAATTCTTGTATCACCCATAATGAAAGTTAATAAGAGTAACCTGTGTGCACCATGGACACATAGTTTAGTACTGAAATAATTCAATTGCATTTGTGAGCTAATGAAACACCACAATATGTTAAACTGTTACACAATACAGATGTAGCAGTTACAACTAATACACTGCATGGACACTCTGCAAGAGATGTCTTTCATAAGACAGGAAATAATACTTCTTATCTCGGCACATTTGTAGGCAGACTTAAAAAAAAACTTTACAGAATTAACAAAGGTCAAGCAATAGCAGTAATATAACTGACAGGACCAACCTTCTGCAATGAGATTCTGAATGCCTGGCATTACATGAAATGAGTATAATTTGTTAATTAACTTATAAAATATTGCAACTTCAGGCTTTTACAAGCAGTTCATAATCTATAAATATATTATAGTAAAAAGACATAACTGGGACAAAAACATTCTGCCATATGTAAAAAAACCTATTCCTGTAATATTGAAATTTGGCACATCAATTAGTAAAATAATTGTTTGATGCAGCATATATTCATTTAGTATCACCTTTTTTTGCTATATTCAAAGCTGCACATAATAAATGCCTGTTAGCTCCAATGCGTCTGTCTCCAGAGACAGTGAAACCACCACTTAATGTCTCACAAATTAAGATTTTCCTTCATTCAACATTCAATTTCAAAGACCCCCAGGTCAACAACCTGAATGTGAAATTTCCTCCATTTAGGATTTTTCTTAATTTTGTGTTCAAATCCACAAATACATCTTAAATGGGGGTTTAAATGTAATAACTTGAGTACTGCAAAACAGATTTTCATTAAATTAAATATCAGAAAGATCTTCTAAAATTTGTTGACATATTTCAGTTCTGGTTAAATAAGATATTAATGAAAGATTTCATATTATGACCAACTGTAACATACATGGAACACACCAAATATTTATTGCTGTAAGAAACATTTCAAATAAAAGTTGTAGAGTATATAAAACACAGTTTTCTATCCCATATAATTTTTACTCAAGTCTTACAGCTTTTGAGATAATTAAACAAAACACAAGAAATGCATCAGAATTGTTACACTATATGTATATTTTATAGCATGTTTATTTATAACATAGAAATTGAGAATAAGAAACATCCTTGTTCCAGCACACCAGTATACACTGCATCATTATCTTTGAGGTGAATGAGGCAGGAGTAATCCCAATGAGGTCATATGATGAACTAGACTAAATATTACATATATTTTACATTACATGTTTGATTTAAACAAATCTATCACCATTATCTGTGTGCTCTGTATTACAAGAGTAAAATAAGATTTGTATTTTTTAAGGAAAATCATGTTTAAGAAGACAAATAACCAAAACTACAACATACCTTGACAGATCATCAGCTGTAATTTCTGGTATAAATTTCTTAATCCCTGCCAGCTGAAGTGTTATAAATGCAGACTTTACCATCTCTGATATTCCAAATATGCTGTTCTTTAATGCCATCTTGCGAAAACCACCATATGACAAAGTATCCATCAATTCTTTGATATTAATGTCACCCCAGCTGAAACAGAAGAAAACACACTGTTAATGGAATATGACATTATTTCATGACATATTTCCAATTGCTAATGCACATGGCAGCTTACCCATATCCCTCTCGTTTCAGAGCAAGAACAGCATTTGGGCCAATCCAGATACTTCCATCCATCCGAGGAGTGAAATGTACACCAAGGAATGGAAATTGTGGATCTGGAACCTATTATGATAAGTCTGTAAACACATACTCTTTCAGTATGAAATTCAAAATAGAAACAGGCATTTTGAAAATAAGTTATTTACCAAAAATAAAAGTAAATCATATTTTAATGGAAATATCAATAATTTCCCTCAGTCCCTCCAGGTAAATACAACAATAGCACAGTTCCTCAAATTAGGCTATGACTGCTTCCTTGCACCTTTCAAATTCATTATTCATAAATCATTCTATTCTTTGGTGCTATATAATCTGAGCCATTGACAGTATTATTAAATAAGCCATAAATAACGAAACCAATGAACTATGAAGAAACTCAATCAGCACAGTGTTTTTAAAGTTCTGTCATGTGTAGCAGTGACTAAAGATGGGGTTCAGATTGGTAATTGGATTCATTAACCACCTACAGGTCATAACTACAAATAATTATTACACTATTGGTGATTTATACAATTTACATTCACTCCACAGTAATCTTCTCACTCTATTTCCACTAGTTTTCACTATACGTTTCCTGGCAATGGATTTCTAACACAGGAACTGTAAAAGTCTCACTAAACTACACACTCCCAATATCAATGTACTACAGCACTTGTAATGTCACACACTAAGTTTTATAATTCTTCTTCTGGCCACACTGCTGTTCTCTTGGAACTTTTGGAACACAAGTCCAGCCAATTTCCATTCCTGCATTCTCCCACATCCCCTCAGCACGTACCATGCCCAGTCAGAGTCAGAGTCAGAGTCAGAGTCACGTTACCACTGACGGTCAGTCAGTCTGTCTGTCTTGGTGTCGAGCCCCAGCTGGGGCTCATGACCAGATATTTCTTTTGTATGAAAGTTACTGTCCTGTCCATGTGTAGCGCCCTCTCTGACGAGAGGTCGGGTCTGTCATTTGTTAGTCAGTCTGTAGTAATTTGTCCATTGTCTGTATTTACACATATTTGCAATACATACTTATATAAATGTACAATATTTACACGGCCTCCGTCAGTCCAGGCTAGGTACAGCAGATTATGCCCTTTTATATATATATAAATAAATATCCTAATAGTATTAGCTATCACGGCAGTCTAGTCACTTGAACGGTCGTATGCCTGACCGCCGCCAAGTTTAAGCCTCTTATACTTTCTGTGTCGGGCTTCGCCTTGTCCGATGTTGCGAACATTCTCATTATCATGATTTTGTATGACTTCTGCTTGTTGCCTGCATAATTTTGTTATGTAATCATAAACGTATGGAATTTTGAATGCCATGTGCAAATCGCGGACCGGTGTGCGCCTTGGAAAATTGCCAATCGTGCGGAGAACCTTGTTTTGCAGGCGCTGCAATTTCACTAGATGAGTGTCTGCCGCGAACTCCCAGGCGGGACTAGCATAAGTCATTACGGATCTAATAAGAGCTTTATGGAGGGTCAGTTTAATGTTGGCGCTCAATCGCTCACTTTTGAATAGGGAGTACACTCTAATGAATGTTCTGAAGGCCTTGGCTTCGATCATTTCTATGTGTAATCTCCAAGTCACTCTCTTATCGAAGATTACACCTAGATACCATGCCCAGAAAACACAGCCCCTCTATTATTGCATGGTGCAGACCACACAGAAAACATGTGTCACAAGTCAGATTGAAAGTTCACTGGTCCGTTACCAGCACTGGGCGTGGTGCAGACGACATGGAAAACACAGCCTCATCTATTGTTGTGTGCTGGACCATGTTTACAGAGTTGTTGCTTGGAAACATGTTGATCAAATCCATTACAGTATTTTTTCTCCATATTTTGCAATTTTCCAGTACTGCTTTGGCTTTGTGGTTTATAAGTCAGGAGGGATACTGGAATAATAAGTCATAGCCTATTTTAAGTCATTATTTCTATATTTACCTGGATGAATTTACATATGGTAAATCTAGAGGATCAGTTCAGTGATTAGGTTGGGTTAACAAGGGCTTAGCAATTGAAAACTTCATAAAAAATTTGGTTAATTAACCTACTGTTGTATGCAGAAAGAAAAAAGAAGAAAGTGTTAGGTGACAAGAGACACTTTCTCTACAATATCTGCTTTTGTCATAAAACTGTTATAACAAAAATACATGTAAATATTTGGCATAACTCAGGGCTCAATTAGCCTCATTCACAGTTTGTGTTTCTGAGTGTTCCACTTTCTACACTTTCAAAATCTGGTCATCCTGCTATAAGCACACATCAGTGCCAGGACTGGTTATAAGGGCGAGTGCTGGGAACATTAAAAGCACACCGAAATCATCTTTTAAGAAACTCCTTCAGCATGATGCATTCCATGCAAAACAAAAGTGGACATCTTGGATGTATATCTGACTTGATGGCATGAATCATATCTGAGGACCAACTAATGCTTCATACATAACACTTACTGGATATATATTTCCTTTAATCATATGCTGCTTTTCTGGGTTCAGAAGGAGATATTCACCACGAAATGGAATGATCTTAGGATCAACCTTGCCACCTGACATTTGTGCTAGATGATCAGACTGGAGGCCTCCACATGTTAAGATGTAACTCGCTTTTACAACCTAGAAGCACGCACTTCATGAGAAGATAAATATACAAGCAGAGTTATGCGACATATAGATCAATTACAGGTGTGGGTTTCAGTTGTTTATACAAGTGTAGCACATGCCTATATTTGCATAATTTTTATACTCATCAGCTTTAGTTTCAAACATTTTTTTACAACAAACAAACAAACAGGGGTTTGCTTTCAGTAGTACATACTGTCTGTCTACAACAGATTTGCAGTTCTTGAGCATAGTTCTAGCTTCCTCTGAGAGAAAAAGAAGGTTTAATGGCAGATAACTAAAAGCTTATAAATCTTACTATATAAAAAACTTAAGCAAGTACAAATATGGATATGTGTGAATATTAGATATGTAGGGGAAAAATCATTACTAGGGCTACCTGAAAGTAATGAAGTTTCCTATTATTAACCAAAGATGATTAGGTATAATACAAAAACCTTTAGCATGTAATTAACGAAACCAAATAATAACATACTGTATGATGAATTTGTTTTATTTCTTATCTGCCAATGTATGACAAATTTAACAGTGACAGTAGGGCTACTTAAATTATATCTCTCATAATAAACAAATCAGCTACTATCACAGCAAGATATAACTTAAATCTCAGAGGAATTTTATCATATTCATTACAATAGTTCACACGTGCACTACATCATCATGTACAGTAACCATCAACTGCAATTTCCATAAGTCATTCATCTTGAAATAAACTGGGCCCTGGATACCTCAATATTGAACAAAAAAGTTTATATAATTTTTCACTGCCTCCATTTCTAATAAACAAATTTCAGAGTGTTCTAATAAAATATCAAAGTGTTTTTTCAATGAAAAAAGGAAAGAAATTAAGTTGTGTGCCTTATTCCCCTGTGAATCTGGAAATGGCCTCAGACCAAAACACACGAGTAGAAGTTTTAATCATATCTGGACTCAGGCTAAGGAATAAGAGCGAATGTTACATAGAATCTTGTAGTACTTGGCCTCTCAATTGTTTCAATTCCCATTCCAAAACAAGTTGAAAGCTTTAACTGTGATGCCGATCAAAACTTACATCATTCTTCCCGTGCACAGAAACAGAATATTTGTTTCCATCACCTTTAGATGTCAGTGAACTTTCTGCTGCTTCTTTGAATGAAGTAACCTTAAAATGCAGATGAATCTTGCCACCCCTTTCTGTGAAATCCTTTCCATATGATCTTGTCACTTCGGCCCAGTCAACTATACCAGTGTGTGGGGACCAAAGACCACAAATTCCCTAAAATTGGGGGCTTAAATCAGCCATATTCCAACACCAATATTACAAAGGTTCTCAAATGACAGAGTTTACTAATCCTATATGGATGTAATTCCAATTATTATTATCTTAATTAACAAGTGCATGGAATTAATCAAGTAATTATAATTGTGAAAGTCAATGAATATTAGTGTCCAGTTAATACCATATATCAATACCATTTTTTATTTACTGCTTATGGAACTTCTAAATGAAAACAAGTTTCACAAACTTTGTGAGAAATTTTACATAATTACATAACTTGCTGCAGATATTTACTGATTTAGTGCAAGTATGTCAAACTCATTATTGCATAAGGTGCACACTGTGATAATACATGTTTCAGGCAGGCCACAATTTCTTTCCATTAGCTTATTTGCAATTACTATACCACACACGAAATATTCTAACCAACATATTCACATTAACCTATCAATAAATCTGGGTTTTATTTATAGTAAGCAGCCCTAACACAAACCATTCAGATATAATTAATGTAATGGTGACCATACTGTGTAAATATATCAAAGATTTTAAATTAAACTAAGTTATGTTGGAATTATGGGACTTTTGAACTTTGGCCATCATCTGGTATTGTAAAAACCAGAGAACACAGTGTTTCAGTGGGTCCCTTAGAAATATTTAACTTCTATCACTGAACAACCCATGTCACTACTATAGATGTATAAATACCTGAGACCATACATTGTTGAAGGAAGATAACAGGAAAATACACAATAAAAATTGTTATAACGCATGCACAGTCCTAAAAAAACATTATTTCTGAGTGTTAAACACTATCTTCAGAATCCTTAAGAACCCAAGTTATGTTGGGTTTGAGGTTCTCATAGCAGTGGTTACAGAGAGTTCTATCTTCTTGGATCTGTCATCTAGAGCAGAGAGCTCTGCTTAGTGTCTGCTTCTTGTTTTGCTTACTCTTCAACCCTGAAGATGGAGGCAATATGTCCCTCCAAAACATCGGGCTGACTTTTGCCAGACTACACAGTATTACATCACAAAGACAGAACTTTACATTAAGAGCACTGAACTACAGGGGACCTGTCACCAGTATCTAACTTCATGCATGTTCAAAACACTTCAATGTCATCTGAATATAATCATTATAAATTTTTAGTTTATTATAGCCACTTCAATGAGCTAAAGCCATGCTTTACCTGACAGTGGGGCTCAATTTCTTTAATCATACTGGCACTGACCATCTGTAAGTCTTTTACACCATTCTTCATTCCCCGTTCATTGAGATCATGAAGTCTCTTTTCCTCGACAGCATCTGTAGCCACAATTAACTTGCCACACTTTTTGTATGGAATACTATGTTCATCAAAGTACTTGTATGCCAGATTCAAACCTTCCACACAAAGCTTTGCTTTAAGGGTGCCTGGTTTGTAATATATGCCAGCATGTATGACACCACTATTATGCCCTGTCTGGTGACAAGCGAGATCCTTTTCCTTCTCCAGTACAGCCATCTTAAGATATGGGTGGCGAAGAAGAATTTCTCGTGCTGTTGCCATTCCCAAAATACCTCCTCCAACGACCACCACATCATATTCTTTAGAAACATTCTGAGACGAACTGCAAGAATACAAGAAAAAAGGACCTAACATAACAAAAAAATATATAGGTGTGGGTGTGGGTCTCCATTTCTCTGCATAAGCATATGTCTCTGTGTAATTATTTAGGCAGCATATGCTAGCACTTTTAGGTCTATAGATGCAGTATGGTTTATGATCGCTCATTATTTGTCATGATCATCAGTTATGTTAATCAAGATTCAGATTTATATTGTAAGGAGGACTAAGGAGACATAGTCTCATTCTTACACTTACATGGTAACTATATAACAAAAAAATATATAGGTGTGGGTGTGTGTCTCCATTTCTCTGCATAAGCATATGTCTCTGTGTAATTATTTAGGCCGCATATGCTAGCACTTTTAGGTCTATAGATGCAGTATGGTTTATGATCGCTCATTATTTGTCATGATCATCAGTTATGTTAATCAAGATTCAGATTTATATTGTAAGGAGGACTAAGGAGACATAGTCTCATTCTTACACTTACATGGTAACTATATTCATTTTTGTGTTATTCAGAATTTTTGGGTTTTCAGACTTTGTCCATCAATCGGTATTTGAAAAGCTAGTATTTCCTAGTTTTCAGAATAATGGCGATGGATAAAGTCCAAAAACCCAGTAATTCTGAGTGTTGTACCACACTATCAGAACTCTTTACAATCTACTTATTTTTGTGTTAATCTAGTATGTGTTTCACTGTATTAATTCTAAGAATTTGGATACTGATACCCCAGTAGAAGTGAGCAGTTGGATTCATAAACTCACCCATGTGAGCTTACCTTGTGACTTGGATAGTTAAAACTCGTTATTAATTTAAAGTCTCCAACTGCCTAATAAATAAATTCCATTGGCTGAAATAAATACTCTTGTGAACCCAGAGTTTTAAAGTTAACCAATCTGGCTAAGTTAAGGATGGCAACGTCATTTGAAATTGACGGCTTGCAGGAATTGGCAACTCAAAGCAGCATCCCTCCAAAAAAAAGTCTTCTTCTAATCCTAGTGCAGTACAGATGAAACACTGCATCGCTCTGTGGTACGTTTGTATATAATGTAGTAATTAGTACTTATCAGGTCAGCCTACAAGGGCTGATGACTTGACCATGTGATAACCAATGTAATCAAATCAGTATATATAATAGAACAGATCATTCTTTATCACTAAGTTGTGTAATTGAAGTGCTCGTGTCCTACCATCTTGTATTGTACTTCTAACAAAAAGAAGGCTCGTTAAGCTCTAAGCAGGAATCTCATCTCTACCTTACTGACTATCAGCTCTTACCTAACTTCCATTTGAGACACTTAAATTTGTAAGCATATCTTGTTTACTGGCACCAATAATCACTCCTGTCTTCTAGTCCTAGCATCTGGTGCTGAAGGATCCAAGAAGACAGAGAATGATCAGCTATCAATAGTGTCAACAGAGTGAGTAAGTGCGCAATAGGTGTATCATCACAAAAGAAGAGCGCATGTAAAGTAGCTAGTCACCAAGTGGCAGCATCAACAGCAAGCAGAAGGTCAATTATAAGTTATATATCACGAAATTTGAAGATATGCAGTACATTTACATTACATTTATATTTCATTTCATGGATCCAATCGTCTCCCCATAGGGCTGGATATAAAACATGTCACATATTACAAATTCATGATCACTACACATCATTTGTTCTTGGTCCAATAAAATATATGATCAGGCCTCACACAGACAGCTCAAGTTGTCAGGACAACACACATGGGTCGTGGAAAACCACAGTAAAATTCACGCCTTGCCATTCCACACACACTGGCAAGCCGTTATCATTAAAAGTCACATTATAAAATACTAAAATTCATAACAAAAACAGACATCATACATACCACTACACTTACAACAAGCAAGTCTCAACAATGTATAATTCACACACACAGACCACTTATTAACTCTTAACTTCTGAGCCCCTTGCATGCTCGACAAATTCATCAATAGAGTAAAATTCATTACTTTGCAAATAATTTCATAAAACAAATCTAAATTGCTTTTTATNCCACAGTAAAATTCACGCCTTGCCATTCCACACACACTGGCAAGCCGTTATCATTAAAAGTCACATTATAAAATACTAAAATTCATAACAAAAACAGACATCATACATACCACTACACTTACAACAAGCAAGTCTCAACAATGTATAATTCACACACACAGACCACTTATTAACTCTTAACTTCTGAGCCCCTTGCATGCTCGACAAATTCATCAATAGAGTAAAATTCATTACTTTGCAAATAATTTCATAAAACAAATCTAAATTGCTTTTTATAGTTTTTTAAAACTGTGATATTTGACGGCAGAGTGTTAATAGTTTGACGCCTGAATAATACATCCCTCNGTCACATTATAAAATACTAAAATTCATAACAAAAACAGACATCATACATACCACTACACTTACAACAAGCAAGTCTCAACAATGTATAATTCACACACACAGACCACTTATTAACTCTTAACTTCTGAGCCCCTTGCATGCTCGACAAATTCATCAATAGAGTAAAATTCATTACTTTGCAAATAATTTCATAAAACAAATCTAAATTGCTTTTTATAGTTTTTTAAAACTGTGATATTTGACGGCAGAGTGTTAATAGTTTGACGCCTGAATAATACATCCCTCTCTGAAAGGATGATAAATGTGTTGAAGGTATATGAAGGTGGTCATTCCTTCTGGTACCAATCACATATGCAGAGTTACTGGTTTGAAACTTATCCAAATTTGAATATACCATTTTGGTTGGTATGGTTTCACTTTTCATACACGTCATTTGGACTATATATTTGGTCAGGTTAGTTTAGTTTTGATTACAAGTTAGTGTTTTTGATAGGATTTTCATATGAAGTAACATACATACATACATATACATTTGCGTTTCAGATTATTCACAAATGTGCACAGGCACAGAATATAAACAAAATTCATCAGTTCATATGCCTAACAATATCAGTGTTAACAAAGTGGAAAGCAAGCTGGAGTTCTATTGTGAACATCCCCAATACATTTCAGAACAAGGACTCATAATTACACTTGACAACATATTCTCTCTGATGTTCCAAAACATAAATGTTTAATGTTATATCTCTCTCCTACATAACCCTTATTCTTCCAAAATGGGGACAGCTGAATTAAATTTAATGTTGGTTTCAACATTTGAGTAGCGTAGCGCGGAGACCTCAAGAAAGGAAATATTCATGGCTTACTTTAAGTCCTACTGAAGGTGGTACTAAATTCCCCCTCATATTACAACCTAACAGCATCTACGGATGCTTTACATAGGAAATGGAGAGGCTGGAAGTATTCTCTGCTTGGAACACCCGAGTTTTCCAGTATCATTCCTGCTCCATCGACGATATTTTCCAATACTAAACTAAATGACAATGTGTTATCTCAAAGTCAATTAATTACGTAATCCAACTTTGAGATAAAATACTTAAAACGCCATCATTTCCCATTTTCATGTAATACGTAATGTATATTTATGTAATACTACTTAAAAAATAATACACCTAGATGAAAAACATCGATTCGAAGATCCTGTAATTGTGAATTTCATATAATGACTAGAATTACAGAAAACATCACAATATGAATACAACTTGTAACTTAAATTACGTGCACAACCAGGAGCCATTTTATACTATCGATAGCATCGATAGAGAATCGATATCACATCTTATCGAGAGAGATCAGGAATCAGAGTGATCAGCTGTCTCGCATTTATTATCATTATAGTTGTTGTTGATGAATTTCATGATTGCTGGAGTTTGAACGGTAAGTAGCTGTTGTTGCTGTGTTGTGTTTTAAATATGAGGCATCGGAGTGTGGGAATTGCCCACATTCAAACAAACGTTCCAGTGACAACTCGGGTATCACTGCTCAGCAACGGCGGATAAACAGTCGTTGCTAGGTAACGTCTACAAGAGTATGTGACTGTGGAAACCACACACAGTGAATAGAGTGTTAGCCAATCACAAACTAGAAACTATTCGCTGCTTAGCAACGACTGAGTAAACAGCCGGTGCTAGGTAAAGTCTACAATAATACGGAGAGTGACTTGTTTTTTATTGGGCTGACTCGAGGTTAAATAAGGAGATACATTGAGTGGGAGTTCTTAATTCCAGTTCAGAGTTGCATTTCAGTAAAACGTTCAAGGTGTTACAGTGTTCAGTACTGTTTGTCTGTGTATTCTGTGCAACTGTAACAAATATTTATAGACCAGTTTAACAAGTGGGTGTCTGTACATATATTCCACCTCCCACGGGAGTATAGGTCATACTACTGAATGTAAAAGTGTAGTGTTTCAGCTGTAGTAAAATGAGAGCGAAGGTATGTATGTTATATTTTTAATCCTTGTCATTTTTGTATGCATTAAATTTGAATGTATGAATGCATTTCATGTTGCTTCATGTACAGTGATGAGGCATAAGAGTGCAATATTTGACTATAGTAAGAAATCTATATAGTAGGGAATTAACATATAGTAGTTTTGCATAATGAAAAAGTAACACCATAGTAGCAAAACTGCAACTTCATGATTTTAACTTTACCATATCCCGAAATACCTTATTCACTGCGGTTTTCCAGAGGTTAATAAAATTACGAACTGAACGGCTTCTCCTTGCTGGGGCACAAAGATTTGACAAGGAATTAAGCCCAATTTTTGACTAGGGTTAGGCATGTTAGCTGTGTCCCCGCTTAGAATTGAATTTTCTGTTGTTTTTCAGTGGAGAAAGAAGCGACTGCGGAGACTGAAGCGAAAAAGGAGGAAGATGAGGCAAAGGTCTAAATAAACAACAAGGGAGTCAAAATAAGCAGTGAGTAACAACAATAAGTCAGAGTGTCAGTTGTGTTTATGCTGTATCTATGCAGTAAATTAGACGCTGTTAACTGTGCTGTTTTGTTTCAGCTTCACCTCCTTGCCAGAAACAAACAACAGAGTGGCCAGGACTTTCAAGCTGTATGAAATATTGTTGAAGTCTGAGATTGCTGTATTGACATTGACTATGAATAATGGACAGTGACTTTTGCATAGTGGTTGTACAAATGTGGTTTTATATGTAGTATTGAAAAATGATCAACCTGGATTGGTGGCATCATGATCAGATACCAGTGCTATCACCTGATTCACCAATATTATCTCAAAAGGCTGCGCCATAGCTTAAGCGGGTAGTCGCTGGCTTCCCACCGCTGCGGTTCAGTCAAGTGGGATTTGTGATGGACAAAGTGGCGCTGGGGCAGGTTTTCCTGGAGTACTTCGGTTTCCCCTGACAATCCTCATTCCATCAAATTCTCCATAAGCATTATCACCAGTAGAGGTACAATATGACATATGGAAGCCGACATGCCGAGAGAACCTAATATGGATTCCACCTCACACTATATGAAATCTTAACTATTGTAATCTACTGTAATCTGTTGTAAACAATTTTAAGTATTGTAACTTTATTCTCTTGTTGTAATCAGCCAATGTACAGTAACTGACTTGTCCTATCATGTAACAATGATCTATAGAGACGAAATAAATAAATAAATAACGTGAAACTGTGGAAATGTACATTCAATGTTTTGTGACAGCAGAAACAAGTGTCATGTTTTAGTCTTTATTAATACAAGCAGCATGGTCCTTCAGAAAACCCTAATTGTCGCCAAACTAGCCAAAGCTATTCCCCATCTTTCACGGAATCCTAAGATTCACTACCATATTCGCAAAGTTCGCAAAGAGCACGCTAAACATTTTTTACAGTACGTATCTGTACTTAAATTTGCTCTGCGAAGCTAGGTCACTACACGTCTCTACTGGAGTACTGCCTCGATCGCCTCGATCCTGTAAACCAGGAGCAGGCTCAAAAGTAGGCCTAGCCGCGATAGTCATAATTCCAAAATTCAAAAGATACTGGAGTGTAACCTGCATAAATATATATCAACATAATATCATCTACCTCCAAGCACTTCCTTTCCTAGACAAATAGCGAACCGAACTGAAGAGACTTGCATATTAAAAATCGGGATTTTTCCCTCGCGATTACAAAACAGTTGCTGGCGACATCCAATAGGATCACGGATCCTAATACAGCAGATTCAAGGTTTCGATGTTTCGAGGGTTTCTAAACGTTCTAAACTGTTGGAAACTGTGCTTTCGCACATTACTGGAGGAAATTTTTGTGCTATATATGTGATGCTTGTGTTTGTATTTTCTTTTGGAGTGATTTATGGTTGGAAGAAATGTCGATTAATCTCTTCTTTCGTCAGGTTCGTTCATTTGTGAAGACGTCTTGAACGACCACAACATATTCCTAAGTTTCGCAGTTTATAATGTAATATAATAGTGTTCATATAATATGTTATTTTGCATGTTCGTACCCAAATTTAAAGCATGACAGTACTTATCATTATCATACACTTGAATAGAAGAATATTTTGTACAGAATTATATACTATTAATTTTGTTTACATTTAGGCCTCGTTTTAGCATGGAGCAATTTTGCAGTATGAATAATGAGTAGGTTGCCAGGCGTCGTTTGTATGCAGTCAGAATGATATTTCTTATTCGTATTATTTCCAAATAAATTGTTATTGTAGTAATATCATGATGAAAAGTGTGTTGTTGACTATCTTGTGATGCACAGGCTTTTTCTTGGGCATTTCAGACTGTCTTAAATACTGGAATCATTTGCTATTTTCTGTTATACCTTAGCTGTGTTTGAAGAGGAGCCTTCCCACTGAGAATATTCAAATGTGGGGAGTAATAGCCAGTTTCAGAATGTACATATACATGTCCTACTTGAGTGAAGTTCATATCATTGCCTGAATGTACTTATGGCCTGTCCATTCCGTTTATAAAATTTTTCATATGAATTAATGTTTTTATACAAACTGATTTTATGTATACATTTACATAAGCATTTTTAATGAATTTTGGTATTTGAAATGTATATCTGGAGAAAAGTAATGTTTTATAGAATTGATTGTATATTTATTGCATAAATATAAGGCCACAGACATTCAAGTACACCATGTGTGGAACATTTATTATGCTTCTTTATAATTATAAAATTTGCAGAAGCTTTCATCAGCAGTGATATGCCATCATGTTAGACGGTTGATTCTTCCAGTTTCACCAAATCTTGGACAGCAACGTCGCAGTAGCATCTATGAGCCGGATTATTTAGAGGTATGTTATCTTGGAAAGTTATTAGCATATCATTAATAAAGAGAATAAAGAAAAATAATTCATACTGCTACAAGTCTGTTGCTGCATAAAGTCCATTCGTGATGTTATCATATATGTACAGGATGGATGTTGGAGGGTTAAATATAAAGCTGAAACTTCCTGCGAAAATATGTCCACAAACAGGGGGGATGAAAAGGAAAAAGAGGAGTAGAGGCAGGAAAGAGAGGTTTTGTGTGTGTGTGTGTGTGTCTGTGTCTGTGCATACGTGTGCACATGCATGTTTGAGAGAGACAGAAAGAGTGTAAACCATACCAGGAAATAAGGCTGTAAGTAATTAAATTAACTTCATGTTAAAAACAAAGATTTGAAAACCATAGTGTTGAAGGAATGTTGAAGATGGTCTCAGGGTATCTATACACACGGTTGAACACAACGCATTTAAAACTGCCTGATGCACTAAAAAAATGTAAGTTTTTCTTGAATTGTTGGACATACATTGTGACTGCGTGTGTTGTAGAGCAGTACAACACACACAGTCACAAGAGAAGGACACAACACAGAGCACAATATACACATGAATGTAGGAAGAGTGCTCCCATAGAGGAGGATTGGCGTGACTTGCGTATTTGGGATACGATGTATGGATGACTAATCCTGCAAAGCTTTAGTATTTAGACTTTGTTGTTATACATGACGAATACACATTTTAGTCATTTTATGATGGAGACGTGATGGCATGCAGTGCAGTAGTTTGACGTAGATAGAGACACGTGAAGATGGCACATTGGTGCCGAAACATGTAGTGTAAAAGTGAAGAGAAAGGTGAAATTGTGTGCACTGTAAGATGGTTAGCAAAAATACACATCATGGACATGAATCAGTGCAACGGGACGCTAAAATATATCATTATCTATCCGCATGTTGACAGAAAATTGCTGTTAGTGGTTGGAGGGTCTTAACACATAGGAATTCTCATTGCTGCATGAAAATTGAAGATATCATTCCTTGTGAGACACACTTCATCAGTGGGAACCAAACAAAATGAGATCATATCTCTCGGAAGATGTGTTTGCAGATGCGTATTCATATGGACTTTTCGCTTCATTTTCAACTATTTAACATACTCCCAATTTTCACCCATGTGGGCCATTTCACCATCTGTGACTTTTTTTGGGGGCGAGGTGAGAACAAGTGTCACATAAATCTAGGAGTACTTGCACAGTGTGGCTTTAGTATGAGTTTAAACGCTTCTATATTCTCTGTGAGATAAACAAAGGCTTCACACTCTGTGGACCAGAGAGTATGAGCACCAAGGCAGTGTGCAGAAGTCAGGAAGGAACACAATCCCTGCCATAACATTTCAGATGCATTAAAAATGGTTAAAATTTCAAACAAATTGAGGATGTAGGGTTACTGTCAGTAGATGCCTTGTTGCTTTGGATATCCTCGTTTCCAGGAACTGAAGCTTCCAGCTCTTAGTTGTTATTGGTTTCTGGCAGAAGAGAGGTGTGAAGATGATGAGTCAAGTATCCTAAGATTGTCATACCCTGGGATTAGTTTGATTAATATTAAAAAATTATTGTTTGATTAGTTTGCATGAGTTTGAAGGGGTATGGGATCTACAGTAAGGGCAGAGCTAGGAGGCCCAAGTTCATTGGTGTTATTAACCATTTTACTTCACTGATGACCAAACATCATTTTTTCATGAAAATTAAAACTGGTTAAAAGGTACCACTACAGTATATTGGATTGGAGTATCTCTTTTAAAAATTTGCAGTGTATTTATGTGGCTTTAAAAACTACAGATTAGACAGATTGCCAACATGTACATGTGTACATAGTGTCTCGTCTGAATAACTGGTTTCTGATCAGTTTGAAGATTTTTCTATTTTCTGGTAGGTGAAAATTCCTGCAAGCATAATATTTAATTAATTTCTTGAAAAATAAATACAACAATTTGGAGGAGCAGGAATAGGGTGTCATAATATACTAATCTAAAAGTCATGGGCTCCAGACAGGTTCTCATTTTCATCACTATAGGTTTTAGTTGTAAGAATTGTTTGTTGTAACTTTCTTTCAGACTGGAAAGCCAAAAATTCCACAGTATAATACTTTGAACATTCAGCTGAAGGGATATGACTTCGCAGTTTTGGAGAATTACCAGAAGCTTGTGCACAAGATTGCAGAGGGTATGGATGTTGAAGTTGAAGATGGGTATGTACTCTGTGCTGAAATGCCTCATTAGGATACTTAGTAATAAAACTTATTTTCATATTAAATTCTTTTGTGTTATTTTGTAGGCATGTGCGAATGTGACATTTTCACTTCAAGCTGAGAATATTTGAAACATGAGAATCAAGGCAAGAAAGAATTTCCTCCATTGAACCAAATTTTTTACTCTAATCATAATTTTAATACTAACCATTTTTTCACAGTGCACTCGGATGTACTACTTATTGTTTTTGACATAATCCTATTCAATGAGAAATTTTCATAAATCATTGTATTTAAAATATCAGTTCTATGGCCTTGTCCTTTTACACCACGGGCAGAAAGATGGCAAGAGAGACTAATTTTGTTGACAAGTCAACCTAAACCAGTGTTACCAACTGTTATGATTGTGATGGAGTGGTTAGTTTGCATGCTGCTGTGCAAAGCAAAAGCAATTACCTCAACATTTTTGAAGTTCAGACTGAAGAATCAACATTTGAATCAGGATCTATTTCTTGATTCAATCTAAAAAAATTGAGACTTGTACACATCTACTGTTTTGTCTTTAATTTTGAAGCAGCAGTTATTGGTTTCAGGTGGACTGTAGGTACAGTTGTTACCGAGAAATGTGTTTCAACACAAAGATTTCAGATCTGAACCTCATCTTGGTCCTCTTAGTCCCAGCCTTTGAAGGTAGAAAATTTTAAAAATACCATTTTTAGAATTTTGCTTATTTTGAAACTGGACTTCAGGCCTTTTGGATATGTTGAAAATATTTCTCACCACAAAAGTTGATACACACACACACACACACACACACACACAAAGAAAGGCTTTAAGAATTTGAGGTTCTCACAGCAATCGTTATGAAGACAGAACTCTTTAAAGAAAATATGTGTTTATGAAAAAAGTCTCTTCAGAAAAAGTTATATGGAAAGAACTTGTTTTGAAAATGGCCTATTAATAATCTGGTAGATAAAGTGTTTCTTATTACAGAGCTGAAGTGTGTATTGTTGTTCATAATAGTTTTATTGTATTAATTTTACATGAACACTGCAATGCTATTTTATACATTACATGTGATATATGATGGTGTGGAAGACACTCTCCGCATGTGTTATATATAATACTGGTGGATGTCAACGCTCGCAGAGACAGCCACGTAAAACTGTAACAACAAATGTTTATTGCACTTAGAATGGGTATTACAGATGAGTGGGGAGCATGTCTGAATAATACTGGTGGAGACTCCCTTTGCAGTGGCTAGCCCGGTCTAGTGATGACGGTGCTATTGGAGGCCCTGAAAAGGACCGTTTGTCTGAAGCCTTCGTTGCAGCGAGCTAGTCAGTGTGGCATGCATCCTTGTAGTAGCCCAGTGTTCTTCTTTGCTGCAGTCCGGTGATTGCGAGCCGGCAGGATAGCGGTGAGGTTGGCTGGCTGGCTGGCTAGCTGGCACGCGTACTGTGTATGCGCTGGCAGAGTTGGCTGTGGTGCTGTTATTAGTAGAGTCACTGCTGTGTTGCTGTTACTAGTAGAATTGCTGGTGCAGTGATCTCTTGATGCAAGCATAGTGGTGACTGTTGTGATTAATACCAGTGTCAGAGGCCAGCATCTTTATACTGTTGCTGCTAGGCAGCAGGCTAATGAATGGGGGTTAGAGCTGCTATGGTGATCAATGATTGGGTAGTGCTTGTGTGGCAGTACAGACAGCCAAGTTGCAGGCTGTAATGAGTAAATATCGTCTGCACTTGCTACACTGTGGGAGTTGTCTGTTGGAGCTGAATTGTCTGACTGTGGGAGGTTCCCACAATACCTTGGATTATCTCTTCTTTGTTGTTTATATGTGTATATATTATCAGTACTGGTAATTTTGTTCTTGAGCCACCTACTGGCCAGAGAATGAACAATTTAGATGTTACTTAAATCTGGTCATTAGTTTTCAGCCTGCTGGAATGTTATACTATGATCACAGAATGCTATTATCAAGAAGGTCTTCAAATATTTGACAGTTTTTCATTCATTAAAAATGTGAGAAACGTCATATCATAAACACTGTAGATACTATAGAACTATATGATAGGAATTTTGTAAGACAGTCTTGCTGCTTGTGAAGGATATGAACATGTGATTCTGCAACATGACTGTGTTGAAAGCATGAAGACAAGAAAACCATGCTTCTTGACAGTTTCTGCTGTTCACCAGATTGTTCTTGTAATATGTGTACCAGTCTGGTACAGAGGATTGACCAGGGGGACACAGAGCCTACACAGAATAACACCTGTACAGTGCTGAAAACAAGAAGTAGCCGCAGCAGCACTATAGATGTGGGGCGAGTAACCCTGAGAATTTTAAATTTTAAAATTTGGGAAAATAATTTTAAAGGAATTTTTTAAAATTGGAACTGAAGATTTTAAAGGTGCCAGTTCATGAAGGTCAAAATTGACGTGTGTGGGTGGCAAAGATGGTGTACAAATCAGACAAATATCAGCGAAGTAGATCCCGTTAGCAGCGATGAAGGGAACAATTGGGAAGACCTGTGTTTTTAAATTTTAAACTGGGTGCAGTGTACCAGCTACGTGAGTGTATACTGATGATGGCCATTTGCGGCCGAAACATGTAGTGTAGAAGAAAGCAAGACAAAAGACCTACAATAAATTGTTGCACTTAGGACGGAGTTTATATCATATATCATATAGAGTGCAACAGGACGCTTAAATATAATATTGTAAATGTTGTCAGTGGGTAGAGAAATTGCTGACCTTCAACAGTTTCATCAAAACAGTGTGGGCCAAATTATGTTTTGTATTTTTGTTTTACGTATCTATGTTGCATTTGACAACTCATTATGCAACAGTTTTGACACTGCATCAGAATCACATAATATCCACAGTTGAAGCCCCTGTTGACAGCATTTTATTTTTGTGTGATTGTTTACTAAGTGAAATGTTTTTAGAATTAGTTGAAAATCCTGTATTTCAGCATCCTGTTGCAATTGTTTAACTTAACGTCCATCAGTATTGCAACACTTGTTTATTCACTACTTAATTTTAATTTTAGTTTAACATTATACACTTTGACACTACATGTTTCGGCCCCAAACGGCCATCTTCAGGTATCTTGATATGTTACAAATATTTTATTAACATAATTTAATAATATCTGTAATATATCAAGACACCTGAAGATGGCCGTTTGGGGCTGAAACATGTAGTGTCAAAATGTATAATGTTAAACTAAAATTTAAATTAAGTAGTCAGTAAACAAGTGTTGCAGTATTGACAGACGATAAATACATGGTCGTTGAAAATCATTTAATGGAAGTAGGGAAGTATAAATATGCCACTGGCACTGTATTTTTTGTGGTGTCTGTCTAAGCTCGTGCAGTTCATGGAATTTGAATGGAGAGCTGAACAACTTTACCTTTTGGCTTTAATTTCTACATATGTTTAAAAATATATAACAGATGGTAAGGTAAGGTTCCTTTGCTTAATTAAGCACAATGTCATAGACATGTATGGGGGGAAGGGGAGTAGAGAGAGTTATCAGTTGGATGGGAGGCTGTGGGGGCCACAAAGCATGTGAATGTCATGGGAAGAGAAGCATTTCAGCCCATGCTGTGAAATTATTCCAAATTGCAGAGCCCGTCATACTGACTGATCTATCCCAGCTCCATAACAAAGAATGAAATACTTCTTTAGTAAAGAATACTTTTAAGCTTCCTGTACTCCATTGTGGAATGCAGTTTCCACTCATGCTGTCTTGTAGTGTTTAGCTGTATGGTTCTTTAGTTGGTAGTACGTAGTACAGACAAGCAGCGGCAACCACACAAGAAGACTACATTAAATAACACCTGTACAGTGTGAAAACAAGAACTAGCCGCTCCAGCACTTAGACATAGGGCGTGTAACCCTAAGAATTTTAAATTTAGAGAAAATTTTAGAAGGTTTTAACATCATAACTAAAGATTTTTAAAGTGCTACTACAAGAATATCAAATTTGACGTGTGCAACATAATCTACATACCAGACATATATCAACGATGTAGATGTTGATAATACGAAGAATATGACATTGTGTTTTTAAATGTTAAATTTTAGACTGGAGTCAGTGTGGCAGCAACGTTAAGAGTATACACCTGATGATGGCCGATAGAGGCCGAAACATGTAGTGTAGAAAGAACAAGATCAAAGACATATAATATATATTGTTTGCACTTGGGACGGAATTTGTGTCATTTATTCTTTAGTTGGTTGTTAAAATGCTTCTGATCCTTTCATTATAGATGGGCAGTGCCACCCCAGCATCTGAAAGTTCAGAGGTTCAAGCCAGAAAGCACAATTGTTGATACAGAATATACAATGACTGTATATGAAAGAAATGTTCAGGTAAATTACAGTTGATTTTTACATTCATCTGAAAGATCCAGGCTAACTAACTAGCTCCATGGGGCTGGGTTCCTCTTGAGAAGCCACCAGTTGTACAGCTTCTCAAGAATTTCCCAAAGTTTATTAAATCCAGAGGTTCACTACTGTTTCACATGAACCCTCAAGTCCAAGACCCTGTGTAACTATCAATGTATTTGCCCAGTGCTGTGACCTTGAGGCATATAGTTCTGCAATGGCTACTAAAGTGTGCATTCATCATTGTACACCCAAGACTTGTTCCTATAGATATTAGTAGAGTTTTGCAAATGACTGACTGTGTAAGCTGTAGTTGTGTGTAATTTGGAAGTTCCTGCATCCATTCAGGACTTTAATAATGTAGATTTCCTTTCACAGGTGATACACCTGCCATCAACAGTAGGCTCAATTCTCTTTGAGGTGCTGCAGACAGCCTTACCTGAGGGTGTAAGCATGACAGTCCATGAACACAAAGAAGAGCATGAAGAAACACGGTACATACCTGATGCAGAATTGTTAGAACTCAAATCGCAGCTTGAGGAACTAAGAGGTCCAAACGTTAAAAAGAAGTAGACATACAATACTGTAAAACTGTACAAAAATATATATTTATAAGAATTGTATATTAGTGATACAGTTATTGTTTCATACTGTGTATGGACGGCAATATTACTTTTGTGATGTGTGATACAAAATAATTTGCAGTGCTTATTATTATTATATAGAAAAAGCATTTTCTTGAGCAATACTTTGTTTATGAATAATATTAATATTTGTAAGCTTGTTTCTAATACAAATGGCTTGTAACTGGATTATTGTGAACTACAAAACTGAATTAGTTCATTCTAATATGTTTGTACTTTACAGTATACTGCTTTTAAATGGAGGTCACTACTTTTGGCTTTCCAACTTACAGTGCAGAATAGCCCACTTTGGATAATTTAAATATTGTGGCGTGCTGCCAAAAAGCCGGGCGATAAGACGTCCATTGATAGGCAACGGCTGCGATGAACATGTATACTTCAGTGGGAATTGAATACCAGCTTGGTGTTGCCTAGTAATCGCTTAAACAACAAATGCGTTTCTCTGGAGATGAAGGGACAACAAGAGGTTCGTTGCATAACAGCGGGCGAAACCAAGGCCTCCTACATGGTGCACTCTTATTCAGTCCAAGTGTACGTTATAAGAGTCCAGCTTCGACAAGACCAGTGAGTCTTTAATGTAGCTCCAATTAGAGCAGAAGCAAGCTCGCATCCTACAAAGGACAGAAACTTCACCAAGATCAGTGGTGCAAGTAATTATAAGAGTGAAAAGGAAATGTCTAAAGGACGTTAATAATACTTATAAGTGTGAGTGTAAAAGAGATTGTCCAATAAACGTCTTAGCCCAATCTGAGACCCACATGAATTTACTTGTCGTGTTACATAGGCAACACACGACAGTATATTGAAATACATTTTCATGGATTTGTTACCATTTTTAAATATGTGAACTTCTTGCTTTACCCATGTTGACAGAAGAAGATTGCTTCAGTGGATGGTTTGGTTTTCAGGATCTTCAGATAAAAGTATCATTATAGTACATATCCTCATATAACCTTGTAGCTTTTATGTAAGGTTTAAGCTTTCCATTACAGCCATCATTCAGAATTTGGTCTTCCAGGCTGTGACATTGTGAAGTCTTGCAGTAGGCAGACACATAAGTTTCAGATCATCATACTCCCTCCATCTTCAGATATAAAGTATTGACTTAAACTCTGAAGATGGAGGCACAATATATGGATCCTCCTTAGGTTTCTGTAGCAGTAAACATTGTCAGCAGCACTCTGTATGATAGCAGAAACCTGTTATGAACTACCATTGTAATATGTGAGATGCACTTTACAATATAATTAATAAGGTGTTGATGAGGAAGGTATTTGTGCTGCAGGTTGTATATCAGTGGCAGTATAATTAGCCATTTACAAATATGGCATGCCCCCGTTATGGAATGTATGTGTTCTTGAAAGTGCAAACCCAAATTATGAAATTCCATAGTGTGAACCCTATCTTTTGACAGCCTCCCATAATATAAACGATGTTCCTGCAAACCTTATTTTTTTTTTTGGTCCACAGTTTTAACAAAAACACAACTCTTTACCCATCAGCAATAATTGTAGGCATACAAATCCAAAGTTAAAACACTTAAAAAATTTACACTTTTCTCACCAGAAATTATTAACTGCATACTTAGTCATAATATGGGAATAGCAACCACATTCTGCCATCCCTGTACATAATTAAAGCATGCACTTATGCTAGCCATATAATCTACTGTTACAGATGCATGTGAATGTGATCTGATGCACCCAATGAAAGTCATATGAAGTTCTTTGCATTTTGTATATAAATCACTTTTGAATATAATGAGTTTATAGTCAATTTTGATTTGATAATTTGAATCTGATAAGAGACATTTTATGATTTCCTTAAAGGCAGAATTCCACAGTCTGAACATCTGTAACTACGTATAAAAACAGGATCCTTTAAAAAAGTAATTCAATAACACATAACTTTCCAGCATAGTTAAACTTATTTTATTTTTAGCGTGTGTTAGATTAAATTCCATCTGCAACCTTTTGTTGGAAAGCCATGGTATAATTTTGTGGCAAAAATAAAGTTTAAAGATGTACCTAAGCCTTGTTCATTTTTTTTACATTACGAGTATGTCCAACCCATCTCACTATGTAATGGTATAGGTATAGTATTTCTTAATAGTTTTCAGACTTCTATGGTGGAACTCAATCAGTTGTCATGTGGTTATGAGTTATGGTTTCCTTCTAGTAGAATCTCTGTGCAAGTGTGAGCAAATCATGTAAGTCTGGTTTGTGGTGTGTTTTCTCTGTTTTGTGCTACTTGCCAGTTTCTTACTTCATACATTTTTTTATGGTTTTCACATGCTACATGAAAACCCTGCATTACAAAATGAAGTTTATGGTCAACTGTCTTCATTTTCATGAAATGTGTACAGCATTTTGGTTTCTCTGCATTTGGCCAGATATCTTGAAGTCACTTCTGAATAACTTGGACGCAAATGTAAGTACAGTATACTCTCTTAATCATTATAATAAAGGGGAAGATGTGTACAAATAATAATAATAATGAGATCAAAGTTTTGGGCATGACTTGGAGACCACTGACAAAATATACAAATTTAGAAATTATGGTTATGTTGGTTCCTTGTCACCACAGCATGGCACATATGTAAGAATCATATCAGCAGTTAAGAGGGTAGAGTTTGTTAGTGATAGGCTGTCATACATAATACTAAGAGGTCACTGGTGTGATACTCTGAATGTTCATGCCCCAATAGAGGATAAAACTGATGATATGAAGAACTAGAACATGTATTTGATAAATTCCCTAATTACAATATAAAAATTTTGTTAGGAGGTTTCAATGCCAAAGTTGGTAAGGAAGACAATTGGGAATGAGAGTTTACACGAAATTAGTAATGATAATGGAGTTAAGAGTAATAAACTTTGCCACATCCAAAAATCTTGTCATCTAAAGTGTGACATTTCCACATCGTAACATTTGTAAATTTACATCGACATCTGCTGGGAAGACACACAACCAAACTGACCATATTTTGATAGATTGAAGATGGCATTCAAGTATGCTTCGTACAGCAGATTGTGATACTGACCACTACCTAGTGGTGGCAAAAGTTGGTGAGAGACTAGCGGTGAGTAAACAAACAGCACAGAGTTCATATGTAGAGGTTCAATCTCAAGAAATTAAATGAGGTAGGCGGTAAAGAGCAGTATTGTGTTGAGATCTCAAATAAGTTCGCAGCTTTGCAAAACTTAAGACACTGAGGTGGTTATAAATAGAGAATATCAAAATTTCTGCCACAGAAAGTAAAGGTTACTATGAACTGAAGAAGCATGAGTAAGGGTTTGATGAAGGATGCTCAAAATTATTAGACCAAAGGAAACAAGCCAAATTGCAGTGGTTGCAGGATTCAAGCAAAATAAATGGGGGCAATCTGATCAATATAAGACGTGAAACCGGCAGGCATTTCAGGAATAAAAAGAGGGAATATCTGAAAGACAAAAGTGATGAGCTTGCAACAAACAGTAAAAACAAGAACATTAGAGACCTGTATAGAGGAATAAATGACTTTAAGCGGGGTCACCAACCTAGAAGTGACTCGGTGAAGGATGAGAATAGTGATCTGCTTGCAGATTTCCATAAGATTAATTTGAACAGGTGGAAGAAACTATTCTCAGTTACTGAATATACATAGGGTCAGTGATATTAGGCAGAAATACATACAGCTGAGCTGTTAGTACCTGATCTAGCTCCTTTAGAGGTTGAAATTGTTATTGCAAAGCTGAAAAGGTATAAATCACCAGGTAGTAAGCAAATTGCTGGTCATGGAAGCCGAGCGGTCTAAGGCATGAGCCTATCACCCGTCCAAGGAGTCCTACCATCTGTAAAATGATTATGAAACTGAGAAATCAGCCCTATGCTCCAAGGTGGGAGCAAGAGATAAAAATTAAAGTGATCAAATTCCAGCAGAACTGATTCAAGCAGGAGGTGAAATATTATGTTCTGAGATCCATAAGCTAATTAATTCTGTTTGGAATACGGAAAAACTTCCTGATCAGTTGATGGAGTCTCTTATTGTACCAGTTCACAAGGGTGATAAAAATGACTAGTAATTATTGTGGGATATCACTGCTATCAGCTTCATACAACATTTCATCCAATATTCTCCCAAGGTTGAGTCCATACATAGATGAAATTACTGGGGATCATCTCTGTTGGTTTCAATGTTAACAGATCAACTACTGATCAGATCTCCTGCATTCGTCACATACTGGTAGAAAAATGGGTGTCATGTGGCAGACTGATGCAATAGGCTTTCAGAAGTGTGATTGTGGCATCCCCTCTCATCTTTTTCACCAAGGTATTTACAACAGTAAGAGTCTGGGAACTTTCCAATACCATCTCATATAGCATCCAACTTGTTCAGTTATCTTGAACAATGTAAGACTTTTGTAAAAGGTGTATTGACTGTAACATGTGTTTCATTCTTCTCACCAATTTTTGTTTGAAATATTTTTTCACTCAAATATCTAGTGAAATACGTTTGAGGTACTTGCAGAAATGCATGTAGGCCTTCATGTTAAGTGGTCATTAAAACTGTCTGATCTAAATGAAAAAAATGAAAACTGAAATGCCTGACAAGTCTTTGTAAAATTTTCTAGTATCACATTTCATGAAAATGCATCCACTGATTCTTCAGCTATTTCATGCATCGAATTGACTGAGCAAACTCAATAAGTGCTCTACAGAGTTGGAAACACCTAAAAAAAGACAGAGAGATGATCATCAATGTTAGTTATAGATCTGTACTGAGCACATGGGTGTACCTTTTGAAGAGGAGTTCAGAATAATAGGATTAGCTTTATAGATGTATGATCTTGCATACAAACACACCATGAGTTACAGGTGATATTCCCAAACAGATTTACAGATATGCTACTTAAACTCATTGTTCATGTCATTTCATATATCAGTGCACAGTGCTATAAGCCCAGTTTCTTTCTAGGCTTCTGAACTTGATTTTTACTATATTTTACTATGTTAAGAGGAGCAGGACACTTTTATTTTATTGTGTTGCAGAAGTGGCATAAGACTGGTCTCTTGGTACTGGGGGCCAGCCTACTGTGCCAGTTCCTGATGGTGCATGAGTTGGGAACATTGATGGAACGATAACTGGCAGGAGAAAACTAAAGTGTTTGAGAAAATACACCACTTTGTTGACTACAAACCCTACATGGACTATCCTGGGAAAGAATGAACCTGGACCTCTGTGGTGACTACCACCTGAGATATGGCATAGCCTAGTTCTGCTACACTACGTTAGTATTAGTAGAGAGGTAAGTATTATGGCAAATGTTATGATGTTATGTTATAAAGTTGTTATAAAAAAAAATTGGATTAAGTTATATACAGATCAGAACCATACCAACTTTTCCTTCCTAAAATATCGTATGTATAGCATTATACAATGTGATGCTGCTACATTCTAGCAGTGTGTATTGATGGGAAGAAAGACTATTTTTTGGGAAATATTTGGCACTTGTGAGTCTTTCCATGAGTATGTACAAATGAAAATATGACTTGCTCAAACAGTGGCAAGAAAATGGCTCCTATATATACAGCTTGAGCGCTGATTACACAACTCCAAAGTGGACAATCTTGATTGTGCCATTTCCATTATCTTCCTCCTCTGAGACATCTGCAAAGAAACATACAATTAGTAGAAAAAATCAAATGATACAGGGAATGAAATTTATCCTTAGACTGGCTGGCTACAAATTTGTTCACCCACACCTGTTCACTTCTAACCACTGAACTGTCACTTAGTCACACGAGGCTTGCAGGTATATCTTGAGAGTGTTGATGTTTAACATGGTCAGTTGTCCTTGAGATACATACAAATATAGTTCACAGTATACAATGTTAAATACTTCCATTTCCCCTGCCAATCTTCATTCCACCAATTGCTCCATAATCACCCTCACCTATCATCTGAGGCTGGTACAATAGGCCAGAAGTGGCCGCAGTACCAAGTGGCCTCAGTCCCACCCCACCAAGTAATAAAAAAAAAAAAAAAGGTTCATTCTAAGTATTCTGACAGTAAAGTGTCATAAAGCGCTATTTTACAATATTTTAACCGTGTAATGTTGCATGGGATTGATGTTGAACAAAGGAAATCTTGAAAAAGTTATACTGAATGAAGAAAATGTGATGACATTGGTACTTGACTGGATGCAAGCCCGACGAAGTTGTTACAGCTTTTGTCTCTTCAGTGTGTGTTGACAAAATGTACAGCTCACATTGGTACAAATTTGCTAAAATTATGGCCTTACAAAACTACTGTCATACACAGCCTTTTGCTTCCAGACTGCAAAGCAATTATTCAGTACCATGGCTGGTTTCAGGAATCAGTATTCAATGGACTTCTTGACCCAGAACTTGTGTGGTAACACAAACAGTCAAAATAACTTATACTGGAGCACAGAAAATGTTGTCCTGTTAATGAAGTGCCAATGATTTAAAAGTTGGGGTCTGGTGTGCAGTTAATGTGCAGAGGATAATCTGGCCTGAATGTTATGTTACCTTTCTTCCGTCAACTAACTTATGAAGAAAAATGGCATGGGTATTTTATGTTATATAATGCAGTGGCATAAACTGTGAACAGTTCTCTGGATGCATAGATTATGTCTTTGGTGAACAAGTCATACGTTGATGGTTGTGGCATCTGTGATCACCCAGTCTAAATCCTTGTGACATTTATTTGTGGGACATGCTGAAAAAAGGAGTATTTGAACAACCTGCACTCTGGAAGAACTTAGGCATGACATATCTGCCATACCTGTATATGAGCTTGGACATGTGTCTGGAAACTTATTCTAGATGTGAGGCATGCTTAGAAGCAGAGGGTTGTCACTTTTGAGACTCTTCTACAAAATAAAGGAAGTTAAGCTATAGTAGAAATTGAGGCTGTGAATTACTGGCTGCCACAATTGGTCTATGAAAGAAAGCCATGTCAGCTGTGGGAACCAGATTAACGGTAAACTGTACACCCTGTACTTCTGAAATGTACATACTTTTCTAACTATAACACAGAAAAGGAAATCACAATGATATACAGTGAACCCTGATTTAAGATATCTTTGGGGAGCAGTAGTTTTGCAATACTAACTGAGGAAAATCTTAAATGGAGGAAATTAACACTGAGGTGACTGAAAATGTATACTAAATGAGGAAAACCTTACCTTTTACTTTCACTGAAAACTAAGTCTTACGAAATTTTTCAGACTAATGTATGAGGACAATTCAAATGAAAATAGCTGTCTAGATAAAATGCCTGTTTGCTTTACAGTGCAAATAACTTACACTGCATTTCAGTACATACCCTGCAGTGATTCACAAATGTCATAATGTTGTGGAAAAATGTTTTTGGTATGTCACACAACCAATTTAGCACTGCATACTGCAACCTGTCAGTATTCCACTGTGTCATCAAACTTACTTAATCCCAGAGTGATACTACCGCATGAATGCAGATGATCAGATACAGTGAACCCAAGATATGTACATGCATTGCTGCCTCATGGAACTAAAAATAATGACACACACCTCCCTAAATATCATATTAACTTCAGTTAATTATTGATAATCTGTCTGGACTACTGTCATATGAGTCATTAATATATATCAATTTTGTGAGAGGGGGCAGATTAACATTTCAAATGTAGATTGTGCATAGCCTTGTCATATGTAGCATCGGTTCAGAACTGCAATACCAGATTGATGTAAAGTGACCTGAAAATAGTTACATGCCTGGTAATGTGGCGAAGTCCTTTAAGTAATTTTTGTTTCCAAGACATAATGGAAGGCTATCTGCTAATTCCTGATTTGGATCAGGCACAAAAATGTTATGTCTTGGTCGATCTCTGTCTGGCTGGATGGCAATGACAGTGCTACTGCTGCTGCATGCTCCATTCAGAGGTGAGTATTCTTCCTCTTCTGGTAAAGCTAGTGGAAGATCCTATAGAGGGAGATAAATTAATGCTGTCATTGTGTATCCGTTTTAGACTTGACCGCACACTTGAGTGCATCAGGAAATGGAAAAGAATGAAGGAGAAGGAGGATGAAACAGAAGGGTGGAAGAGGAGGAAGAGAAGGAAAGGAAGAAGAAAAAGGAAACAAGGAGGAGTCAATAAAGTTGGATGAGAAAAGAGGAGAAAGGGAAAGAAGAGGATAATAATAATCAAGATGAAGAGGAGGCTTCTTCCTGATACCCTGGATCCAAAACGAGCATATATGATGTGGTAAGATTCAGCACTCGATTATACAACTTACTGTAAAATGCTACATGATGCACCATATTCCAGTCTGTGTTAAGGAAGTCTCAGTTTGATGGCAGTTATAGGCATTTGGCTGAAATTAAATGTTTGAATGCGTAAGGCCTTTTTAGTAAACACAATAAAGATCTCAATTAACAACAGAGTTTTATCTAAACTGCTGTAATGTGTTGATCAAATAGCACAGGAGACTGAAATAAAACATTACTAAGCCCTGGGTTCTTCACTTATATTTCCGTTTAATATCACAGTATGACTGAAACATTTAAAAACATATAAAGTATTTTTGCATTCTTGAAGTACAAATAAAGCTGGTGGTGAGGTTTGTAAATGTATGGTCTCTAGTTGGGATTCCTAAAGCAATATTAAGAATTAGTAATTGTGCCTATGTGTGTATTATTTTATAATGATATAAATTATGTGTGTTTCCTATTATTACTGGAGGGATCGCAAAAATTCTGCTTAGGGATCAAAAAAAATCTATGAAACAAAACACAGTGAGATATGTTCCCACAGTGTGAATTATGAAAACTGTTGTCTTCTGGAATATGTGTGTAGTTTGGTAGGCAGGTTCCAGCACTTTACAGCACATGATTCTTATAAATGTATGTTTAAGTACATTACTAAAACATAACATTGCATGAATGCGGGTTACATCTACTCTGAAGTTGGAAAGAGCAAATTTCTCTGAAACACTGGTACCTCTCTATCAAACTACATGGCACCACATCCTAGAAAGACAGTGTTTTCCTTGTTTGGGTAAACGGGTCTGAAAATATGATTTTGGAGCCATATTTCATTAAAACTCCCAATATCAAAATTCATAATCTGTGCATGGAGAATGTGACTATTATATACGTACATTCATACTGATAGATAGTGAAAGTAAACATTCACTTTGTTAGAAAATGTACCTAAAAGATAATAAACCAAACTGTAGCATTAGGAAGGAATTTCCTCTTTTAACTTTTACAGAAACTTTTCTTATAGTCTCCTGGTGCACCAATGTAGATTCCATCATCACAGATCACAATTTACTTGCGTCATATATTTAAGAAAAATTACACTACAGTGATAAGTCACATCTGATATTTACACATTTCAAAAAACTTATGGTTTTCCTGTCTATAAATGTTTCTACTATTACTATCCCTTTACATTATAATTGGTATGAAACAAACTCTTCAAGCATTATATCTAAATGCAGGTAAGGAATATGAAACAGTACGTACAGGTACCAAAATATGTGTAACCGTATCGGAGAACTTCACTTTCTGCTTCTCCCCGGGCTGTCTTCCTGGACTACTATTGTGAGACTGTCCTACTGCAGATTTTGAGGGAAGAGGAGGAGGTGGCTGAGGGGGTATTTCAGTCTCTGCATCACTAGAGCTTCCTTGACTCTCACTGCCTGCACTCCCAGAACAACCAGAACATGATGAATGAGAATGAGGTGAATCTGAAAAGCAAAACCTGGTATTTTAAAACAGCCCATATGGCATGCTTAACCAATCCAATCAGTTAACCAAGTTTGGACATTTCTTCTATCTGGATACCCCTCATCAGCAATGAGGTTTCTAACTCACAGAGAAGATCTGTATGACGTGACAGAGTCTTCATGCGTTTCCACAAGGTTGCAGCCTCGAGTGTTCAAGTTACTCCACAGATGGCACTAGTGGTAGATATTACATCTCTTCACAATTTTTTTCCCATTTCTTTGCACTGGTGCTCATGCACTTGGTTTTTGTCAGCTGGGTTTCTAACACAAATTTCTACCTCCTTTTCTGTCCTAGTTCCATGCATGTGCGTGCTCTATCACAATTTTTATTTTATGGTTTCTTGTTATCGCCCACTGAACTAGTCCTATATATTGAAATAGCTGGATAAATGTAACAGCAGTTGTCCAGTGAATGGTAAAAGTTCAAAACCCCAGTAATTATGTGAGCCTTTGTTTTGCTTAGGAATATGGACTGTGTATCTAATTTGTACTTACGCATAGAAAATGTATGTATTGCCAAAGAAGTTGATATAATCTAGTTAATCTACTTTTTTTTCCCTTGGCACTACAGCCCCAGTGGGCCTAGGCCTACCTCCATGAACTTCTCCATTCACTTCGGTTTTTCTACATCTTACACATTCAGTAGGACTCCTTGGGCAGGTGATCAGCTTGTTGCAAGGCCTCTACATGTACACAAACACAGAAAAATGCACACAAACATCCATGCCCTGAGTGGGATTTGAACCCACGATCCCAGCTTCTGAGCGAGCAAAGACAGTGCATGCAGTTAATCTACTTAACAACTGATAATAGTGTAACAACACAGTGGACACTGTACAACAGAGTAATAGGAAAGTAAGCAGGTAATGTTAATGAAAATCTGTTCTATATTGACTTCACACTTCTAAGCATCAACATTAGTGCTCCAATACACACTGTCACTCTATTTATGAGTATGTTTTTGGTTGTTTGGCAAAGACTGTTTTGGGGGGGGGATCTAAGCTGTTGAATATCAGTTGTGGACAGTGGTTGGCATAATCAAAAGACTTGGTAACAAAAAATCAACAGGTATAGATGACATCCCAGAGTATATCATCAAAAAATGTTATCCCAAGATAATATCTGCCTTAACATATACAATAAATCAGTCACTCTCAACCGGATACTTCCCTGACCAGCTAAAAATGGCAAAAGTGAAACCCTTGTATAAGAAAGGAAGCGAAACGGATGTTGCGAATTATAGACCAGTATCACTAATTTCTGTTTTTTCAAAAATAATTGAAAAAATTATGCATAAAAGACTTTTATCCTTTTTAAATAAACACAATTTAATTAGTAACAAACAGCATGGGTTTTGCAAAGGAAAAACAACAAAAACAGCAATTGCAGAGTTCATAGAAGGGGTCTATAAATCGCTAGATGAGAAAGAAGTAAGTATAGGGCTATTTCTGGATCTGTCAAAAGCGTTTGACCTAGTTAATCATGACATATTGCTAAGAAAGATGACAAGAATGGGAATACGAGGGGTTGCACTAAAATGGTTTCAAACATATCTAGAAAGAAGAGAACAGAAAGTGGAAATCACATATAGATGTAGAGAANCACGCCATAGCTTAAGCGATTAGTCGCTGGCTTCCCACCACTGTGATCTGAGCAAGTGGGATTTGTGATGGACAAAATGGCGCTGGGGCAGGTTTCCTCCGAGTACTTCGGTTTCCCCTGCCAATGTTCATTCCATCAAATTCTCCACAAATAAGAATGTAAAAAATTGTAACTATTGTAATTTTAATCTACTTATATATCAAATTGTTAATATTCAAAATTAACTTGACTTGTCATATATCATGTACAATGATCTACAGTGACGAAATCAATCAATCAATCAATTAAATACTATGAAAGATTTGAAGCTTCCATGGTGAGTAAATGTTCTAAAATCTTACCGGGTGATCAGTCATGTCTGCTGAGTTAAAAACTAATGTTTTGAAGACCTCCATCACCAAGGACAATCTACTCTAATGATGAAGATGTAGATCTGAGACACATTTGGTTTTTAACTCAACATTGACATGACCTGAGAAGATTTTTGTACAAATAAATAGGACTACTGTATTTTTTACATACTATAATGTAGTTTAAATACCATAAATTAGGTATGGCTAACCAAAAGCCTGTACATGAGGGGTGAATACAGGAAAGGCAGGACAGGTGCACACTTACTGAGGATTGTACACCTTGCTTTGTAGGTCACCAGTATGAACGTGGTCTGTTCAAAAAGTTTTGGAACGTTTGAATTAGAGCCCAAACTCAGTGTCTTAGCAATGTTGAGGTAAGTTGTGCTGCCTAGTGGCAAACTTCCTAATTATCATCCTTTTTGCCCAGTCATCCTGCTGTGATTATTCATCACTTTAGAGCTATTTATATGGATAAATACCGTCTTAAGTGCAACAAATTTTATTGTAGTTTTTACTTCTTGTAGTAAAGTACTTGTAGTAAAACAAAAATAAAATTTGTTGCACTTAAGACGGTATTTATCCATATATATTGTGTGAATGTAACAGGATGCTGAAATATAATATTAGAGCTATTTGTTCATGTGCGTGTAGTATGTGTCTTGCGATATTCGTGATGGCTGATATTCATGAGCAGCATAATAATATTAGATTTTCCTTCAAACTAAGGAAAACATTTACAGACACTCATGAAGTGATGAAAAGCGTTTATGGTGATCAGTCCGTTTTAAGACAGTTGACAGTCAACAAATAATGAGCCGTGTTTGGGACAGTCCCCAACCTCGTGATGATGCTCATGTTACATAAGTTTGTAAAATCGTGTGTTCTAATCATTGTTTGACAGTGGGAAAATAGCAGAAGAGTGCAACATATCGATATGATCATGTCATGACACTTATGAAGAAATTAGAAATGCATTGGGTAGTTTCAAAGTTTGTCCCACAACTTCTGACACAGGTTCAGAGAGGTAGTTGTGTTGCCTTCTGTAAGGAACCTTTGGATCATGCAAGGATGAAAACTTTCTGAAAAGAATTATATCTGGTGATGAAACATGGGTTTATGGATATGACATGGAAACGAAAATGCAGTCTTCACAATGGATTGGAAAAAATTTGCCGAGACCGAAAAAGGCATGGCGGGTCAGGTCAAACATGAAAGTCATGTTGACAGTTTTCCTTTTGACATCGAGGGTGTTGTGCATCATGAATTCTTACATCAGGGACAAACAGTGAATCACTAGTACTATATTAAAGTGCTGAAACATCTAAGAGAAAATGTCAAGAGAAAAAGACCTCAGTTATGGAGCAGCAACTCCTGGTTCCTCCATCATGACAATGTACCAGCTCATGCACTGCTACTGATTCCTAACTTTTTGGCCAACATGAACACAACTGTGCTTCCTTGGCCACCCTTATCACCTGACCTGGTTCAGGCACACTTTTTCTTATTTCCCAAACTGAAATCCACTTTGAAAGGACGAAAACTTCAGATGATTCAAGAGATTAAGGAAAATTTCCAGATCCCTAAAAAGGTGTAACAGGACTGTTTCCAGAAGTGGCAATGGTGTTGGGAGCAGTGCATCAATGCAGGAGGGGAATCCTCAACATTATATGCCCCTTATATGAAAGTTAATAAACTTGGATGTACAATTTAAAAATGGTCCTATATTTTACCTGTCCCAGAACTGCTTCTACTGCTGCATCTATTCATAATCTGCTCTGCTTTGATTCGTGCTGCTTCTGCCATGGCATCTTCCTTCATTGCCCTTGCATAGAAGTATATATCCATGAAGAGATCATGATCATTCAGATCAATCGCTAGTCGAAATGATTTCTCAAAAAGCTGATACCTGAAACAAAGTTCTGTATGATGTAGCTGATACTTTAAATTATAAAAATAACACTTTAGTATTCTTGTTATGAGATAAGTTACTTTTTCGTTTTCTTTGTTAGTAACCATGACAAATGTCGTACAGGTAGGGAATCAGTGGTCTACAGTGTTAAAAAGTGTATGATTAGTAGCTGTTTCAAAGATGGCAGCTTTCATGGTTATTAGAGACATATGTTTAAGAATCAACATTACTAACAAAAATAAGCAATAATACAGGAATGCAATGTGTGCTTCAGAATTAACATACAGTCTTTCAAAATGCCTTTAATGACTGAACATTTGAGATAGATTCACAGTAATCATTTCCAGATATGGCTTGTACTTAGCATTCATATTCATGTTGGTCATGGCTAGGGTTCCTTATACAGACAGCAAGAAGAGCAAGCAAGCAATGTTCTCTGCCATTGTTAATCAGTCAAACAAAGCTTCTGAGCATTATATTCCTAGCCATTTTAGTTTTATTATATAGGAATTTATTGTAATTATTTCATACATAATGGATGGGTGTTATTCCAGTGGAGTTGATAAGTTGTGTGACATTATACAAGACTGTTATGCAACAGATAAGGGCCTCCCTCTTTCTGGTAATTCTTTGGCAGTGCCTTTGTTTTGTGTACACACCTCACTTCCATGAGCACATTCATTCACATTTTAAGCCTTATTATATTCAGATCCTTACTTTAGCCACATCTGAACTGATCACTTCTGGGATCAACATCATAGAGAATGACATATAAAATCGAATACTTTAAACTTATGTCCAACAGAGGCATGTGCTAAATTGCTTCTGTAAGTGTACAGTTGCAAAGTAATTTTACAGTATGTTTAGAGACAGCTAAGTTGATATATAATACAATCATAAACTTGGTTACAGGATCAGACACAGGATTAGAGCCAATCAAATATTTCTCAATGATACACAAATTCGTATACAGTATATTATAGTAATCATTTTAATTCTCACCTTAGCAAGTGATGGAAGAAACGGCGAGTCAAATTTCTTACTTGATTCCCAAATTCAACTTCTGTTGCATGACAGATGGGTCTTAGAGGGACATGGAAACTTCCTAATGCTGTTTGCAGCTGAACTATGTAACAAAGTAAACAAAGACATATGTAATATGATGTTGAATTTGTACTTTATCTGGTAATTTTCATTTGGTGCATCCTGTTGTATTATTATATAAAATTCTTTATTGGGATCCATCGTAACACAAAAACGAAACAGTCTAGGGTCAACATCACCTTAGCTACATGTTTCGGCTGTTTAAAGCCATCATCAGGCAAATACTTGGTTACGGCACTCACACTCTATTGAACTGGTTGGAATACAGATTGTAACTGTATTCCAACCAGAGTGGACAAAATATACTGTAAAACAAGACACCATCAAACAATTAATACCAAATGATACTACCACGGGCCTCCAAGCAGTTAACTATACGTGTACAAATCATGAATATAACGTTATATGTCCTCTGGAATATAACAACAAGATTCCAACATTGACTTCATAATATGAAACATTATATGCATAATTTTTAACCATATTTTATTGTATAATTTCGTTTTATAATAATTTTATAATTTTATTGTATTTTTACACCTTGTATTATTATAGTGTAATGTAGTTGTCAAATATCCAGCTCTGTTGTCACACTGAAATGTTGTTCAATAGTGTGTGAATGCAGTAACCATGTATTTGCCTGATGATGGCTCTAAAAGCTGAAACATGTAGCTAAGGTAATTTTGACCTAGACTGTTTTGTTCTTGTGTTATGACGGATTCCAATGAAGAATTTTATCTGGTAGTTAAGCATACGGGCAAAAAAAAAAAAAAAGATTTGTATACAAAGTTATAACTTTGAGATAAATTTTTAAAAATGTGAAGAAAATGCCTATTACTCTTCTTATCTTCAGAGGATTAAAAGTCCATGTTTTACAATCTTTCAATTCAAGATGAAATCAGACAGCATCTGAACAGAGAGGAGAGAATTCTAAGCAGCCACCAACAAATTTATCTTTGGATGGCACAGGTTACAGATGAATACATTGTCAATAAAGTTTTTAATGTTGTTCTTTTACAAATGAATCATTTGCCTGAAATGAGGATAGAACAACTGCAATAAGTCTTCACAAAATGCTGCACTGAAGATCATTTTGTAGTAGTATTCACCTGAGAATGGTCTTGGGAGGGGCCAAAACAAATTTGGAGAAAGGAAGTTACAATTTTTCACAAGAGCAGTGAAGTGAAGAACAGTTTTCAGTCAATCAGCAAACCACAACCAGCTTGATGACTGTTGTTTCTGTTGCTGCTGCCATGTTCAGGGCAGCTCTGGGGCCCAACCAACCTCATACACAATGGATACCAGTGGCTAAACTGCTCAGAACTTTATTTACATCTGAGGTTAAGACTGTGGATTTCTTTACCTCCAGTTCCTCTAGACTCAAATTGTGGTTCTCTGTGTTATGACACCAGCGTTCTGGAGGAATATGCTGCCTCCATCTTCAGGCCAGAATATGGTGGCAGTATGTTCCTCCAAACACCAGTACCCACCTACAAAACTACATGGCATAATAACCCCAAACCCACAATATGAATCTTCACTACTGTGAAAACATCAATGTTAAAAATTCTCCTACATGTGTTTATGGTGCTTAGACAAAGGGACAATGTTACTTATATTTCATTTTTCTATTATCTATTACATCCCTAAAGGCTATATAAATCAAGATATAGGGTTTGCAAATGCATCATTTCTCTCTCACCTTCTCTTTCTGGAGTGAGTGGCTGTCTAAACAGGTGATTAGTAATTCGGTAAAGGCATGCCAGACAAATATAGCCATAAGAATCCCAGTTCAGACTGAGTAATAAGTTGATTGCCCGATCCACCTGATTGACAGACAGATACTGTGACACCAGTACATCTGGAGTGAGGCCTGTTCCATGAGCGTCACCTCTCAGTCCCCCTCCTCCCACAAGACGTAACACGGCCAGTGGCCCCCTATTGGTGAAGATGAAACACATCATATAAGTTGGGAAGTTGTATTACTGACTATCCTGCACTGAAGAGAAGGTCAGAAAATTCTCAAGGCCCAGTCACATGTACTGTGGGTGCACTTAAGCCAAATGTGTCGCTAAATAAACAGTAGAAAGATAAAAATTAAAAGGTTCTCCCCACTATTTGCCTCACCTTTTCTTTGTTGGAAGACAGAAATTCCCTATTTAATTCCTGTGTTTCTGATTTTCACTGTCCAAAATCTGAATGTAGTTTATGTTCATATGTAAAAGAACATTTCTACAATCCATCTTTAAATTTTGTGCTTAATACAGTTTCTTACCATCTGCCAATATTATCAGATTAACTGATTACCAAAGTTAAACATGTAAGAAAGAAAATCAAACACTGACCATGGCCATTTTCACGCGATGCCCTGGCATGGAGAACACATGCAAGAAAGGTAAAGTTATGGAAGACAGAAATTAAATTATATGAATTACACATTAACCTTTAATGTCCGAAGTGCCCTGATCGGGCCAGTGATGAGTATGGTTGTCGTGGTCAAAATACCCCATTTTGGCCAGTCAGGCATTTAAACTCCGCTAGTAGAAGCGCACGCGCACTCATTAGTATTTATTTTTATATGTAGTAATTATAAGACAGACTTGAGTAAAACCCTAATAGAGGAATTTTAAAATGATACCTAAGTGAACAACAGCAAAAAAGAGTATACATACGAGTTATGCCCAAACTTATCCATGAGCCAGTACTTTTATTACAAATTCTGCAGATTAATTTGTTAAAAATATACAGTAAAATTTGATGTGCATACCTTTTTTGTTGTTATCTGCTTATGTATATATAGGTTGAAATGAAACTACAGTATTCAATTTCACTATGAACGCACAGAAAACAGATTGCACTCCGTATCTCAGCCACGATGCAACTGTCGATTCACGACCATAGAAAGGGCAATAATCTCTTGCAGCTACAACGGAAGGTCTTAGCACTGAAGAAGGGACCCCTTGAAGCTTTTTCTTGAATAGCCACGCTTTCATTCTTCTGTCCTTTAGCCAAAAGTTTCGAAAATCTGAACGGTGTAACAAGACGTAAAGTTTCCCAGCAGAGAACCAAATGATTTTATTGCTTCCATCTGTTTTATGACAGTGGGGACTGCTAAAATTTGTTGAGTGTTACAAACAGAAATGAATTTATATTGCAGAACTCTGTGAAGAACTGGGAAACCATTTTTACAGTATGCATCAAAATTAAAAGAAAAAAACTGGAAATAGTGTATAACTCTTTGTAAAAAAATGTTCAAATCTTGCATTATAATATGCGACACTATGTTCTTTGCTGATACAAACGAAGTTAATTCCATCCATTTATCATAAAAATTGTTAGATACAGCATTTTTAAACACAATGCTTAAAATTGTTTAAGTGCCCTAACAGGAATGGACATTTAAACGCAGAGTAGCAATGGGAATTTAAACACGCATCAGCAGCGGGCATTTAAATAAACTCCGGCCAGCTCAAGCTGGCTAATAATAGAATGTAAGCAATAAAGATGATTACAAGGAAGCAGAGGTGAAAACATTACAATATTCTGGATGTGTTATAAGAAAGAGTATAATAGAATATCTATAGAGCTGTGGAATTAATAGTGAAAGGCAGAATGATTCTGTGAATGACCCAGAATAATTACATACTTACATTACATTTCAAACTGCACAGCAGTGTATATTTGATATTACAGAAAATATATTATAATAATTGCTGCTAAAGAAACAAAACTTCTAGATGGTATAATGGAATTAAGGTACCTAAATAATATAATTTACTAACAGACATCAAAAATGATTATGTTAAAATGTATGTATTTTTTCAATTTTTTTCTTATTTTAAAATAGATTGCTCTTGTATTCTTCTCACCTCTCAAACTGTAATAGTAACAGTCCATCTGTTTGTACATAATTTTCAGAGTAATAAGACACATCAGGTTTCTTGCTCCATTCCATTTGGACAAGTGTTGGCTGATTTTTAAAATAAGATGCCAAGTCCAGCAAATTGGATGGTGTCACATCTTCACTTATTAATTGATTCTTAATGCAAGCCAGAGCAATATCATAACACTGGAACTGGCTTCTTTCATTGGCCACAACTACAACTGCTCCATCAGGATGCCAGGAGACCATTGTGGAAATCAGAAAATTTCGAACCAAAGAATTATTAACAAATTATGAAAACCTTATTTTCCTTTAAATTCCTAGAATACAGTACAGTGGTATAGTGTTGATATATTTTTTAATATCTAAAGGTGGTAAAATATAACCAGTCTCATATCACTGTTAACATTTGTAACTTTCAATATACAGAACAAGTTTCATACAAATACATGGTATGTTTAAACACTATCACTATAGGAAATCTCATTTATTAGTTAAGACTGTCCCTCATATATCATTATAGAAGCAAAATCAGTATTTTAAGTGTGAAGATAACTGTCCTCTAGGCTGTCACACTGTGCAGTTTTTAATTAACTACTAACTACTCAGTATCTTATCCCAGAAGACAATAACCATCATGGTCTCTTCCACAAGAAGCTCAATCTCATATAACCAAGGACTGGCCGCAGAGTGCCGCCGCCAGACAGCGAAGGATGCAACACGGGTAATTCATAAACCCCAGAAGGAATTGGCCGTCGGCCACCGAACGACATCCCGTCGTGCGACAGTGGCACGACGTTGGAGAAACGACTCCAAGAAGGAGACTCCCCAGGGAACCTTTGGATGCCAGCGTGCAAGAACGAAAGGGATAAAGATGATAGGCGGCAGACAGCCGCCATGTCAGAGGAATAAATTGCCAACCAAGAATGGCAGCGGAGGGTGCAGGCCAAGACAGTGACCGCACCCAGGAAGGAGAGGGACACGAGAGAAGATCCCCTATGAGCCTGTCAACGTGAAGAACACAAAACAAGTTATCAGGTTCACGGTGAAAAATTGGACATTGTGGAGGGGCCGACCCCCTCCAAAACGGAAGAAAGGGGAACGGCCTTATGGGAGGAACCGGTAGAGTACCGGCCTCCCCAACAAGTATGCATGAAGAATGTAAGTGAGGAACGAATGTGAAACAAGGCGACAAACAAATTCTGGACAATGGGAGTGCTCGGGACGAGCACAACTGAAGAGAGGGGCGGATGCGATAAAGTGAACAGCGCAACAAGACTTGCGAAGGACACCAAGGCCGAATGAAAAAGTTGCTAGCAAAACACCGCGGAATCGAAACCGAGGGAGAACCTTTAGGCTGTTCGGGGACGAACAACCTTTAGAAGGGAGCAGTGTAACGTGTCGGCAAACCAGAGGAGTAACTGCTATGGAAACACTAGAATAGACTGTTGCATAGGAAACAACAATTGCTCCATTGTAGTTCTAACAGGAGTCTCCATGGTTATAACCGAGGGTTCATTACCTATCAGCGGGCAAGGTTATAAATAGCCCAGCTTCAGCAAGAAACAGTCAGTCTCGGATCAGTCTTCGAAGAAGAGAGTCGCGGAACAGCCACCGGAGAAGAAGCTTCGGAATATCGTCTGCGTCCAGTATCGCCGGAATAGTGTAAGCAGTGATTGTAGCACTGCAAGTGAAAATGCCTGTAAAGTGTATAAGTGAGCGAAGGAAATAAATTTGCTATACCAAAGGACGGCGTGAACTTATTTGTGGCGTGACACACAAACACGCTACAATATATATATATTTTTTTTTTCAGTGAATGCATCCTGTTGTGTATCATATATTACTTCTTACTGAAAACCATCACAACACAACAATCAATAATATGTGTAAGTAGCTCTAGGAGATACTTTTGCTACATGTTTTGGCCTTCAAAAGGCCATCATCAGGCATCGTATATTATGATTACAATTGCCAACTTCCAAATATCACATATACAACTTTTAACTGTACTTTTGACTATGTAACTGGTTATTTTAAAACTTCAACTTTTATTGTAATTTATATTTTATATTCACTCATATCATTTTATACCATTGTATACACTTGGAAGTTTAGTTTGACATGCAATTCAATAACAAAAAGTTTAAGGTATTTGCCTGATGATGGCCTTTTGAAGGCTGAAACATGTAGCAAAAGTATCTCCTAGAATTACTTACGTGTATTATTGATTGCTGTGTTGTAACGGTTTTCAGTAAGAAATAATATTTTATTACCTACATTAATTTTTAAAGTATGAAAGTTGCAAGTTGCTACATGCATGATGTTACACATAGTGTCATTTCTCATTTGTCTATCTGTCCAGTATAACCCCAATATCAAAACTGTGTTCAGAATGATGACATGTTCCTTACAGAGTTCTGTGTCAGTGTCATGAACTCTTCATAATTAAAAATCTCTTTCCTCTCACAGATTTGTTTAAGAGTCTGAGCATAATTTAAGTCATTCTGGGTAAAACCTAGACTTCAGGGCAGATGGCTGAGCTCTTGCAGTCTTGCACAGTGCACTGAATATATACTTTGTGGATGGATCATTGTCATGCAGAAGAAGAACTCTTGTCAAATTCCTACACAATTTTTGTTTGATGACATAATGCACAACTTTTGTAGTACCCCCATAATATTGTCACGTGTTGGGTATATCACGTGACAAATAACTTCACACACATTTATTCTAACACACTCAAGTACAATTAGTATCACTTCAACTGCATTCTGTGGCGGCTATCTTCCAACTGTCTCAGACTGTGGCTGGATCTCAACTGTCTCGTTCGTGTCTAACTAGCTCTGCTTATATAGGCGTTATGCGGACTGGATACCAGACACCATTTCTCACGGTTCCGTTTCTGCTGTTTCGACAGTCCGCTGTTACGTAACGAGCCTTCTGTTGTCCATCTCTGGGGAAATGTGTTCATTGTTTCGGCATTCTCTACGCAACAGCCCACTGTTATTGCGTTACCGTAGAAGTACCTTCTCCAAACAGGTTACAATATTTACCAGTAATCATAGATTTTTGCAGCTGGAACTCCAATGTCAGATCCAGAATATGATGGCCATTACCTTACCAGCACATCAGCGCACACATGGCATCAGGGAATCACTGTGCTTTAGTTACAAGATTTCTTGTTTGGTTCTTCAATCCAAGTTGTGAACCCACTTGTCTTTCAACACTCCCAGCAAGAAAGTATCCTAATCTTGCCAAATTTTAATTAAAATTCGCTGATCAACATTAGTTCTGATATGGAGTCAATATTCTTTGCAGTCATCAGGAACTGGCTTTAGACATGAGTATTTTCCATGAATAATATGAATAACTGATATATTATATAAATTTTCAGTTCACAAGCTCCTGCAAGACTTTTATGTGAAAATCTTATGAAATCACATCCTCCATTTTGAGTCCATTTCCAAGTCATTAGTATTTTCCATGAATAATATGAATAACTGAAATATTATAAATTTCCAGTTCATAAGCTACTGCAGAGACTTCTATTTGAAAATCTTATGAAATCACAGCCTCCATTTTGGGTCAATTTCCAAGTCAGATGTTTCAGCAGAGCATCTAGGCTACAGTCATCTTTGATTGATTCCCTTCTTCCCTTTAAACTGTTTGCTCTGGAATATGTTTGGGAGTAAAAAGGCAAAGACTCACTGCAGATGTTGGTCAGACAATCATAAACAAACTCTGGAACTTTGTCTTTCTTTCATGAAGTCTGTAACACTGATGCATCAATATGTGAAGAACATGCTTCCATTCTGTACACAACTGAGCCACTGAACTGATGAGTGAGTGCTGTCATGGAAGATGTTACACATCACAGCATGCATATACCCACTGCTTATAGTTCTTACAGTTATGCAGCTAAATTACGGAGCTAACCACATAAAACTGTAAGCATGGCAATGTTCTGTTGGGCAATTAAAATGGAAAATATAATGAATGATACAACCTCTATCTACCTATCAGTTTCTGTAACAAGAAATTCTGCAGCTTTAAGGTAAAGACACAATTGTCCTTGTGTTTGGAGGTATAACTTTACATATTCTTAACCTCAGCATTTGATGGAGGTGAATGTGATTAGCTTCATGCCCTGGTTGCTTTACCCCTAGGGAAAGTTTTTTTAGTTAGTTACTTAATGATACTGTCAGTATGAAGACTATATAATGGCAATGATAGGATCATTAATGAATAAGTAACAGTTGATGGAATGAGAACTGGCAGGGGAAACCAAGTAACTGGAGAAAACATATCCTAGTGCCACTCCGTCCATCACTCCTGGGGAAAGGAACTGCAGTACCAATTGAAAAGGGGGCTCGGTGGGCCCAACAGTTGATCTGGACTCTGTGGAGGAAACAAAAATCTCTGCTCCTGCTGCAAATTGAACCCAACTCTCTTTTTGAGGATTTGATCATATTATATTTGGGGAGGAAGATATTTTGAAATTTTCCCATGAGTGATACCTGCATACTTCTGACATATTGCTACTGTATAAATGTTACATTACGTCTGCACATGTAAAGACAGCCATATATGGCTAGTGGGAACAACACACAAGCAAGGGGCAAAACTGCAGACTATACATAATAACGGGCTTGCATTAAAGGGTGAGCTGCTGCAATGTAAACAACCGAAGAAGGGTATATTGCTTAGACAAGTGGACAATGCCCCTTATGAGATGGAATTAGAAGTGTCAAATAATTAAAAATTTTAACAAATTTTAATTGATTTTTAATGGAGTGAACTGTAATATGTGATATTTAACACACAACAGTTAAGTGCAACTGTAACTTTTTAATTACAAAATGTTTAGTTACGCGTGTGTGCAATGGACAATACTCGGTGCAGTGTAGCAGGTCTGGCATAATGGGACACTTGGGGCTGAAACATGTTGTGTTAATAGCGATAGCAAATATGAAGAAATAAATAGTTGCATTACTGAGAGAAATTTGTATATACACAAGGCTGAATAACAATTTTTTTTTTCTGTGTTATACAAATACTGTTCAAGTTTAATGATACTGTTCAGTGATCTTAGAAATTAGACCTATATATGAAAATGTAAATATTCCTAATTCCTTGTCACGCTCACTTTAAGTTTGTTTTACTGAATTTTTATAGTAACAGACTTACAAAAGCTGCTTTAACCAAATGTGTTATTCCTCTTCCTTCATCAAAGAGAACCAAAGAACCATCAATGCAACCAAGCAGCAACTTCTCTTCATCAGGACTGAAGCCATGACAACAAACTTGTGTTTGGAGAGGTATTGATGTTACTGATGTGCGCTGAATCCTTGATTTGCTGATCTCGTAGGTACAGCTCTCCACGGTCACCTCCCCCTATATATATAGAAAAGCACATCAAATTGGGTTAACAGCAAATGAGAGTAATAGAGCAGAAACATTTGGAAATTCTGTAGCAGGTCAATGATTTTATGATACACACATTTGGATACAGCTTATGTTGAGAATCCCATTAAAGTGTTTCATAAAATGTTATATTCCCTACCATTTTAAGAAATCATCCATTATAACATTACTGAAAACTTACTGTAATGTTATTTCTTCTGTGTAAATGTTGATATATAAATAGGCCACACACATATGAAATATATACTTTTTTATGTAGAGTAGAACTTGATTATTGTGATGCACTTGGGGACCACAAGATACACCTATGATTTTCACCAGCTTAGCATACAAGTTGACACTAGTGATGTCAGCATGGTACTGGACTGATGATAAAAATAAACACTAGCTCTAAATTTTTGAGAATTGCAGGTTTCATTAAAAATGAAATGTATCTTATAGAAATAGGCTGTCAAAATGTAAAATTAATTCAACTATCTCATAACTTGTTCTTTATTGAATACTTAAAATAGAGTTTCTAGGAGGAAATCCCTGAAAGTATAACAATATGTAGCAGTAATATGAAGGGCGTTCCACATATAATGCCTCCTATTTTTTTGTGTGTTCTGTGTCTGAGCTGGATGTTGGTGGAGTTGTAGTAAAGGTTGAACCTTCCTGCCAATGTACTGTTAGTTTGGTTGTCGTGTGAAAGATAGCAACAGCAGAGCAGTCTACCAAAATGGCATCTGACATAGAAGTGTGTACAAAACAGAGATGTGTTATTGAATTTCTCAGTGCTGAACAAATTGCACCGACATCCATCGATGGTTGCTAAAGATGTATGGAGATGATACAGTGGATGTCAGCACACTGAGGCGGTGGGTACTGCATTTCAACAGTGGCGAAAGTGAAGTGCATGACAAACCACGCCCTGGGCGTTCCTGCTTAGCTGTCACTCCTCACAATGAACAGCACCTCGATCAGCTCATCCATACAGATCGGCAGATAATGACCAGGGAACTGTGTGCACAGCTTAATATTGGCTGTAATGCACTGGAAACGATGTTGGGGAAGTTGGATTATCGCAAAGTTTCTCCCAGGTGGGTCCCTCGGATGCTTACAGAAGACCACGAAACTCATCGAATGGAAGTCTGTCAGGACCTGTTGCACCAGTATGAGGCTGAAGGTGACAAGTTTCTGGACAGCATCATCACCGGAGATGAGACATGGTGTCACCACTACAAGCCGGAATCCAAAAGACAGTCTATGGAGTGGTGCCATCTGGATTCCCCAAGAAAAAAGAAGTTCAAGACACAGCCATCGGCAGGGAAAGTGATGTGCACGGTCTTTTGGGATAGGCGGCGTGTGATTTTCTTGGATTTCCTGGAGCCTGGTGAGACTGTCAATTCTGAACGCTACAAGGCGACGCTGACTAAGCAGAAAGCCCACATTTCCTGAGTCAGGCCAGAGAAGCAGACAACCTTTCGCTTGCAACACGAAAACACTACACCCCATACCAGTTTGGTGACCACTGCGCACATTGCAAAGTTTGGCTGGACTGTCCTACCATATCCACCTTATAGCCCTGATTTAGCAACTTCAGACTTCCATCTCTTTGGGCCTATGAAAGATGGACTACGCGGGCAACATTTTCCAGACGATGCTGTCATTGCAGCTGTAAGAAAGTGGCTAGCCTCTGCTGGCGCAGACTTTTATGGGCATAGGATACAGGCTCTTGTTCATCGCTGGCAAAAGTGCATAACGAATTTTGGTGATTATGTGGAAAAATAACTGTAAGTAGCTGAAATCTTGCTCTATTTAACTGCATTATTATGCTTTCTGTATCTGTTGTAGTTTTCATTAAAAAAATAGGAGGCATTATTTATGGAACGTTCCTTGTAGAAGGTAAAACTACCCTTGAAATCTGCAACTGAGACAGGCAGGTACACATCATTTATATTAAGTGCAACTGTAGCTTGTTTGTTCAATTATTACATGAGATTACACTTATTCTGTGTGTTTCAATTACATTCATTCATTTCCTTTATTTTCCATATATCCATACAGGTAACAAACCTAGGATGTGGAAATGGTCCCTTTGAAAATAGATATATCAAGATACATATACAAAATTACAAGAGTCACATAATCAAAATCACTTACATTAATCAATTAACATAAATAATAGTATAAAGTAAAAAATTTAATAAGATTTTAATTAATAAACATAATTTAAAAACAACTTACTATAAAACTTGAATCAATACAATTTTATTTAAATTACCTATATTAACTGAATTAAATACATTATAAATGTACACACTTATGACCAATTATGTTGGTAATATTCATTCATGGAATAAAAAGTAAAACATTTTTACCTTTCTTGACACTTTTTGTTCAACTGAATGGATTACATTGGATTGCACTTGACTGAAAGACACACAGACTGGATCAAATTCTGTTCTGTAGTAGCATAAGGGTTCTGCCTTTATACTGCAAAAAATTTAATTTATTTGAATTGTATTTATTGTAATATTGTAAACTGTACACATTAACAAAGAATATCAACAAACTCTTGACAAATAACTCCACAAGATCTTAAAAGACTGTTAGTTCACCACTGTAGTATCAGACCTATATTCATAAATGGTTTGAATCTTGGCTGATACAGGTTATTCTGTCTGGAGTGGGTTTTCTGTGTCTTCAAGCATACTTTGAAACAATCCCTGATCAAACTGGGCCATGACCTACTTTGTATCCCATTCTCTTCCTTCATTCATTCATTCATTCATTCATTTATTTTTCGTTCCATGGATCCACAATACAAGTGAGATATAGGACATGTCCATACAGTGATTATTCTTAAAATTAATAGAGCAAGAACTAAGTACATAAATAAAAAAGTATAAAATACAAAAATTGAAACAAAACATGTAGAATCAAATAGATTCCAGTCATATAAGTTAATTTAATGAAACATGCAGTTTAAATTTAAACAATGTCAGTTTGAACATATCACAGAAATTGCTTAAATGACTAGACTAGAATAGTAGAATAATGACTAGAATTTCTATTGCCCACAATTACCATCTTTTCACAAGCTGTGGTGTTCTGAATACATATTCAGCTATCCAGTAATACTGGAGAACTGTATCAACAATTCTACTGCTTATGGAAAATACTGCATTAAATTTTATGCATTTGAAAAGCCACCCATAACCTATAATCACTCGGTACAAGACAAACCTTCCTGGTACAAGTAGTTTTTGATAGCAACTGTTCTACAGAATAAAGGTATGATATATTACAAATACCTGCAAAGAAATTTTCTTACCCATTTATTCCATAAACATGAACATTTGCTCTATCTTGGTCTTTAACCAGTGGACTCCAAGGATATACTTCATCTCTTGTACAGCGCCACCAAATTAAAACCTGAAACATATGAAGCAATCTAGATACTTTTTTCATAATATAACTGAATATTTTACAAATTAAGACTTGAACCAATTTGTCCTGTTATTACAAATTAATGTTAGACTTACCATGTCGCCAGTTACATTACAAGACAATTTTCTTTCTAAGCGTCGGCCTGATGGGCCAGCCAGTTCCAGAACTTGTAACTTCGGCTCCAGCCGACTCAGTTTCTCTGGCATATTATATTTCACTGCAGGCTTGGTAAAGTAGATCAGAGTGATTTGGTTATCATTGTATGAACACATTAAATGTGTTTTTGTAAATATAACTGAAAAAATTAAATTCTGAATTAGTTTCAGTTTCTTTAATGCAGACAAAGGCATAACATACATCCTCATGGAACACTGCCAATTTAAGTACAGATCAACCCTACCTTTCCACTGATTACAAAATCTGATACTTACCTACTGATTGTAATTCAAACTCTAGAAACAAAACCAAAAACACTTTGTTTCAAGTATATTTGTAATTGGTGTTTATCATTTGCAACAAAAACTCCCAAAATCTCGTAAATGAAAGTAACAATGCATCTAATTTAATTATCCAAATGCATCTCTACTGTTGTATATATTGCTGGTGAATATGCTTCTAGTGCTTACCATCTGCTATATATTCAGAGAGTAGTTTCCCCATTAGGTACTTGTCAAATACTATTTTCAGTATGTCTCCAGTAAAAATATTAATGCAGATACTGATGAGTATTCCTGAACTCAGCATTAATTGTAGCACACAATTATCTCTCCACTTTACAAATACCACCTTATGTTGAGCAAGCAATTCCTGGAACAAAGCACACCTGTAATTATTTACAGCTGAACCATCTTCCATAAGTCTTTTTTATTATATATAGATTTGAGTTCTTAAATCTCAATTCTATAAATTCATTTTTTTCACATTCTCCCAGCTAAAATATTCATTACTGTAGGCATCATGAAATCATGCTACCAAAGTTTCATTTGTATTCAATTGTATTTCAAAGTGTCATAAAGTGTGGGACTGGGATAATTTGATGGGTGGAAATGTACCAAAGTACAATGCTTTGGATGGTGCTGGGCTCTGTAATCCAGCAGCACCCCATTTTTGTAGCTATCAAGTATAGCATACAACCGAATGAAATGCTCGCTGACAATATACACTATAACATTTTCTGTATGAAGTTTAATACAATGAAACCTCTCACCTCAAGTTCCCTTATAGATTCTCTGAGTTTTGTAGGCCTCTTATTTTGCAATAACCACGTCATGCCCCTCTTCTCAGCATATGACCGTTTACTTTCATTGTAGGGTGAATCTGTTACTTCTTTTTTTTCATGATATCTGAAAAAAAAATATATATCAATGCACCTTTATAAGCTTATTTAACAATCATTGTGGATGGTTGCGTGTCCTAATAACTCTTCAGAAAAATTGATATTAGAGATATTTGGTACGGATATCATGATACAGGAGGGCACCCTTCCTTAATATTAGTGGTTTGCGTGAAGTTCATAAAATGAACACCCAAGGGGACGGTAATGCATTGCAGTCAATTTTCATCTCTGGAACTCCTGAGTTTTATTTTAGTTCATAATATGCTGTGAAAGCATGAAATTGTTTGTTTTGATAACAGTTAACTAAGTAGGATATTTATAACAGCCTTGGGTCACAAGGGCTAGCCTATATTGTTGTCGGACCTAACCTCACTGCATACCTGAACGAGCCGAAGTCTGTATTTTTTATTCCAATTTCATCCTTTAGAGTCCAGAATCTGGTTTGACTTAAGAGTGTCAACATTCTGATTGTCTGATATTCTAAATGGCACAACCATGGAATGAGATTATCATAAACAACAAATATTTGCGATGACCTTCACTTGTTAGATAACGAATACAATGCACATCAGTGCACATGTCCCTTGCCAAAAATCATATGTTTAGTGGGATTTTTGTTTTAGGTACTTGGTTATTTTCATTCGTTACATACTTTGCTAATTAAACTCATACATTTATTACACATTTTGTTAACAGTTGATATATAAACATATCACTAATTTACGATCAGATTTGTTAACTTCCTGTTTGGTGTTTCCTGTTAGTTTCGTCAATGCTTGCTGTATGGTTGTGAAGATGTCATCCATACGTACCTTAACGAAATATTATATTGTCAGCTTTTTAATTTTTATTGCTTTGGCATTTCCAGATCAAGGGAAGCGGGATTTCGTTCTAAGCCAGGTAATGAACATGCCCTATTTAATTACAAAACTAGAGAACATATATTAGATATTCTACTTTTTCCTTCTGCAGGAAAGTACCAAAAATTGTACTTCCTTATTAGAATTTACATATAAATGCATGTCATTAATTTTATTGCACTGGAATATAATCCATTTTAAGAATTGTTTTGATTGTGCTCATGATTTCACTTGCCCCCCTGGTGGTATCTCTACTTTGTCTCCATGGGGCTGAACCTGAGAGCCATGCTGTCAGTGTTATGTGTCACCAAAAGGGCATCCCATGCCGGTTCGGTAAAAGGTGATAGGCCAGACAAAAAGAGATACCCTGGTCCTCCAGGTTGGGGTTTGGTGCATGAGGCTGACAAACTCATCTCTGTTAAAAACATAAATTGTTAGGAAACCTTGGATGACAGCCTCGCTGGAAGTCTGTTATCAAGGAGGCCAAGGCTCACAAAGAGCTGTAGTGCCAGATAAGAAGAAGATTTCACTTAAGAACTATTAAAACCGCTCCCAATTTTATAGTAATAAAGTCATGTTTTGTTTTTGCAGGAGAAAAAGTCTGTCGCTGTTCCGAAGAGTTTATTTAAAGGATCCCAAATTTTCATTAAGAGTAAGCAGATTTTTTACTGCTTCAATAATAATTCACTGTATATTTATGTTGATATTAGACCTTGTGGCCTTATATTGTGCAGGTTTTGGGCTTGAATGAGGTAAAGTCGCTGTCCTTAATCAAGGACCATGTCATGAAGCCATAAGGAGTAGGGCTGAAAGTGCAGACACACATATTCTAAATCTAGCACTAAATGAAGGTGAATGGTCTGCTTCATGGCCTGCTTTGCACCCAGAGAAAGAGCCCCTGGTATCTGTTGCAAAGGAGGCTGGGTGGACGCAGGGAAGAGAAGAATCAGTTCTCGTGCTGGAAATTGGTCTCCAGTTGTCTGCTTGTCCAGCCCATAGCCTAGTCACTATATTCACTGAGCCATGCTGGCTTTTCTGATGCCTGATAAAAATTACCTTAAGGAGGCATCTCTATTTATAATTTTTGTCATATGGGCTAAAATCTTCATACAGTTTGGACCTAGGAATTTACCTGTGTGTGCTTCCCATTTCTACCACCCCTTCTAGCATGAGAACAATTTCAGATGTTTCAGTTTGTTTTAATTTGCTTTTATTGTTATCTGGAAAGATGGACTGATGATAAAATAGTTTATGCATTGTCTGATTAAGAAAGTTTCCTAAAGTGGTTTTTGTAAAAAGATCGTCCTTAACAGCTTTCATTAATAGTTGTCCTAGGTATGAGAGTGGTCAGGTTTGTTTAAGTGCTGAAATGGAACATGTTTACTGTCTCTTCTACCTTTCTTTTTGCCCTCTAGTGTCACTATCCTCAGGACCATGTCTGCATGCATTTTAACATATTCATTAAGAGAAAAATCAGTTAATAACTAATTTTTTAATCATGGATACACTACTGTAAACTTAAAACTGGTTTATAACCACTGTACCCATGGATAATGGCAAAGCCATTCTGAAACATGTCAATTAAAAATATACTCCACTTTACAAAAAACTTTGTTGTAGTTATATGAAGTAGTAGGGGCATGTGGTAGCATATTTGGTTGAGACACTATGGTACAAGCATGAAGGTCACAGATTCGAGTCCCGATGAGGCAGATATTTTTCAATTTACCTAATCCTTCCAGCAGCACTATGGCCCTGGCGTTTACTCAGCCTCTAACAGACATGAGTACCAGGAATCCTCCTGGGAGGTAAAGGGTGGCTGGCATGTAAGGCTGACAACCTTACCACCATATGTGAACTGACTGTCTAGAGAGAATGGGGAGCCTTGATGTCTCACAGCCCCTATGGGCCTTCATGGCCTGATAGAGGGATAGCTTAATATAAAATAATAAGATAATAAATTAGTACAGTTGTAATCAACATGTTGATCATGAAATTGACTGAACATTAAAATTGTCGTCGCGTGTTTGCTAGGTAACATGACAAAAACTTTGTGTGGGTTTCAGATTTGGCAAAGACGTATATTGAACTGTTGCTTTTTTCACACGCAAATGCAGTTATTCTCAACTTATAATGTCATCAGATGTTTCCTCATCACTATTACAATTACTTGCAGCACTGATCTCGGTGAAGTACTTTCTGCTGTGCTTGGAGCTCAACTGTCCTTAATCTCTTGTCGGATACAAACTCCCTGCTCTAGCCGGATATGAACTCTTCTGTTCTAGTCAGATTAGAACTCTCTCCTGCTAAAGTTGAATACAAACTCTGCTGGTCTCTTGCTTACGTTGGACTGTTATATATTGCACTTGGACTGAATAGGGTGTGGGAACTGCCCACATTCAAGCAAATGTGGGCAGTTCCCACAAGGGAATACCTTGTCGAGGGGTTGATTTCACCCACTGCCATGCAAACGCTACTTCAAACAATTCGTTGCTTGGATATTTCCCGCCCAACAGCAGTCTCTAATACCTCTGGTAGATGGGGGAAGCATTATAGATACCTCTCAGCTAGTAGAGCCGGTCTCGCTGGCTGGGCGGGACTGATGGTAAGCACCAGTACCGGTAGGATATAGAGACTGGTAGAAATTATAGAGGGAAGCACAATGGACCAATACAGGTCTAAGTGCATGGGGAACCCCACCCTCTCCAATAACTAACTAACTAACTACCTTTGGGGCACCTTTGTTTCGTAACATTACAACTAGGTTTCATATTCATATGGGATTTAATGCACTTGGCATTTTCTGTTTGATTTGGTTGTTCTGTTATAAACTCTTTAAACCCATGTTTGTTGTGTGATGGTACAAAAACTATAGAACTTACTTTGAACAACTTCTTGTAGTTCAAACCATCCAGCACTAGACTGGGGACAGCAGTGAAAAGGTCAGTCATAGCTCTGTTCAAAAAATTAGTTACATTATGCTGAAAGTTGAAGGCTGTAGTAGTATATATGTTGCTTTCTTGAAAGAAATAAGAAAAAATAACCGCTTGTGCTAATATTCTCATAGCACATAATCAAAACACTGATTTTTTAAGATAATATTATTCAATTTGGTATGTTGGAAGCCTTAATATTGCAAGCTGAATTGCAGGTACATTGTGAATATTGTTAAAAAATCCACTCGCTATTCAGAATAGGCTCAAAATTTGCTATTTTCTTCCCTCATAATTTGTTTTCATAAATGATATATAGAAGTTCGTAGTGTTTAATTTACTACAGAGAATGAAATTCCATAAGATAAAATTTTCCAAGTATAATTTATAAAAAGTTCACTCATTCACTCCCTCATGGAGCTGAGCCCTTCTTAAGAATCTGCCAATTGTGCAGCTACTCAAGAACTTCCCAGAATTTTGTGGAACCCAAAGGTTCATTACTGTGTTCACAAGAGCCCTGCACTGGTCCCTATCCTGAGCCAGATCAATGCAGTCCATACCATCCCACACTATCTCTCTGCAATACATTTTAATATTGCCCACCCACCTACATCATGGTCTTCCTACTGGTCTCTTTCCTACCAATATCCTATATGGATTCATCTTCTCCTCCGTTTGTGCTACATGCCGTGTCCATCACATTCTCCTCAAATTAATTTTCAAACAACAGGGTCACATGCAATGAAATCTATTTTTTAATTAATGGGTTATCCCAGGAGAATCCATTTATTCATCCTACATGGTTGGGTCTGAATGTTTTAAATTTTTTTCAGCCTTGCTTTTAATTTTGTGTGTAAGAGTTTCTGCAGAATGCTGTCACTTACTAACTATGCTGAAAATGTTTATTGCCCACAGTTTCATGTAACACCAAGGCTGCAGACAGAAAAATCACAATTACGTGGGTTCTGTCGAGGTTGCATTGTTGGCAGGATTTCTTACGATATGAAGATGAACTGGTACGTTGCAATAACATTTCTTTACTCTAGTCCTTGTAGGTAAAAATTTTGAGGAGGATACTTGAACGTGCTGTGCTATAGGAAACTTAATCTGAGCATTCTCTTGTAGTATTCATGACTGAAGAGATCAGTTGCTGGCTGTACCTCATTGAAAGTACACCATGTATTTATTACATAAAAATGCAAGCAGCATGCATCTTTCAATAGCAGTGCCCATACAATTTGGTATGACAAGGCAATATCATTTCTGTCTTTTTATAATCATAAAATTCTAAATTTAGATCATACAGGCATAATTGATAACATTTATAACACTGGAAACTCAGGATATTGGTTGTATTCATGCAGTGTGTTCACCCCAAAGATAGAGGCAGTATGTTCCCCGAAAACATTGCTTCCCACTTATTGGAATACAGCATGGTGTTTTGACCCAGACCATAGCCTATTAAGCTTGTATACTTGAACTCTCATTTTAAGAGAACATATATTGAAGTTATCTTGAGGAGAATATCTGGACCTGAGAGAGAGGTGAAGCTGGAAAAAGTTGTGTAAAGATAAAGCTCATAATATATGTGCTCTTCGATAAATATTATTTGGGTAAGATCTAAGGGTTTGTGACAATCGTACATTAGTACAAATATTATGTTTTTGGACATTATCCATCGTCTTGTTTTATCTAAAACCGTCCTGTTTGTTTTTCAAAATACAACATTTCAGAGACTGGATACTATCTCCATCTTCAGGTAAAACCTACACAGTTGGGCCTAATTGATAGAGCTAGTCCAAAATCAGACACATGTTTATATGAACTTTTTTGATCACAAAGACCTAGGAAATCACCTCCTGCAGTTATGCCCTAAAGTCGTGAAACACCCTGTATAAGATTTCATTCACTAAACTTCTTTAACTGTAAGATTAGCACATTGTCCTGAATTTGAGCTTAAGGGTAAAATCTGTGCTTCTTAAAAGGATTTTAGCATCTTTAGTATAACATTTTTTTTTTAAATGAATGTCACTTTTTGTATGAGGATGGAAGGAATGTGATTTAGAATATGAAATACACCAAGAAATATACATTTATTTATATATTTGTTTATATACATTAATATTCCTTGACATTTTCAGAATCCAGGACAGACACAGCTGTCAGGCTTACTGACTGATGGAGATAACAAGACTCGTCATATGGATCCTGTAATATCACACTTCGACTGTTCTCCTCACATTGTTTTGGTAGGTATTGTATTTGTAAAATTTTGAATGTATGTGTAATGGTTGTATATTTTTATTGTTTTTATTGATTTTCTGACTGGAATTGTATCTGTTTTATCGCTGCTTCCAATTAGTTATACAGTTGAAGGTCTGAGCCAAAAAAAAAATATTTAAAGCCAGAGTGTTGAGAAAACTGCATTTTTTAAATAGCTGGATCATAAGGATCATAGCTGTGTAAACCTTGAATTGATTGAGAATTTAAATAACTGAATGGAACTAACCTGAGGTATAAACCAAAATTGGATTTGAAGAAAGCAGTCTTCTGGGATGTGGCACCGTGTAGCTGTGGTGTTAACCGACGTTTCGGAGGGACGTATCGCCTCCATCTTCAGGGTAGAAAGAAAAATAAGAAATCCGCAAGCAAAGAGACCGTGAGAACCGGTACAAGCAGTCTTCATTTGCTTTTAAAGATGAGAGTCCTAAATTTGTTCCCTTTTACTTCATAATTACTGATCCTGATATTGAAAGTTAAATGTGCATGTGAGATTTGACTTTTCAGACGGGGGGTGAGTGTTAAGATTTTGGTCTTTGGGATGTGACCAAACTACATATTATCACATCCCATTCTTTCAGAAGCAATGTTTTCCATCACATTGTCTGATGCACTTGTACATGACTGACTGGTATCTCTCTCTTTTGGAGGCTTGCAGCTGAATAGAATCAAGACATTGCTTATTATCACCATGTTCAGTTCTCCTTGTATGTGGTTGATGAAAACAGTCATGTTGAGCTACGTTTATAATGCTATATATGTCATGAGTTTCTTTGGTTGAAAGGGAAAATGGGAATATGGAATTGTGTGTGTTGGATCTTACATCATATGATTGCCTGAAAGGAAGAACCAATAAGTGTAATCTAGCAGCCCCCAAAATGTAGAACCGTATACATTGTGTGATGGTAATGGTAACAAAAAGTCTAACAGTTACTGCTTTGAAAATATCTTTATACTTCATGGTATCCAGAAATGCAGTAGTTATCAGGTTTCAGTTTTCCCAGATATTGTTGAGTTGGGACTGGGGTCATCTGGATTTGACATTGTGTAAGTTCAGTAGCAGATACCAACTCTGAGGATCTTGCTGTTTACATATTGAGGTTACAGAGTGAATTCTGTGTCATAACCCAGAAGACCACAGTCCTAATTTTCACCTCTATGGCAACCTCAGCTCTCTTCATTCAATTAGATTTGATTCTTTATAATTCTTTTTATTAATTTGCAAATATATAATCCAATCCTACACCATTATGAATGAAAATAAAGTCAGAAACCTAATATTGTAGTAGGATAAATATGATATTCTTTAAAAATCTACCACAATGGAAATTTCAAAATCTGGTATAGATATGTGATGGTTTTGCTTCTACTCAGGAGTTCCTTGTTGTCTGGGAAGACCATGGCTTTTCTCACATATTGTGAAATTTTATTGATGTGACAAAGTAATTAGGATTTACATGCATGCATGACTCCCTTATATGGCAGTTCTTCTCCTCAGAAAATATGGTATTAAAATTTCAGGACCTCCCGTCCGTAAAAAATTAAGCAGACAGAAGTAAATCCAAGTACTTAAACATTCTTGTCAAACTGAAATACAATAATACAGTATTCATGCTTAAGTGTGAAGTTCACATCTGAAAATATATTTTTCAGTACATAACTGAATACAGGAATAACATTAATGTGTGAAATTGTTTTATGTTGAATGAGTTTTAATGTCTCATGTGTCATGATGTGCTTTGGATGAATTAATCCAGAATTAAAATTGAGGAGAATATATAATTGCTTTGTAGGTAATTTTTACTGATCAACCATTAATTGAATTATCCCGCTCTAATACAATTTTGCATGTATATTTTAGGAAGAGTTTAAAGGTTCAGAATCAAAGAAACCACCAGCTGCTGCTGTGCCTGATGATGTGAAAGATGAAAGTGTTCTGAATGTGGGTCATAAAAGCAAAAGAGAGGAAAAAGCAGAGAAATCGTCTAAAGAGGCGCATTTGACGGATGACAAACCGCAGTCTCCGAAAAATATCCAGAATCCTGGTCAGCTTGTAAGTACTGAGTCTTTGCACATAATAAAACAAGGGGAGGTCACAGTTAAAAATGAATGCATTTCTGAATTAGAACTGTGATAACAAGAATTTTGTGAACAGTGATGAAACTTAAGATATGTGGTCAGACTAAAAAAAAAACTAGACTTCCAGATGGCAGAAGAAGGCAGAAAAACATTCATGAATGTGTTGGCACAGAATACAATGGCCAATAGCAGCATATGATCGACATATGACTGCAGAAATATGAAAGAAACTTTGTCCATCATAAATTGACATTCATCCATGGAAGCTCTATCACAAGGTTGATTATATATCGACTTCTTACCCGAGTAAGTAAGTAAAAAAAGTAAAGCTATCCTTGTAACAGGCCGTGAAGGCCCATAGGGTTGTGAGACATTGAGGGTCCCACGTTATCTAGATAATCGGCTCAAAGATGGCGGTAAGGTTGTTAGTCTTACGTGCCGGCTGCACTTTACTCCCCAGTATAATTATTTAATTAATTCCTGGTACTCATTTCTGTTAGAGGCTGAGTTGACCCCAGGGCCATAGTGCAGCTGGAAGGATTGGGTCAAGTAAAAAAATCTAGTGACCTCGTCACGACTTGAACCCATGACCTTCCGGCTTGTAGCATAGTGCCTCAACCACTACACTACCGCGTCTTCCGACCTGAGAGGGTAAAAAATTATAAGAAAGAATTGTAAAATATTTTGTCATATTATTTTGTATTTTCTTTAATTTCTAGCCTACAGAACATCCAGTATATACCATTGGTGCAGATGGGGTGTACTTACTGCAACTTACAATTGACAGTAAAAGTGAGTTTACTGCTAATGTCAGTATTCACATGCAAGGCAAATACGGTTACTTATCAGCAGCAGACTGGCCTCTCTTACCAGTGAGTACAGTGTCCCAGAAGTTCCATATTCATTGACTTCTAACTAATTTTTTCTGATGTTGCACTCATAAATATTATGTTGTATTGAATGTAAAATGTGAGCAGTAATGTGGTTGCTGTATTATAATGATTGAGGAAAGTCACAGAATAAAACAGAGATAGGTGCATGCCATGAAATCCTGATTTAGTGTTCTAGCTATTAGTGAAATCCCATATTTAGTCAATATTTCTTTTGGTCCCAGCTGATGTTCCATATAAACAATGTACTTTTTCCCCACATTTAGTGAATTTTGATTTAGTAAATAACCCACATTTAGTGTAAGCGATATTTGATCTCCATACCTCAGTTTAGTGTGATCATGATGAAATAACTGATATTCTCATTTTCTCTTTGCTGTCAATCATCACTCTCAACTCACTCACTCTTTGATGAATGATAGTGTGCATGAGTTTTGAGTTCTGTAGTAGTATTTCCTTTATTTGTTTCTGATTATGGCATCTGTGAAGAGGAAGAAGCTTGCAATTAGTAAAAGTTAGAAATGGTAGCTAGATGTAATTTTTGTATAACCCCTGTTTAGTGTAAGAAAAACCATTTCCCTAGAAATTTATTAAATAAGGATTTCACTGTGGTAGGACTAATAAGGAAATTTTCCAAATGCCAGACAATTACAGTTATCCTGTTTTTGGACATTATCCATTAACTTGTTTTTTATTTAAAACACAGCATTTTGGAGCCTGGATTCTGTCTCAGTCTTCAGGTAAAAAAACCCACTCATTTGGGTCCAGCTGAAAAAGCTAGTCCCTATCTCAGGACCTAGAACTGGATCTTATCTCTTAGTAGGGCCATAGCGGCCTCCGTAGTCTAGGGGTAACGTTCCCACCTCATGACTCAAGGTACGCGGGTTCAAACCCTGCGGAGGTCGTGGAATTTTTAAGGGCTGAAAAATTCAGGGAACAAGTCCTCCGGGAAGGACTTTAAGCCGTGGGTCCATGTCATAGCTTTACAGCACGTAAAAGAACCTCATGTCTCAAGGAGGCCTCTGAGCCAAATTATAAAGAACATTTCCCGCCCAACAGTAGTCTCTAATGCCTCTGGTAGATGGGGGAAGCATCCNTATGGAGCTTTCAGTGTAATACTGTGTTTTGCTTATAAAAGAGGACAATGGATAATGTCCAAAAACAGAATAATTATATTGTCATGTGTTGGATGTTGCGCTACAAATCACTTCACGCCATCTTGGATATAGCGAATTTATTCCACATTTGCTCTTACATTTACACAGTTCACAATTACACCACTACTGCCATCTGCAGTATCACAAATACTTCTCCTGTAGTCATTTCCATTCACTCAATAACAGTAAGACTTCAACTCACTCTGGTGAATGCTAGACTGCAACTGACTGGTTACTTTCTCTCTAGTAACTGGCTCAATACTCACTACTCCTGAATAGTGTTTGCTGCTCCTCATTTAGGCTTGGCACGAACAACATAGAGAACACCTTCCTTCTCTTCAAGAGATATCAGGCATTGCTGTCAGGTGATTCTACCTACGCATTGCCTAGCAATAGTCGCTGCACAGAGTCGCCTGTTGCGTGACATCACAGCCTCGTGGGGAGGGGTGTTTACCAAGCGTTGCATATCGTTAGGAGGGTTACATGACGTAACTCGTGGAAACGCAGAGTTCGCATGACCCCTACTTCCTGTTGCGCCATCCACGTCACAATATTAATATACCATCATCACAGACTTTTAGAGCCAGGCAATTACATTAGGATGTACATTACATTAAGTGGCTGAGACAACAGCCAAAAGACTTCTGTACTTTGGGTTTTGATTCACTGACAAAGTGATTTGACAAGTGTGTCCATGTTGATGGAGGATATATTGATAAACAAATGTTTTTTCCAAGTTTTAATGTCATGTTTTACATTTTATATCCATTTGTGACCTGTTTATTGACTCTCCATCATATTAGATGAACATTATGCATCAAAGTGAGAGGTTCATACATAGGTAAGTCAATAAGGAAGTTACAAATGGATATAGAACTTAAACAATTAAGAGTACTAATTTGAAAAGTGCTTTTATTTCTCAACATAATCTCCCTGCACATTGAGGCACTTGTCCCATCATTTCACAAGCCCCTGAAAACCAGCAGCATAAAATTCTTTGGGCTGCTGTCAGAACCAGGCAGTGACTTCCCCTTACAGGGAACATTTGCATCCTGAGGATGTTACAGTAGGAGTTGGCATTTACGTAAATGTTGACTCCTACTGTAACATCCTCAGGAGACTTCATAAGGCCATTCAACAGAAGCGACCAGGGCTCCTCACCAAAGGTGTGTTGCTCTTGCATCACAACACACGTCCCCATACTGCCAGCAAGACAAATGAGACGCTGCAAAATTTCAAATGGGAAGTCCTCGAGCATCTTCCGTATAGCCCTGACCTTGCTCCAAGCGACTTCCATTTGTTCAGCCCTCTAAAACATCTTTCGGCTGAACATTTTCCCGATGATGAAGCTGTAGAAAAGGAAGTCACCGCCTGGTTCTGACAGCAGCCCAAAAAATTTTATGCTGCTGTTTTCAGGGGTTTGTGAAATGATGGGACAAGTGCCTCAATGTGCAGGGAGATTATTTTGAGAAATAAAAGCATTTTTAAAATCAGTATTCTTATTTGTGTAAGTTCTATATCCATTTGTAACTTATTTATTGACTTACCCTCATACTAAATCAGCATTATGAATGATGCCATATTGGTACACAGTAGGTGTATGGTCCTCTTTTTTAAATATCTGTACTGCTATATTTGTTTGTTTTAAAAAGCAGACATGCGGATAAATAGAAATTTTATGTTTTTTTTTTTTTTTTCACTGCAAATAAGAATAAATGTGCCTGTATTCCTTTCAGTTCTATGGAGCCATGTGTCTGGTGTATGTAATACTTGGTTTAGCATGGCTCATTGTGTCTTTCTGCCAGTGGCGTGATTTGCTAAGAATACAGTTCTGGATTGGTGGTGTAATTCTTCTTGGTATGCTGGAAAAAGTGAGTGTTGATCTGTTTTCGAATTCTGTAGCCAAATATAATAAACTATTGAATAAATATAACCATATTTTATTAACTTGTTTTTTTAAGTTACTGTACTCTTATGCAATATTACCTATATTTTTTGTTAGAAGTATAGTGAAACCCTCATTTAAGGTTCTTTGGGGGGTGTTGGATATGAACAGTAAACTGGTGGAAATCTCATATAGAGGAAATTTAACATCGAGAATATTTATTTTGTATTGTTGAGATGGAACATTAAAACACAATAAGGATCCTTATATAGTAAACTGAATGATAAGTGGATGCAGTTCGCAGCTTAAAACCGAACACTGTACGCCTGATGATGGCCTGATATCCTGATACAGGGGCTGAAACGTTTCGTGTCCATAAAAAAAAGCTTTAATAAAACAAATGTTGCTACAGTAGTGTCTTATTTGTTTTAAAATACAGAGTGTTATTGTGTAGACGGTATATTCTTCTATGCTTTATATCTTATCTTAGACTGAGTAACATTAACTGGGGTTTCCACTAAATTTCATTGTTTTCTGTACCTGTTAACATTGCTGAGTCAGTCCATGCCATGTTCTGTGTTATGCTTGAAGTTTCCAGTGTTCAAATTGTCCTTGCCTTTGTACCAGATGCCTCCAGTTTAGACCTAATTTTTGTTTCTGTCTGTTCCCATCCTGTAAGGTAGAGAACTTTAATATGTTGTCTTTTGTTTTGTAATCTGCTCTCAAGTTGGTATAAAAGAAGTTTCTCAGTGTTTTCTTGTATTTAAAAATTAAGAAAGGTGGGCTTGGTAGATCATGTGTAGAGGCGATTCTTACAAACTTTTGCTTTGAAAACTTCAACAGATGAATTTATTTTTCATAAACAGTCTACACTTAACAATTTGGTATCTGTATCATTCAGAACATTTTGGTAATGTCTGCCATTAATAGCAGTGTTTATCAAATTAGATGATTTACTTCTGTCGGATCATTATATGACGTACTTAACTGTGACTTTATATGTGTCTTTTGAAAAACATTGCTGAAGTGAGTCCCAGTGATACATAAATGTAGAATTGTGTGAAGTGTAGATGGTTTATGAAAAGTAGAATTGTAAAGTTGTAACAAACACCACAAAAATATGCACAATAAATACTTGAGAGAGTAGCAATACCTGCTTGGAAGACAGGGAGGATAGATGAAACTTGGAGAAATAAGTTTCTAATTTGTGAACTGGATTGAACTGGCTCAGAGCAGGGCTGATGTCAGTCTTTTGTGAATACAGTGATGAATTTTCAGACTGCATAACATTTTTTGACAAACTAATTTTAATGTTGTTTTGTTTTTAGGCAACGTTTTATGCGGAATATCAGAGCATCAATTCCACTGGTGTGTCAGTGAAAGGAGCCATATTGCTGGCTGAACTTGTATCTTGTGGTAAAAGGACACTAGCTAGAATGTTAGTCATTATTGTCAGTCTTGGCTTTGGAATAGTCAAGTAAGTTTAAGAACTAGGAATATTGCCATACTAATAGTATTGTATTGTTTCTCTTGCTTAATATTAATATTTTTTACTCTCTGCACATTGAAATGTAACAGAGAAGGTTAAAATAGTAATCTGAAATGTGGAATATTCTGAAATTGTTTTGAAAGTTTTTTTTTACAGATTGTGTTAAAATATTTTGTTTAGTACACTAATTGTGAACAAACATTATTCATCATATTTCCTTGCTAAATGACGCCGTTGCCTAAATCACTAGATTTTTATTGTGGAACGAAAAGGGGATAACTCCCCAATTTTTCATGCATTTGATTACTACATTGACAAAACATTCCATCACCAGAATTGACAAATCATCATGTTTTGTTGGATGGTCAATTGTATAGATGAAATTGAGTAGCTTGTCGTGTGACTGTATCTGTTTATAAGCTACCCAAATTGCGTTCCTCCATGAGTTAAAGAGTGGGCTCCTGATCATAGTGGTATACCTCCGGTGATGATTCATTAAGAATCGAAACATGTTAGGTAACTGAGTGCTGAAGTGCTGAAGACATTATATGTCACATTGGACTGAAATAAACTTAATTGTAAACTAATCAATGGAGATTATTCTGCTTCCATTGCCCACTGATTAACACTTCACAGGTGAACCCTCAACTGACTCCTATAGCATCAGTTGTCTTCAAGGTAACTCCTCAGCATGGACCCTGCAAAAAACACAGCCTCTATTGTTGTAGAGGTGTATTTACCTTGTCATTGTATAGCAACAGTCACAGTGCAGACTACATAGAAAATGCGTTCTTCTGTTGTCGTGTGCGTGAATGTTGCAGATGTTACCTAGCAATGCCCGATGTTCACAGAGTCACAGCTTAGCAATAGGTGTATACACCACAATATATTTTTGCCATAAACCACTTTTCAGAAGTCTGATATAGTTTGTAGGATGGCTGTGAAGAGTTCTGTCTTTTGGGACATGGCACTGTTTAGTTTGTTGAAAGTTAACCAACAGACTACATGGTTTTGTGTCCCTGAAAAGAGATCTCTTCATATAGATGCTGTTTGATTTCAAAGGGTGTGGTGTATAGTTATATGCTTTGTATTCGTATGTATTATTTCAACAATGCCTAGGCCTCGTCTTGGTCCAATGCTACATCGAGTTGTGGGAACAGGTCTTTTATACTTCACACTGGCAGCAATTGAGAGCTATCTTCGTGTGATGCATCCAAAGAATGACCCATCAAATCAGACACTGGTAGCCAGTATTCCTCTTGCCGTGCTAGATTCTGCTATTTGCTGGTGGATCTTCACTAGTCTTGTACAAACTACAAGGACCCTCAGGTTGCGCAGGTAAGTGACCATTAAATTTTGAACTTGTGTATCACCAAGCAAGTTCCCTAAAGTAATAATGCTTTTGACTTGTTTTCAAGAGGTGCCTGGTTTGAATCAGCAGTGACTCCAAGTGTCCTGAGATATTTTATGATTTTCCCCACTCTGTGCATCCAGACAGTGGGATAATACTGCAGATTAGGCCACAGTGGCTTCCACATAATTTTCCTGTTCATTATTTACTGAACACCAAAACATACAATACTGTATTCTGTATACTGACATAATTTTTAAATAAGCCATAAGAAAATAAATAGTATATAATCATGGTCAGTTGTAACTTAAAGTAATGCACCTCTTTGGTAAAGCTTATTAGAGAAAGGAACTAGCAGTCAGTAAATTAATATTCACATTTCTTTTTTTCCAAGTGGTTAAATGGTTAACCAAGTTGCTCTCTTTAATAAGTTTAACCAGAAAAGGTGCATTACCTTGTGACTCTAATATATGAGTTCCTCTAGTTCACTAGAAGAGCTCTGCCTAACTGTAGAAGTGAAATTTGGTGCTCATAATAGATTTCAAGAAACTAAGGAAATGCTTCTAATTAATTTTAGTAAAATCATGGAGTGTTATGACGTAACATGCCTTCAAGTCACTTCCAACCTTCGCTGAGTTATTTATGCTTTTTCTCAACATATGCCTCCATATTTTTGATTAGGATCATAACCCATAATCTGTGTCCTCTCTAATTATTAATCTACAAATTCTTGATGTCCTGTAAGCAACTGAACATTTGGTAACAATGCAGAATATAACAGAATAGTAAAAATGAACCCTTGATTCAAGAATGTTCCAGGAAGACCACTTAATGTATTTACTAGCCGCATTACATAATTCAGTTACTCACATTACTGTAATATGCCTAATATAAGTATTTTTATGGAAGATGTATAGAAGCAGAGCCATAAATATTAAATGCTAAAATTAGGTTACAAAAGAATTGTAATCTTCAAATTTAATGCTGCGCCTTACATATGATGATGAATAATTTGGTTACATAGTTTTAATGCATTTAGATTCAGCCTGAAAATGTGATCTCCACTGGTCTTTATTAACTCTCCCTTGGTGAGGGGGCGAATGTATTTCTGGAACTTTGCATCATACAATTTTTATAATATAATTCAGTGGTCACAGGCTTCTAACAGTGAGTTTGTTTTTTTCCCCCAGAAATTTGGTGAAACTGTCCCTCTACAGGCATTTCACGAACACACTCATATTTGCAGTGATCTCTTCAGTTGTCTTTATGCTTTATTCAATAAAGTATCATCGCTTTGCTATATGTCTCACAGTGAGTATGATTGCAGCAACCAATAAAATATCATACAGGCTTATTTACACATCATAGTTATGTAAAAGTACAACCTGATAGATAGTTAACTTACTACAGGGATCAAACACTGTTAGAATTTGAGAAAATGACTGTTGAAGCTTACTGATTAATGATTACCATACCTATGTGTTTCTCTGGCAGCAATATTTCACAGTTGCAGTTTAAAAGTAAAATTAAAGTCAGTAGGTTTGGTATCAGGAGGAGATGCATGAGGACAAGCTGTTGCATAAAATCCTGGAGAGAATTAGTGGGCTGTCATTGTGTGTTATCAAACGCACGAATTCAAATAAGGAAACTGTAATACATGCAGGAGGCTCACCCAAGAAATTGAACAACAGCAGCGATCATGATAACAGTAACAATAATAACAGTGATGATGATGATGATGATGATGATGATGATGACGACGACAATAATAGTTAACTAGAGAACAAACACCAATAGTTGAAATGGCGTTTGTATCTTGGCAACTAACACATCTGAGTAGGCAGTGGTTGACAAGAGAAGTTGATCAGTCACACAAACCTAGGAAATTAAGATGAAATTACGTTTATTTTGTGTTAATATAAACTGTTTAAATGGTGGGAAATTAATGGGACTAAAGAAGAAATTTTGCAGATTATAAGAAGACTTGCTATGTGGGACTGTAAATATGAGGTTTTACTGTATATGATTTAAATGTGCTTTACACTGACTCATTGTCGCTGGAAATTCAGTTGAATGCAAAAAGCAATGATATATTAAGGTCTTGCACTATAAAGATTAAAGTAACATAATCTAAAGAATACTTTAGGTTTGCGTGTTTTATTTTTCTGCAGGACTGGAAGGAGCTGTGGGTGGATGAAGCATACTGGCATCTTTTGTTCTCTGTTCTGCTATTGGTCATTATGATTTTGTGGAGGCCTACAAATAATAATCAGAGATATGCTTTCACACCACTTCTGGATGCACCAGAAGATGATGAAGAGGAAGATGAGCAATTTGTTAATGATGCATTTGGTGAGTGGCATCCTTGTGTGATGAGTCACAGTATCTTGTTTTTTACATGCTTACAGTGTCATGCCACAGACCACATGCCATGTTGGAAATGACAGAACATTCCTGCTGAACCACATCAAACACAGGACGCGGTTGTGGAATTTGACAAATTTTAGGGTGCTATTGCAGGGTTATCACGTTGGGTAAAAGGAAAACAGTTTTACTGGAAAGCAGTAGTATAATGTAATTTATTGTATCTTGTTCATTAAAAGAAATAACGTATTTTTGAATGCTGTTTATTGCATATGATACATTCCTGAAGTCTTGATCAGAAATTCTCCCTAACTGTTTGCTGCTGATTTGATGTCTATGAGAGTGAGTTGGACTGTTGGTCACGGCTTCCATAACGCTCCCTACATTTTGTGGCATGCAGACTGATTGTAAACTATAGGCAGAATGATCATGTAAATGCTGCCAGTATTCTCTACCAATGCCTGTGTAACTCATGCCTAAATCTCCTTTGGACCTGTGCTGCTAACTTACATAGTGTATTCACTTAGTGGGGGTGGAGTCCAACTGGGTCCACTCAGCACAGTGGCCTCTGATTGGCCTATTGTAACCTGCCCCGGGTGATTATGATGATGGAGAATTTGGTGGAATGAGGATTGGCAAGGGAAACCGAAGTACTCTGAGAAAACCAGCCCCAGCGTCACATGTAGGATATTGGTGGGAAAGCCAGAAGGAAAGAGACCACTAAGAAGACCAAGATATAAGTGGGTGAACAATATTAAAATGGATAATAAAAAGATAGGATGGGATATTATGGATTGGATTGATGTGGCTCAGGATAGTGACCAGTGGAGTGCTCTGTGAACACGGTAATGAACCTTCCATAAAGTACTGAGAAGTTCTTGAGTAGCTGCACAATTGGTGGCTTCACAAGAAGGGCTCAGCTCCATGAGTGAGTAGGTAACTTAAGATTACTGTTGTTACTAGTGGATGGATTACTTTGCATAGTAAAAGTAAAGATGCCCTTTACTTAATTGAGCATCATGCTGTGAGAACATGTGACTAAGTGAACCTGTAACTTCATGCATTTTTACTCTTTACACTTGATGGAGATGGGTGGTCAGCTTCATGCTCTGGTTGCTTTACCTCTTGAGGATGAGTCCCCACTACCCATTGAACAGTAAGTTGGCAGGCCCTAGAGCCAGTCTGGACTTAATGTTGTATTTTAGCGTCCTGTTGCACTGAATTTCTTCCATGATATGTATACAGTGGCTGTCTTGTAGTGCACTCAGTTTCACCTGTTATTTCACAAATGTTTCGGCAACATAGTGCCATCATCAGGTGCCCTAATTACTCTAATCTATTTCATTGCTTGCCTTTATAAATCTTTTTAAAGTTATTTAAAAAGTGTGTATTTGTCAACTATAATAAATTTTCACACACTAAAACTTGTTAAGGTTATTCATCTTATGTGTCTTAATTAAAACTGGCGTGTGGTTCTTCCACTATGGGGGTCATTTTTCTTATATTCAGTGTAAACCGTGTCTTGTGATGTGTGTTCCCCTCTTAGCTGCGAGTGTTGTAATCTGGACTTGCTGGAGGAGAGAAAATTTGTGCCTGAGCTGGGAACCAAGCCCTGATTTTCCAGTTGTACAGTCAGAAAAATAATAAAAAATGTGTAAACTTATCTTGTGCCTTAGTCTACAACACTGTCATGAAGTTTATATTTACTGTGGTTTGAACAAAATCCATGTATGTGAGTATCAGATGAACTACTTGTGCATAGATCTTGAAGAATTTCCCTCTGTTAAGGTCTTTCATTCATTAATTTAGTTCTGTATGTACATTTCTGTTCTCTTCATAGGTGTGAAGATGAGAGGTTACAGGAGTACTTCTCCAAAACCAAAGTCTACCAACAATGTGGTATGTTTTATTATATGCAATATATATGAATAAAAAATTTTCTTCTTCTAATTCACTGTTTATCAACATGCAAAATTATATGGTGAAATCAGTAAGTAACTTCCATGATGCTGGGGGTTTAAATGCCAACTACTGCACACGATGGAGGAGATTTAAAACCTCACATAAATAAAAATACACTTGCTGCTTACAGTTTTAATATCTTTTGATACAGCAAATGAATTTTCTTGAAATTTTTAAGGTATGTACTCAAAAGCATTCAGAATTTATCTACATTTGTAAAACTAACGCTGAATTGTTTTTTATCGTAGTAATTTAGATTTACACTATTCAAATGTTTTATACCAGATTTGAATGATCTGAATGAAGGATACTGTTAGAAGGAAAAATGCCTCTACCAAAATGTGGTTCGTCAATGTGTATGTTTTTTCTGGGAGATACAGACTCCAAAATTTAGAATTTAGGGTTAATGAATCTCTGGGAAGTGGCTTGTACTAAACCAAGCTTTTTACTAAATGGGGGTTATACATGATGTATGCAAAAGCCACATGTATCGTGTAATAATGGTATACAGCAGAGAGAAAATGTAGCGAATGTGTTTTATTGTTTCCATCACACAGAACTTAGGTACAAGGTATTGAAGCGTAGGTCCCCTTCAGAGGATCCTTCAGGGTGCGTATGGGTTCTCGTAATCACAGGACAGGGCGAGCAGGGGAGGACAAAGAAATCAGCAAGGCGGAAATACCCAAACAGAAATAACCAAATCAAATATTAACAAAGAATAAATATAATATATTAATAAAGAAAGAATACAAACATGATGTAAATACCTGTATCAGAATGATTGCAGAGTTCGCTGTTCTAAGATTGAATACCACGTAGAGAAATCAATTTGGACGGTCGAGGATGACCTCGCCCGGTGGTCCGAAATGAGAACAACCTACCCCTTCAACGGTTGGGAAGCCAAGAGCCGTTAGCTCGACTCGTTAGGCCGCTAAGTCGGCTCAGGAGGGGAAGGAGAGGGGGACAGTAGAGACAGTAGAGGGGAGAAGTGGGCGCACAGACCACGGACATGAGCCGACGTCACAGTCTGAAGGGTCAGAAATTTCTTTCACTGAATGTGGGTTATATACAGAAAAGTAGTGCATTGTGTATATTTGTCTTCAGCTAGGAACAGAAAAAATATTCACTAAATACAATATTTTGCTAATTACACAAGCACTGAATTAATTTGTGATTTTATTCATCCTATGAAGATAGTGGTTTCACTGTCTGGGCACTTGAATGCTGATTTTGGTACAGGGTATTCAATGATAGAGGAAACCTGGTAGCAACTTAGAGCAGACACAACATTTCTCAGATTGCTGCTGTAACTGCCAATAGCAGAATGAATCATTACCGCTTATAAACGTGTGCCGTCAGGTGGTCTGATCTTGTCACTGCAATTAGTAGCATTAATACAGCTGGAGAGGAAACCTGACAGCAGCGCAGAGTGAATGGAATGTTTCTCTGTGACTACTGTGCCCTTCCCCACTAGCGAGAGTGCATTCATGTCGGTGCTTCCCTCACATCATTTTCTCTGCATGCACACATTTATAATATTTTAAAAATGTAACACAAACTCACCATGGTTTATAACAGGTGCTGAAAGTGGCCGTCTTCTGCTTGCAAACATGACTCACATCCCATAAATAAATTATGTGACACTTTCTGAAGTTGGTCCACAGTAATTCAACCAATTACGCGTGTTATGTCATTCTGCAGAGCTTCAGTGGTGCGAGGATTATTCTTGCAGACTTCTCCCTTTAGGTTACCCCAGAAATAAAAATCGCAAAACAGATCTGGGAGGCCACAGTCCCCTGCTGATTATTCAGTCTTCAAACACTTCCCATATTGTGACCATGATTGCATTAGCCATATGTACTGTAGCATTGTCTTTCTGAAAATACCCATATTGTCTATCATCAACAGTCAGCTGATTGAAGAATAGATTCAGTATATCATGAATGTAATGGTCAGAGTTCACAGTTTCATGGAAAAGTAAGGGGCCAATGATTCGCCACGGACTTACAGCACACCACACCCCCACCTTTTCACAATGTAATGGCTCTTGCTGTATAGAGTGAGGATTTTCATCGCTCCATATTCTTACATTTTGTGCACTGACATGACTACTAATGTGAAACCACACTTCATCAGTCATGAACAGAGGCTGTGGATCCACGATTCCATCTTGCACATTTTGCAGCAGCCAGTTGCAAAAACGAATTCTTGCTGCATAATCTGGTTGTTTCAGCTCATGCACAACTGTTATTTTATACAGGCAAAATTTGATTAATTTTGTGGCTGTGAAAGCAGATCCTAGTGAAACAGCGGTTTCCTGTGCTAAGTTTCTTAACAGTTTTCGAGGACTGATCTTTAGTCATGTCTCAATATCCCGAACTTTTTCTTCAGTCAGCACAGTCCTCTTTGATCACTTCTTTATGTGACACGCTGAACCTGTGGCCCACCACTTTTCACAAGCTTGGATACACATGACTTTTGGGAACTGGCAAGTCAGGATATTTACGATGAAACTTATGGATAAATTTTCTGTAAGTTTTTTCCTTGGAAAATTTTTGACAATGAACATGCTGTTCCATAGTGAAGTTCATGTCAATATAAATGTCGACCAGCTATCGACACCTCTAACAAAGTCTGACTATTAATGCGACATACTGCAGTGACAAGATCAGGCCACCTGATGGTGCATGTTTATCAGCGCTAGTGACTCATTCTGCTATTGGCAGTTACAGCAGCACTCTGGGAGAAATGTTGTGTCCGCTCTGCGCTGCTGCCAGTTTTCTCTATCATGGAATGCATTGTATATGTTCTTAGTAGTAAAGCAAGGAAATGCTTCTTGACAGTTGACATTATAAACAGACTGACTTTACACACATCAAAGACTCCTACAGGGTGTTTGAAAGCCAGATACAGTAATCAGAAATCTGCCTGACATCTATGCTCTGGATTTATTTTATATGTCGTTTCATAGTATGATTTATGATCTTCCAGGAAGATGACCTCAAGTGGGTTGAAGAGAATATTCCTTCAACATTAGCTGATACGTAAGTATAATAATATAATGACTGTAAATCAGCCACAGATAATGGCATGGTTCGTTCACTCGGTTCCATCTCTAATGCAATGTAAACTTTTATTTATTATCATCTCTAATGCAACATAAAGTTTTATTTATTAAAGTTTATGCTTCATTAGAGATGGAAACAAGTGAATGCGTGATGTATCTATGCAGTAGGATGCTGAAATATAATATAATGGCATTGTCGTCACATAATTTGTCTTTTCTCTTGTTGCTCTTACACATTTTTATACTTTGGTAGTTGAATGTTACTTGAGACATGCATAGGTAGATGAGAATAGTTTGATTGAATTTACACACCAAAATTCTATTTGCATTACTTTTCCCTCTTATCCTAGCCACATGCTTTGTCCATCACAGCCTCCTGAATTGCAGAACTGTCATAGTTTCCTGGATAAGTCATGAAATTCCTTATTATATTAAATTCAGAACTGTTGATGTCCTTCATTGCTCTCGTGTTCAGATAATTTTTTCCTTCAAAGTAAGAGATCACATTTCTCACTCATAGAGAATTGGTGGAAGTGCATATACACACTGTATATAACTGTAACATGGATGGCTGGAGCATTTCTAGCCAATGACATGTAAACAACCTTCAGTTGAGTGCATTACAACAATAAGACAAATGTTTGTAGCTAGTTGCTAGGCGATGGTCAGCACACCAGTGGCCTGACAAGATATCACGTGACATGTTTTCTGTGCAGTCCGTGCTGCAGCTGTATAACAAGAGCTGTGATTTGAAGATTTTATGTGTAACATTTGCATGAACGGAAGTGTTAGTTCCTGTATTTAATTGCTTTATCAGGAGAGGACTGTGTGTGTGTGTGTGTGTATGTGTATGTGTGGGAAGTGGAGGGGGTGGAGGTAGATTGTCACCAAAGTGCTCATAAATATCATCCTCCGACCTAGAACCCATCATTTTCATTACATGTACTACCCTACACGTGACTGTATATATATATNTAGTTTTATTATGACTTTGGTGATAATGTTCGTTTGAAGTACGGTGAGATATATTTAATTTTACATATATTTACTTACAGATCAGTATATTTACTGGTTGTAGGAGAAATATTCTTTATATTTATTTTTTTCCCCCAAACAAATTAATGTCATCTGCATAAGGCTTGGGAGTCATTGATTACATAGATAATGAAGTACTATTTGGATTGGACCTGTGGAAGGTTAGGTATAAAAAGGGATATTGTGTATTTTACCATGGGGAACAGAACTAAGACTGCAGCTTTGAAACTTGCATTTAAGTGAAGAGCATTCTGAAAATGCAGATAAAGAAGGCATGTCTGAAGGCCTAAAGTTGAAGAAAGCTATTTTCAGGGAAGTGGAGTCTGTGTATGAAAACTTTATACAAGAATTCCTGACACAAATTTGTACTCTGTGGATTGATCGTGTGGTCCAGTAGCACGAACTCTGTTTCTTTTAAAAAATTAGATAATTAAAAATGTATGACATGTTCATAAAGATAGCTAATATGGGTTCATGACCGAGGTAGATGCAGTCCTTTCTCTCGCTCTCTCTCTCTCCTTTTGTTCCAACTTTGGAGCATGGGGCTGAATTCTCAGTTTCATGATCATTTTACAGACAGTAGAACTCATTGGACGATTGATCAGCCTGTCGCAAGGCCTCTACCAAAACACAGGACAACACAAACACAGAATAAATGCATACACACACCAAACCTCCATGCCTTGTGTGGGATTCAAACCCACAATCTCAGCTTCTGAGCAAGCAAATATTACATGCCTTGGACCACTCAGCTACCGTGGTCATCAGTTGCAGTCCATAGAATAGAGCATTATGGAAAATGAATCTGTTCCCATTCTCAGGTGGGGGAGAGAGACCTGCTCTGTTGGGTCCCTTAGCAAGAGCTTACCTTAATCACCGAACAAGCCATGTCAGTATAACTACAGGTATATAAATACCTGAGACCAGGCTTTGTTGAAGGGAGATAACAGGAAACTGTATAATAAACATTTTCATAAAGCATGCACAGACCTGAAACTAAGATAAATTGTGACGTGAAAATTTGTACAACAAACCTAACCAGTGAAACCGGTGTGTAGTATTAAATGTAGAATTTTGTGAAACCATTTTGTGCCTATGCTAACACCATCTGTGGAGTAAAATCTGAACTCTTTTGACTAAAACCTTATAGAAACCCATGAAGTATCTGTCACATCATACTGATCTTTTCTGTGAGTTGGTGACCTCATTGCTTATACGGGGGATCCTGATGGGGAAAATGTCAAGATTCGTTTGGCTGATAAAGTTGATTAAGCATGCCATATGTGCTGATTCCTTGTATTTCCAATATCTGTTGTTACTTTCAATTTCCAAAGTCCTAGCTTCATCCCAGCCTACCCTATGATCCTCTTCATCAGCATGCTGGGCTAATTTTGAGATTGCACCTATGTTCAAAGAGTCGCACGGCTGGAGGTCTGCCTGTTTCACCAATGTAGCTTCTGTCTCATTGACAGGGAATGGTGTAGATGCACTGTGCTGTCTGTTGTGAATATTTTTCCAGTCTGGTTTTGATGAGTGAACCCTGAATATTTTGGTTTTGAAGATTGTCCTAATGTTGTACCGATTCCTTATACTTCTGAATTTCTCTGAAACATCTGCATATGGGACGTTTACACAGCCCAGAGGCCTTTCCTCTTTATTTGGATGACTGCTACTCTTGGAATTAATAATCAAGTCAATGAAACCGTGAGGATAAATGTTGAGCTGAAGCTCACATCTCAGGCTACTAATTTCAATAAACAGATCTTGTTGTCCTTGGTGTATGGTGGAAGCTCTATTATGAAAAATCTGAATTAAACCTCTTTTTGCATGCAGTGGATGGTTCGATTTTAAGTTGATATATTGGCCAGTATGGGTAGGTTTTCTATAAACTTTTGTGGCTTGATGACCATTGCATCCCGAAAAGGAATTGCACTGTCTGACTATTTTTATGTAGTGAAGTGAATGGAAGGCCTTAAACTGTTGAGTTGGCTGAGGAAATTATGTAACCACTCTGAGTCATGAGGCTAGATGAAAAATGTTTCATCAACGTACAGGAGGCATAGCAATAGTTTATGTTGTGCCAAATTAAGAACCCATTTCTCAAAATTCTGTGTGTAGGTGTTGGTAATAGGTGATAGAGAGTTTTCCATAGCCTTACCATCGTTCTGTTGGAATAACTTATCGTCCACATTTTACCTTTCTTTACCATCTGAAAATATGTGCTTCTCAGTCAAACTTCCAGCAATTCCTTGATGGCTTCAGCCTGCAAGATAGACCATGCCACCAATGTGTCCAGTTTTTTAGAAAACCAAACAATGGACAAAGTCCAAAAATCCAGTAATTCTGAGTGTTATACACCATTGTCAGAACCCTTTAGGTTCTACATGTGCAGTACATGTTTCAGTAAACAAATTTTGGCTCAGGATTTGTCAGCTATATCAGCAGTGGTAGAGCAACTAGCCTGTTGAGCAAGAAACTGGCTTTAATACCTGAGTGAAGCAGCGATTTGAGACATGAATGAGAGTTATTGTTAAAAACATAACCTCCTACCTCCTTTTTACCTTCATTTGCATTGTTAGTTACTGTTTTTCTATAAATAGTATGTTATTACAAGGTTATTAAATTAATTACAATCATTTTCTTTTATATTCTTTCAGGGCTCTGACAACCATGGATTCTGATGAGGTATGTATGAAATTAAAAAAAAATATATTCTAATAATAGTGTCTTTTTGTAAGAATAATTACTTGTACCAAAGTGTTACTTTGGTCATAACTTCTCTGTGGCTGGAACTTTTAATATATACCGTATGTTGCCATATCAAATGGAAGTAGTTGCTGTAACAACTGGTATGACGTGTTTTTGTAAAGTAATAAAATTTTGTGTCAGTACAGACTTTCAGAAAATTTTATTTGTTGCTTTCTGATATGCAAGGTATATTCAGAATATTTGTGTATTTACTTATGAAATGTTACAAACTTCACAGTGACTTTGATAATGCTTTTAGTATTTGAATTTAAATGGAATTAAATTGTCATTTATAAACATTTCTCTAGCTGTATTGATGTCTTTCACTTTTTCACCATTTACAAGAGAAGAGCATATCTCTGTGGGTAGGTGCACTTCCTGTCTCTTATTTCTTACTGTGTTCCATGTTGTTTTTATTTCATTGTTTGATCTTGCTGCAAATCATCTGTACTGTTCCATTTAGCTTCTTTTAGGGCTATGTTTAAATTTTTACAGTATTTCATTTGAATGCTTTGGTATTCCTTTTTTTTTTTTTGTTATGACAAGCACTTCCTTACAATTTTAATGTGGTCATTTTTTGTTCTAGGAAATAATGACAACGAAGTTTGAAGTATCCAAGCTGCAGTAATTTGAAAGAAGAAATCTGTATATTAGACACGTTAATTAATTTTTAGTACCATTAGTTGTTGTGTGTCTGTACCATGTGCATGGACATGTGTGGATGTATGCACATAATGGAAAGATGCCTTCTACTGAATTTGGTTGGATTCTGATATCCAGTTTTGAGGCTGTGGAATTAATTCTGTGTTTCTTCATTTGCCCATCTCTAGCAAAAACATCACTAGTTTTTCATTTTCATTGTTCTTTTAAATGTATATGAATGCTTCTATCCAGTGTCTGTATGATGGTTTTATGTTCTCTGATTACACGTGTGCTTAAAGGAGACTGCAAATTATTATAAACAGTCTAAGAAATCTTAGTAACTTACTCCACTTAAGTTTTTTAGTGACAGAATATTATCAGTTGTTCATATTATAGATTAAAAATATATTGATATGCGCAATACATTTAATTTCTTACTTTTTACCATGTAACAGTGATGTAGTCATAATGGCATTCTTGTAACACATGAATAACAAAAGTATTTTGAAAATTTCTTTAGTGGAAACCTTTTACTTTGTAGTTATAGTTGATAAACTTGCATAATTTTGAATTTCACATTCAACATGACATACTATGCAAGGCTTAGAACATTCTGGTAATGCTTATGTAAAATAAATAAAAATGTAGATATATTAAGCTTCAGTTGGAGATTGCTAGATAGGGCTATGGTGGTCCTGTACTTAATATGAATTTTGTGCATCCAGAACATACAGGTGGGCCAGACTCAATTAGGCAGTTTTGATCATTAATAACTAACCAATCCAACAATACACGGGATAATGGGAAAGTACCTTTTGTTGTCGATAGATGGCAGCATCATACGGTATGCTGTGAACGAGGTCATTACTCTGCCTACTTAGTGTGCATTGAGGAAACGTCATGGCCGGTAGACGGTTGTTGATGCTGACCAAGTTTCAGGAGAACCCTGACCTTATCTGGAATATTGTCTGGACTGATGAGGCCAAATTTCACACATCAGGATCGGTCAACAGACACAACTGTGTGTTTTGGCGGCCAGAGAACCTCAGTGCCACCATTGAATACGATTTCCAGTCCCTGGGAGTGATGGTGTGGGGCGGCGTGATGTACGAAGGACTGATTGGCCCGTTCTTCCTTGAAGGTTGCGTCACGGGGGAACCTACCTAAAGTTGCTGAGGCAAAGTGTCATCCCAGAACTTCAGAGGAGAGAGAACTTTGATGAACTGTGGTGGCAGCAAGATGGGGCCCCACTACACTTTGCCAATATTGTTCAGGCGTTCTTGCATCAAGTTTTTCCTCAACGCTGGATTGGCCGTCAAGAGCCTGTGGAGTGGCCAGCCCGATCACCCGACATCACCCCACCAGACTTTTTCCTTTGGGGTTACCTCAAAGACAAGGTGTACGCTAATCCCATTGACAGTGTGAAACATCTACTTGAGGTGATAGTTCAGGAGTTCAATAAAGTTCCCGTGAATATGTGTAGAAAGGCGTGTGAAAATGTTGCTTTGCGTCTGCAAGCCTGTGTTGACTTAGGTGGTGCCCAGGTTGACCAGCATCTTGAAAATCGATGACTTATGTGTGTGCAATTCCATTTTTGTAACCATTGCAATTGTTAACATTTATCAATAAAAATAACATCTAATCAAAAACTGTCTAATTGAGTCTGGCCCACTCTGTACATGTATGCTGATAGTCAGGTTAATTTCATTTGTAACGTCCCAAAATGACATGCAAATAAGAGCAAACCTTACTATTCTAATACATTTGAGGTTCTTGCGATGGTGACTGAAAGGTAGTGTCTCTGGGATGTGATGTGATGTACTCTAGTAGAAGTTTACCAGTGTTTCTGAGGAACAGACTGCTTGCTCTTTGCTACCTTGGCTTTGTGTTTGACCCTGGAGATGGCAGCAGTTCATTCCTCCAAAACATCTCTAAACTTTGAGACCACACTGTCGTATCCCAGAAGATTGCACTTTTCAAAGTTTTTGCTTCAAATATTGTTTGAAATATGTAGAAGATATGTCAAGCCCCAATAATTATGTTCACCCACAGTATTCTTGAACAGAAGCAACATGATCTATCTATTAAAGGTGGACAGATATGAAAACTGAACTTTACATGCAAAAAGGTGAACATTACACAGGCAGCAGAGTCAAGTTGTGTATTGGCCTGTTTTGAGGTAGGATGTAAAGTCTTTTTTCTCAGAACTTTTTTTTTTTTAAGTTTGCTCTGCTGCTGTGAATATCTGAAATGAATATTCAGTTATATTGAGTAATGGAGCTGCATTCTGTATTTTGTGACTGTAGTAAACAGTTATTACTATGTTCTAATGTAAACTAAATTAAGATAAGTAATAATGTTTAATTTAAATTATAGATAGTATATGTATGTGTATTATTGATAGCTGACAAGATTACTCAAAGTGATTCTCCCCTTTTTCTTCTTTCTTTCTTTCTTTCTTTCTTCTGTATGTGTGTATAGAAGTATGCAGTTGTACAGTGGAATAATAATGTTGAATGTGCCTGCTGTCACTGTGCATACTGAGTAAATAATTTTTAGAGTTGCACAAAGAACCTTTGCTAGCCCTTGGAGAAAAGTAACACATCTTTGTATCTTTATTGCACAGGGTGATTCTAAATTATTTTCAGAGTTTCTGTTTATAGGTCACAGAAACCGCAACAGTAATTTAGAAGCATTCTGTACTACTGATGTGATGAAGCCCACAATCTGTCACATGCCATACTGATCCAGATGCTAACATTAAAAATGAGTAGCAAACTAATTCCAAGGAGCAGAGCCTTCATTGAGCACAAGAAGCTAATAGTCATTCAGCTAGTCAAGAAATTCTTTGCCTGTCATTGAACCTGTATGTTCATTACTGTGTTCACAAGAGCCCATGACTGGTTCCTATCCTTAGTCCTCATCATCACCCCCATTTCTTGAAGATCTATATGATTCTTATCCTCACATCTGTGCAGAGAGATCTATTCCCTTTTAGTCTACGTTACATACCTTACTCCATTAGGCTTTTAGCAGCAATGGTGGTCATGGGGAGAGGATCATATGCTTCACTTGAGTCTGGTATCCTCTCCATGGCGCCACCATCGTTGTTAGCATCATCAGTTTGCTTAAAATATTATCTTCTGTTGTGCCTTTAGTTAAAAGGGAATTTTGGAGAACCACTCTTAGCAGCTCGCTACCAAATGTGAGACAGGTGCCCAGCATCAGAATCCAACTGTTACCCTTTCTTAATGATGACTACTTGGGGCTGTGATGCCAGGTTACCTTTGTCCTATAAAAGGGTGATTGCTGAGTTAAGATTTTTTTTTGTTTTGTTTAGTGATTCAGAGTTGGATACAGTGAGTCGGTTGAAAATAGTTGAGCAGTTAGTTATGAAAGATAGTGAAATAATGACAACAGTAATATAGTGAGGTATGGTATCTACGTGAAGAAAGTGAGAAGTTTATGAAGACACAATGGAAATGTGATCTAATGAAGGGCAAGTCTCGCAGAGGACTAGTGTAACTTTGCAGACATAAATATCTACATACCGGAATGTACTGCAGTTGTTGCATTCAAGTAGTGTAGTGCTTCATCATTCCTGAAGTGTATACCCCAATCCCGGTCACCAGAGCAACCTGTATCCCTGAGGGAAAGCTCTCCCGACTCTACTGATCTGATGGAGCAAATATTATATCAATGCTGTTGGCAGCTGTGCATTGCCTGAAGGATGGTATCTCTGGGACAGTGGCGAAGGGCGAGTAAAGTTTAAGGTTTTCATTTGTCTTAACTTTCAATTTCAGTGATGCAAGTTCAGGATTTTCCCCAGTTTGGTGCTCAAATTTTCTGGTCCGCAGATAAATCTGAAATGGGAGTGCTGTATATATGCAGCTGTTTCAGTAGCAAAGTACCATTCTCACAATATCCTGTTATAGTGTACTGTAATAATGTAGGTGTTGAGTTTTAATGTAAATGAACGTTTTTCTTTTGTCATAATATGTAAACTACAACAAAGCAAACTTTTGCAGATAGAGGGTGTCATGTGGTCAGTGCAACGGATACCCACAGCCGTTAATCTCGGTTTTATAGACCGGAGCTGCTATTTCCTTGAAATAGGTCCTCAGTTATCCTCACGAGGCTGATTGAACCCTGTTCCAGACCCACTACTTCTCAGAAAATCTGGTAGTGCCAGGATTCGACCTCTGGATCTGTAGGCAGGAACTCCGACCACTAGGCCACAGAGGCGGTCAATATGTGAACTACAGTTAACAGAATCAAGATCCATGTTGTAGATGTACATTTCTTTACAGCTTGACTATGTAACTTAAACATGGGAAATATGCTTTCTGAGACAAGTAGTGCACATACAGTGGAACCCCAATTTAAGATTTCTTTATTCAGTGCATTTCCTTATTTAACATTTAATTTCAGTGATCGCAGTTTGCTAGTCTTGATGTAAAATTGTTTTTTACTAACATTTTTCTCACTTTAGTGTTCAAATCTGTTAATCCCCAAAGATACCTTAAATTGGGGTTCCACTGCTTTTGGGATGACCAAGTTTCTGCTGTTTGAGTTTTATATAAAAATGTCTTCCTACATGCATAATGGTTACAGACATTATTGTATTTTTTGTGTTTTTCATCTTTTGTATTTTTCGCACATTACTGCATATTAAAATTTGAAATTGTCCTGTTGAACAAACTGTTAGTAATGATTTGTATTTTGGTTGTATTTCAAAATAGTGTTAAAAAATTGAAATTTCATTATTTTATTTGTTTTGTGTGGTGTCTGTAGTATACATTTTAGTAGTACTTAAGGTTTAGTTGTAATTTGACGACAATTTAATCTAAAGGTATCAAAGATAAAATATCACTTACATATACTTGTTTATATTAATACATAGTTGTTAAGTAACAGTAGATTGCAACTTAGCAATTTGGTTCAGGCATTAACATTCTGACTTGACAGTATGCCATCATTGTATTTATACTTTCCATGATGCATACTGTAAATTTTCTAGTAATGCAACTGGAAGCCCATATCTTCCAGTTTGTTTGTTGGTTTTGGCATGTTGTATATTTATTGCACAGAGCTCACAATAGGTGGTCATGTGGATTTGTCCGATTATTACAGTTCTGAAACTACATGAAGTATTGCAAAGATATATGGTTTGGTATTGGGGAACCTATTGTAAGTATGTCTGTGAAACTTGATCTATCACATTAGGGAAACTATACAGGGTGTAAATAAATATATGTTACAACGCTCTATGGTAGATAGATGGGTTCAGTCTGATCATATTTTGTTAATACACCCATGTCTGGAAACGCTTTTATCACTAAGGGTCAGAAAAGTTTCTGAGGGGATGCATAAGTTTTAGGGGAGATCGTTGTTTTGCATTATAAAAGTTGCTCAAAATGGCGGCCACCAACTTCATTGCATGTTCTGCACCGCCTGGCATTTCCTGGATGGTTCCAGCTGCCACTGCAATTCTTGCCACAAGATCAGGTTTTGTGTCTATTGGAGTCCCATACACCAGGCTCTCCATATAACCCCAGAGAAAGAAATTCACTGTCAGAGGAGCAAGGAGGCCAGGTTATTGGGCCTCCACGTCCAATCCATCTGTTGCAAAAAGTTTCATCCAGATACAGACAACATTAGTGTTGTGGTTACACATTTCAAGATGGACTTCCAAAGGCACCATTTCCAGCGGCTTGGGTAAGGTCTCTTCGAGAAATGTATAAATATCACCAGTAAGCCGCGTAGGTAAGAGGTAAGGGCGATTTCCTTCATATTTCAGAAGGGCTAATGCGTAAACAAAGCGTTTCTCGACATGGGTGTATTAACAAAATATGACCAAATTGAACCCATCTATCTACCGCAGAGCGTTGTAACATATATTTATTTGCACTCTGTATATAGAGGGGGTGTATTGCGAAAGAGAAAATTTGGACAGAAGAGGGATATAGTATCAGGAGGCTGGAGAAAAACATATAGTGAGGAGCTTCATAGTTTCTACTCACCAAGCATCATTAAAATTATCAAGTAAACAAGAATTGGATGGGCAGGGCTTGTAGCAAGCATAGGAGAGAAGTGCTTACAAATTTTGGTAGAACAGTCTGAAGGAAAGAGACTATTAGGAAGACCTAAGCATAGTTGGGAGGATACTATTGACATGAATCTTAAAGGAATAGGATGAAAATTTAGGCAATATCTCTGTAGCTGAGCAGCTGTTAGGTTCTACTCAGCTCTATGCAGTTACTTTTGTATTGAAGAGCTATATGAGTGCCTATAGGACAATTGAAGTCTTTTCTGAACTACATATCAAATTAAATTATGGTTCTTATTAGTTTGGCATGAACTAAACGGATTATTAGATATGTATACTGTATGTATGCATACTGAGTAGGCCTCCATCGTGGTTCCAGATAAACTATTTTTTGTGTTACATTCATTTCGTGTCTTAGAGATGTCAATAACGTATTAAAGCAGACCGCTTCTGTGGTCTAGTGATCAGAGTTCCTGCCTACAGATCCAGAGGTCCCGGGTTCGATTCCCGACGCTACCAGATTATCTGAGAAGTAGTGGATCTGGAACGTGGTCCACTCAGCCTTATGAGGATAAGCGAGGAGCTACTTGAATGGAAAAGTAGTGGCTCCGGGCTAGAAAACCGAAATTAACGGCCGTGGGGATTCGTTGCGCTGACCACGCGCACTCTCTGTCCTCTAAAGTTTGTACCAACTTCGCCGACAAGCGGCGGTCGCTCGGTCGGTATAGTTCGCTTGCGGACTTACCCACGGAGTTTAGTTTTTTATTTAACCTATTAAAGCACACTTCATGAATGTACTTGCCCAAAACGCACCTATTTATTATAAATATGTATTTAGCCTTATTTTTATCTTTGGCCCACCCATCCTCCTGTTCCGTATGTAACGGGGAAGAGTGTTGTTTCCTCGAAGGCAAATAGGCCGGGTCGCGAAGCTGACATCTCACCTATGTGAACTTATACATCCACTCTCCGATACGTATTCATGGCATAATGCTTAATTAAACGCAGGTACAGCTGTACCCTTTTACTTTACTGTATCTTGGAGGTAATATACATTTATAAAAACCAGAAGTCATGACGAATAAGAGCAGTGAGCTGCACTGGGGCTTTGATACGTCAGTACGTAATAAAACTTAACGTTTCGAAGACTATGAACATCAGCGATAGTGGCGAAACAATTTCCAAACAATCCATTGACTGCTGGTGCTCTATTCAAGATGTGTAGTAGAGCCTCCACTTCGTATTTTTCAAGCGTAACAGTTGGTACTGCTGGCGATTTTAAAGCGAACTTTGTCCTGAACGTTATTTACATTCTTCCTTAAACCGAAGCAAAGGGTAAAGGGAAATACTTGTATATTTTTCCTACAAACAAACAAGAGCAACTTTTGTTATTCATGATCCCTAATAGCTTGATTTGCAGTCTTTCTTTCAGATAACCGTTCTACCAAGAATATTGCAAGCAATATTTGTGACTCGTTAAGTAAGTTTCACTACGAAATCATCGCCATTGGCCTAACAGCCCTTTTTGAGTCTTATTAGAAGATTCTGCCAGATTTGCCTACGCCTGGCATGAATTAGATCATCCGGTTTCCACTTTGGATTTCGCAACAATATTACGTGTATTTTACAAAGCAATGTCAGCCTTGCGTCAACCCCCAAACCTGTAGAGTCAGGTGTCTCTATGTATATCCCCCAGTGACAAAGAGTGATGCAGTTATACCCTCCGGCACCATCTTCTCTTTTAATCGTCTTACACGACTCAGGGCTACAGTGGAGATATTCTAACACCCCTCTACACGGCAGTTCTGCAAGAAATTAAGTAACTAACCAGTGCTCTGGTATTGTGTCAAAAACATTTGAGGTTACATATAAAGGCAAGCAATGCAATAGATTAGCGTAATTAGGGCACCTGATGATGGCACTATGTTGCCGAAATATGTCGTGAAGTAACAGGTGAAATTGAGTGCACTACAAGACGGCCACTGTATACATATCATGGATGAAAATCAGTGCAACAGGACGCTAAAATACAACATTGTGATAGCAGAAGTTCAGTTGAAATAGTGCAGTGAGTGGCTCTGATTGTGGTTCATTGAGTTGCATTGCGCATCGTCTTGAAGTGCAGGAGCCCAGTTCAAGCACCCTAAGAACATGTTTACGAAACAAGAACAACGCTCCTGGATAAAAATTGAAGTTGCACGAGGTCGCAGTGCACTAAACTGTTATCAGGGACTGCGAGAAGCATGTGGTGATGCTGCTTTGCCATATCGCACAGTGGCNACCCTGCTCCACATTCTGCACGATATTCTTGGATACCGCAAAATTGCAGCGCGTTGGGTTCCCCGTACAATGTCCAAGGTGCAACAATGGCAACGTTATGCAATTGCACAAGACTTGTTGGACGAGTACCAGAAGGAAGGTGACGACTTCCTTGGAAGGATCGTCACTCTGGACGAAACTTGGGCTCGCTCATAAGAACCGCACTTGAAGCGACAATCAAATGAATGGAAGCATCCTGGCTCTCCTTGTCCAAAGAAAGTGCGCCCTACACCGAGTAATGTGAAGGTGATGTTCAGTGTGGCATATGACACTGATGGAGTGATACTGCACCACACTGTACCTCAACGACAGACAGTAAACGCTGCCTACTCCTGCAATTTCCTGCGTAATCATCTTCGTCCAGCACTCAGGAGAAAGCGATGACACTTGTTGGCAACGAACCCCATCATCCTTCATGACAGTGCAAGGGCTCATACTGCTGACGCTGTCAAGGATCTCCTTCGCCGCTGGCGATGGGAGATACTGCAACATCCGCCATACTCACCCGATATGAGCCCGTGCGATTATGATCTCTTTGCCAAAATGGAACAACCACTGCAAGGGACACGTCACAACACGAGAGAGGAGATTATTCGTGCTGTAGGGCGGTCACTGCTGGACATCAACAGAAGTGGACGCGCTGATGGTGTACGACGCCTTCCACAAATTTGGCAGACGGTGGTACACATGGGGGGCGATTATATTGAAGGAATGTAAGTGTGTTTACCTCAGGTAATAAAGTCATTTCAGAACTATAGAGGTGTTGCCACTACTTTTTATCCGACCTATGTATACCCCCAACCCCTTCCTTGTACTCTAACCTGGGCCACTACAACCGCTGTAGAATTTACTGTCATTACAATACGAGGCTACCTGTATAGGCGAAGTGACAAAGTTCCTACTTATCTAACATCTTAAATTGCTCACGTATTTGCTACTTTTGAGGTTCAACCAATTTCCTGATCACCTTGCAGACGTATGTAATCTACGTTCGTCCCTAAAAGCAAAAGGCCGTGTTACGAACCCCAGTTTAGCCAATAAGCGTTTCCTTCAAAATGTTACCTTTCCGATCTAAGTTAGGTTTTTAGACACTTCGGCACTTGTTAGCTCTCCGATGTGTCTGTTCATCTGTATATAATTCAGATAATATTTGTCATTCACAGTCACTAGAAAAATTCGTGATTAAAATTTAATTTGATGCGAAATTAATAAAGGAAACTCAGTCTAGATATGCGTTTATCATGGACAGACGAGAAATGGATACAAAACCTCCATTTGAAAATGTGAAGGAAGAGACCACCTAGGTGACGTAGGATTATCTATCTATTCCTGTTGCTCCCACTTCGAGCATAGGGCATAAGTGAAACATTTCGTTTGACTTCAGTTTCTTAATCTCAGACAATCGGTAGGAGTCCTTGGACGGGGGTTCAGAACGACTCAAGGCCAGTACCTACACAGTACAACACAAACACAGAATAAACGCATAAATAGCTTGAGTAGGATTCAACCCGCGATCCCAGTGTTCGAGAGGGCGAAGACATTTTCATTTCTTAGGCCGCTTGGCCGCTATGATCGGCGACATAGAACTAAACGAATATGAAAGAAGTGCGGTGTAATAGCGTGAAGTGGATTGATGTGGGTCGGTAAAGGGGCCAGGGTCTCTTTTGAACAAGGAAATTAGTCTTTAGAGTTTCATAAATCGTGAGAAATTTCTTGACTGTGTGACTATTCGCTTCCCAAGAAGGGGTCTGCTCTCTGCACTTATTATTTCAGTAAATATTTAGTATGTATAAACACTTATCGGGCTCCCAATAAGATTAAAGTTTATTGTTTTCGAAATAATTATCGACATTGAAGGGCAGTGGTGGAGTATTACTGCGTCTCAACGCCAAACCATTATATAATGAGGGAATGGACGTAAGCACACACGCGCTCTTGACTTAGGCACTAAGTGAAGATGAGTGATCCGCTTCGTATTCAGGTCGTTGTATCCGCGGGTACAAGACCCCATAGGAGGCCGTGACCTAGAGCCACTCTCAAATTTATGGGTAAAGATATCCTTGTACTTAACTAATTAAGCACTACGCAGTGAAGGCGTATGGGGAGTGAATGCACAGACCCGCATTTACTTGACCTCCGCACTAGCTGAAGGTGAGTGGTCAGCTTCACGTCCCGGTCGCTTTACCCCGGGGAAAGAGGCCCCGGTACCCATTTGATAGGATACTGGGTGGGCCCCAGAGCTGGTCTGGACAACATGGAGAATTGAGAATTCTTCCCACATCGGGACTCGCACTCCGATCCCTCGGTCGTCCAGCCCGTAGTCAGTCGTCGTACCGACTGAGCTATCCCGGCTCACAGATTTCGTAGGCAAAGAGAAAAATCGTTCCCGGTTGTGGAATCCCGGCTGCTCAGCCATCTAATGTGAACTTAATGAATTTAAGTGCATTGTATACGTCTGTTTATGTTGAACTGTGCCTCTTGTTGACCTTGTTTACTGAATGAAGACATAATAACGATATAAAACCTATTAAAGGCTTGCCCGACATATTTATAATCATTGAAACTTTTGCAACCGGATTTATTTAATACAGTTTTCGCACAATATATAACGTGTCTGTAAAGTACGGTGCAATTTTCCAGCTTAGCTATTTTATTCTACTATACCAACAGGTTACTGCCAACATTGTGTGAATGTTTTCCTCGGTTTCTCCATGCATGTGTCGGGTTAATTCTTTCATATAGGTCACTGCCGCGAACTTACAGATCCTTAATTATTCGCCAGTGATGATCACCTTGCCATCCATGCTGTAAATTGTGGCCGGGTATAATCACAATTCGTTGCAGTTCCAAATCTCCAGTAGCATGTAGACCCGTTGGTAAGTACTGTTTATAGACAACGCTCGGTACTAAGCAACTACCACGGAATAGGCAAATATACGGCAGCCGTTGCTGAGTAAGCGAATCGCAAAGAAATATGTTCCTATGGCAACGGTTGAACAACAACGAGCAGTGTTTTCTACGCGGTTCGTGCCAAGAGGTTATAAATGGGGCAAGTTTAGCAAGTTGTCTGCCCTAATGAGCGACTAAGCACTAACAATAAACTGACCCTCCACAAAGCACTTATTAATTGTAACATTTGTTATTTGTATTCGGGAAGTGTCCGTTTCGAACTTGGTGTCCTGTGCTTCATTTGCAAGCAAAAATGTCGGGAAATTACCAGGAATGGGCAAGGACTGGTTCCTTCCAAGTTCTTCTCAATTCATTATTCACCAGTCCTCATATAATTCGAAGCTACATTATCTCTGGTATATCGTTTCTTCCTTTGAAAAGTGGCAAACCTTTTTTCTGTGACACCAGAAAAATAATTTATTAACAAATCAATTGATTCTCCTCAGAGGCAGGGATTCTTTACTCCGCTGTCACTTCGAGACCAACTCCGAGCACCACTTGGCCTTATATTCAAAACATGTTGGTGGGGTGCTAATTGGTCGTACCCTGAGTCTTATCTTTTTCGTGTTACGAGCGACCACGGCTCTTGTGTAGAATTCGATCCGTTGCTGAACAATAATAAAGTCTGTACAGCTATTAATACTCCTGACGAAGGTTATAATTTATTTCAAGTTGTAAGATTTGAGGCTTTCACGGCGGTGACTATGAAGAAAGCAGTCTTCTGGGATTTGGCACCGTGTATATGTGGTGTTAACCGACGTTTCAGAGGAACGTATCGCCTCCATCTTCAGGGTAGAAGAAAAAATATAAGAAATCCGCAAGCGAAGAGANCTTCAACTAAGGGAAATGCATTTCAAGGTTTTCTATAATTACAATTATGGATTTAGAAGAAAATACACGTTAGTGTTTGGACGAATATTTGCCGGCAAAATTCTTTTAGTATTTACGAATACCACATATTACAATACATGTTTTTTTTTTTTTTGCAAAATACAGAATATTGTGTTCTGTGGAGACAGCCCTTCTTTAGTTAGTGAAGTGCTGAAGTTCATGTATAAGATACCGGTATGTTAAATTCGGTGAGAGCCTTGTATTAGAATAATTCACCTCTAACTGAATCGTTGATTTTTTTACCACTGGACTTAACAAAGAATTTTGATCCTGGTGATTAGAACTAGATAGATCGGTGCCCACAGAATAGGATTCCGGAAGATGGAGGCGAAAATTGTCTCAGAATGTTGGAACATCTTTGTTATTCAGATAGTGGATAATATCCTATAAAAACTTCCATACCCAGTCAATAAATATGGGATAAGTACCATATAGAAGGTCTTGTCTCAGGTACCAGCTATTCTGATTGAAATTATTCTTCATTTTACTGAGGATAGTGCCTTAATATTGACCAAGCCTTTTGTTTCCATATCATTTCTAATTCAAAATTCACAAACCTTCCCTACCATTCAACGCTGTACCTTCTTTAGCTGACAGAAATCATAAAATGAATAAAGAATCAGCCAAAAACTAATTTATTATCGGTTTCTCAATTGACGCTGTATGTAACCATCGCAGTTAAGGAGCATCGTTAAATAAAGTAAGGATTAAAGATAGAACGATTAATAATACTTGAATATGAAAGGGGTTCAAGTTCTCTGGCACATTGTAGGGCGTATACGTCATGTCTGAAGAAACAGTTTTAAAGTTATGTCGTAAAATGGATGTGTAGTTGACGCAATTTACTAATATTGTCACTGTTAATCCTCGTGATGTTGTCACCATGTGAAATGCGCAGGCGGAACACTGACCTTAAATAAATTAAGAGAAGTTACGTAATAGTATTGGATTATTTACAAAATGCAATTAGCACTGATACTTGAATATCATATAAAACTATTATTATTTATAACTGCCGTCCAAAGCAATGGTTCCTAAACTCTTTTTAGTCTGGTCAAGTGGGATTTGTGATGGACAAAATGGCGCTGGGGCAGGTTTTCTCCGAGTACTTCGGTTTCCCCTGCCAATCTCCATTTCAGAAATTGCCCCACAATCACCCTCACCTATCATCTGGGCCTGGTACGATAGGCCAGAAGTGGCGGCAGTACAAGGGACTTAGTCCCACCCCACTAGCAATAAAAAAATCCCCTGACGTAAATAAAAATATTTGAGGCTCCTAAAACTGTAAAAATATGATTTAGTAGTTTAAAAATATAAGTACTAATAGACCTTCCGTATTAATGGGGTTTTGGACTTAGTTCCTCGTCCCATATTCTAAAGAACAGTAAAGAAAACAGCGTTTCGGAAACTGGATCTGTTTTTGTGTTCTCGGGTGTCGGGGTGGGGGACACCTACGCTGTTGGGTCCGTTAGAAGGAGCTAATCCTAGTCTCTGGTCCTCTTTCCATTGTCATAACCCTTTAAAATCCACTAATGAACCTTAATTGTCTACCTACCTACCTGCCTGCCTATTGAAACATGCATCCATCTCTTATCTATGAAATATGCCTACTTTTTCTGATATGTTGTATATTTGTAATTTAATCTGGCCTCTTCTTGTGGCTCATGCGAATCGTAATTAGACTATTTTTCTTTCCTTGTCAGTACAGCCCTAATGGGCCTAGGCCTACCTCCATGAACTTTCACCTCGGTTTTTCTAGATCTTACACATTCTGTAGGACTCCTTGGGCGGGTGATCAGCTAGCTCGTCGCAAGGCCTCTACCTGTACACAAACACAGAAAAAGGCACACACAGAAACTAAACATCCATACCCTGAGTGGAATTCGAACCCACGATCCCGGTTTCCAAGCGAGGGAAGACAGTACATGCCTTAGACCGCTCGGCTGCCGTGACTTGCAATTAGACATCAGCATTATTAACTCTCCACGGAAGAAGGCTTCAGATCCTCTGCATCTTAAACATGTTCGTGGGTTTCTCAGCCATGATATTTTCTAACTCAAGCTTTTATTTTTTAAATATTTCTTTGAAGATGTCCCTATCGACTATTTAACATGTATATGTATATGCTGCCGGTCACGGTAGCCGAGCGGTCTAAGGCATGCACTGTCTTCGCTCGCTCGGAAGCCGGGATCGTGGGTTCGAATCCCACTCAGGGCATGGATGTTTGTGTGCGTTTTTCTGTGTTTGTGTACAGGTAGAGGCCTTGCGACGAGCTGATCACCCGCCCAAGAGTGTACCGAATGTGTAAGATTAGTAAACCGAAGTGAAATGGAGAGTTTCATGGAGGTAGGCCTAGGCCCAAATTGGGGCTGTAGCACCACAGGGGAATATATATATATATATATGCTAATGATAACAAGCAGGTCTAATACTGTGGTAAGGAAAGCATAAGTAAATATGTCTGCTTTATTTATTTATTTATTTGTAAATGAAATATCATTTTTGCCCTTAGTGTTTCTATGTAACTGTCTATAAATCGATCACATATTTAATTTCATAGATACAAAATGCCAGACGAGTTATCACAGCTAAACCTCAAGGCCACACGAGGCCAGAATGTCTTGAGGAGACGTCTGTGGATGAACTTTGGAAAAGGAGCAGCTCCTACTGTCGCCTAACGACGTGGTGTAGCAATCCTATAAGAGGAACAAGGCTCGATGGTAAACTCTGGTTCACTTCTAACGCTATTGCTTACTAACATTGCTTTGTTCACTTCTATAGGTGGTTGACTGTTGATCATTTTGACTGTATCTGGACATCACTGTTATATTTTGAAAGTTAAAGAGTGGATTACAATCAAATTATTCGTTTTAACTTTGACTGGACATCCTAAGGAAAATGACGTAAGTAATAATTTGTAGTGTAACGAACTTCAAAACATGATGGCATTTAAAATTAGGCGGTGACCATTATTCAGTATGAAGTCGTCAAAGCTGAAAGAGGAGGAGCAAGTTACGCCGAAACATCGATAGTTTTCCTATTTTTCAACACTGCTACACCCAGACGAATACACAATAGATGTAATATGTAATTATTTGTAAGTAAAATAGTTTTCTGTAGCCTATGAATGTAGACCTACAAACATGAATTACACTTCAAAATGATGTTAATATTTACTTTGCAAAAATAATTGTAAGGTGTTTGATAAGGGGTTACATTGTTTAAAATTTTTGTCTTGGTTTTTATGTGTTTACTTATAAAAAGCGTTCTCGTGGTGAACTAACTTCCTATCCAACGAATCATGCTTCGTGTACTAAATATTTAATTATATAAAAATTAATAAACCACACCAGGATATGTAATCCATGAATGATACAAGGAAAGGAGATACAAACATCACATATTCAGTGTTATCAAACGAAACCTAAATTATTCGTAGCAGATTCAGTTCTGTTTATGAATTTTTAAAATATATTGCTTCATAATTGTGCTTACAAAGGAAATAAAAATACATCACTTGCGTAAAATCTGTATAATGTGTTTATTGCAGTTTGTCCCAGACACCAATTGCAGAACTTGAAACTCTTTACGCAGTGCTCTTGATATATTTTCGGTCTGCTGAATTCTTTTTCCTGATAGATTTCTTGTGACATTCCTTAATATACAATAGCATTTTCAATTAGAATAACGCAAAATTATTTAAATACTGCGCAAATAAGGTTACATAATTTTGAAATAAAGTGTAATAATACGAATCATGGAGATACTTCTAATTCTTTTTAATTTAAGGGGGTAAACTTTTGGATGTTTCTGCATTTCTGGTTATATATCAGTGTGATATTCTCTGCTTTTTTTTTTTAAATTCGCTTAGTGGGGGGTGGAGTCCAACTGTGTCCACTCGACACGGCGGCCACTGATCGGCCTATTGTAGCCTGCCCCGGGTGATTATAATGATGGAGAATTTAGTGGAATGAAGATTGGCAAGGGAAACCGAAGTACTCGGAGAAATCCTCCCCCAGCGCCACTTTCTCCACCACAAATCACATTTGACCAGACCAGGGATTGAACCCGGACCGACGAGGTGGGAAGCCAGCGACTAACCGCTTGAGCTATGGCGCGGCCCTTCTCTGCTTGTTACTCAGCAACAAAACCCATATTTAAAATTTTTATAATCTTTGTACGAAGTCTATATTTTAAAATATTATGTATGGAAAATATTTCTTATCTATTCGTCTTACTGGAATAAAACTTTTATCACAATGAAATAACTCGAACTGCAGGGGTTATCTGTGCGACTTCACATTACCATAGCTACATTCCGTCACGATCACTTGGTTATCCGTTTCGAAACGTCTGGATGCGTAATAACATTTCCACATAAAGACTTGGATGGAAAGTCATTATCGAAAGTAGATGTCCACCATTCAAAAATTTAATTCAGGTAATGCGGACAACGCAAGAAAATTCGCCATAAACTCTAAGTGATAATAGACAATTCGACTAGTTGACAACAGAAAGAAGCCCCAATAATTTATAAGTAGTAATAGACAAGCTAGACGGTTAATGAGGCAAGCCCAGTAAGATGTTATCGATATTTTTTGTAAAAATTTTCTTTTTCAAATACTATAAGTTATTATTTTGCAGAGTGAAATTTAAATAATTTTTCTTAACAATTTTCTTTTTCAAATACTATAAATTATTATTTTGCAGAGTGAAATTTAAATAATTTTTCTTCAGTTTAATTTAAAAGTACAGTAGTTAACTTATTACTTTTATGGTTACTGAAGATAAACCACATTGGACACCATATGCACCACATAGGCACATAGATTTATAAAAAATAAAGTCATAATGTGTAAAAAAATTTATAATCTTTGTAAACATAGATATTGTCAACATATCTGCCTTTGCTAACAGAGCATGAAACACACAGTGGAATCCGGCTATTATACAGTTATGTGTGAAACTAGAAACATAGGATCTGCTTTCGTAATTTCTTATTAATTTGTACAATAATGTGTGCGCACGCTATACTTGTGGCAGATTCGGGAAAAAACCAACCGCTTCTCTGCTGTTCAACTTCCCCTGGGTCGTAGTGAAGCTGTTCCGTCAAAGGTTTTCCTTGTCGGCCCGCTACTCTGAAGAGACACCCTGGTGACCGTCCCCAGTAGCAGCCTACCTTAGCAATGGCTCTCGACTTTATTGCGGGATGTTTGGGAGTTAAGTGAAAATATATTAAGAGATTTATTGCTTCACTATTTAATTAATTGTTAGTCTAATTTCTTCATTTCGAAAAAAATAAAAGGAGGCTTATGAGATCACTTTGCTGTCTGTGTATCCATGTGTCTGCGTCTGTATATCCTCCTAATCCCTGAAAGCTGAAACAGTGGAACTAGAAGAGATGGCCATTGCAATGCTGTATAAACACATATATTACATGACGTCTGAAAGCCAGAGGAGTGTACGGTTCTGTTTAATAGCAATTCACCTTCATGGGATAAAGGAGCCGGGATAGCTCAGTCGGTATAGCGACTGGCTACGGGCTGGACCACTGAGGGGTCGGAGTTCGAGTCCCGGTACAATAAAGAATTTTCTCTTCTCCACATAGTCCAGACCGGCTCTGGAGTCCACCCAACCTCCTATCCAAATGATACCGTAGGTTCTTTCCTCGGTGATTAAGCGGCCGCGGCGTGAAGCTGACAACTTCCCTCCAACTAGTGCCGAGGTCAAGAAAATGTGGATCTAGACACCCACTCCCCCATACGCTTTCATAGCGTAGTACTTAATTTGTTAAGCATAGGAACAACTTTGCCTTTTTACCTTTACCTTCATGGGATCAATTTGTAATATGTGGTATGATATTCTTATATAGGAATGTTGAGCAGTGCTGACAGAAACTGGCAACCCATGAACAAGGATTCTCGGGGGGGGGGGGAGAAAAAAAAAGAGAGAGAAAAAAGAAAGAGAATACTATATGAAAAAATATCTAGGGCCTTGAAAACATTTTGATTGTTGGATACAATTTAAATATACTACACGTAATAGTAAGATCACCCGAAAATGTTGAAAAATAACTCTTGCTCTCAGAATGTCTGATCTAGACGCAAAAAGAGGAGAGTCATCTCAGTCTTATTGAAACTAAAGACTTAGCCCCTAGTAGGATTCCAGATGTTATAATTGTTACGTGACTGAATTACTATCTCGTAATAAACAGAGCTGGGCATTCAACATCAACTGAATAAAGTCCAACCACTCAATTCGGTCCTGAGCCATTTCTATGCAGTTGCATCTTCAAAAGCCACTTATCTCAGATCCCTTATACTTATACTACTACTTTCTTCTTCTTCTTCTTCTTCTTCTTCTTCTTCTTCTCTGTCCCCGCTACATGCAACTTTTCGGAAACTGTACCTGATAATGAAAGCATATCCGTTTTCGTAATATCGTGTTTTATACGTAAAACGAACCAAAGATGACAATATCCAGAAAATGAAAAATTATTTTAGGGTCTAATACATCTCTTACAGAAATATTCACAAGTAGTATAAGCCTAATGAAGGGTACAAAACAACTTTTTGAATATCTTTAATGAATAACCCCATAAATAATTAGATGATTTGATTTCAGATCTTCGTTCATTCATACCAGTTTCATCTGTAAATAGGTGAACTACAAATAGCTAAATGTACTCGTTTGTAGCTAATCCACTGAAGGCTGTTTCAATACTGTAGTATAGGTAGTTTGTTGTCAGGATTAGTTGGTTAGTTTTAAAAACGCATGGAAAAGTATCCGTCAGCTGTAGTTAATATAGTTCATAGGTCACCGGCTTGGGTCAAACAAGGTTATCTTATTTTTGTTCGGACATAATTATTAAAGTTATCATTGCAGTTACGAAATATGAAGATACGCCTGCTTCATGTCCCATGAAAATATCGTCCGTGTAGCATAAGGTCAACTTCATGATCCTACCAAAACCACCAGGAATGCTTAATTTTTAGTTTTCGAAGTTTACCAATTTTGTTTTTTTACTAGTAAGTGCATTAAAGATAAAAAAGTAAAGTTGTACATGTGTACACAGAAAAATACCATACACACAAACACCAAACATCGATGCCCTGATTGAGATTCGAGCCCACGATCCCGGCTTCCGAGCGAAAGAAGACAGTGCATGCCTTAGGCCGTTCGGCTACTTTGACCGGCCAACTTTACCATCACTTCGTAGGAAATACGCTACGTCTGGCTAGTGTAACTCAGTGAAACAAAAACTGCTTCGCCTAGTTGTCTTACGAAATGCATAAAACAGCCTATGGGCAAAATACAGGGACATTTGATGTTAAAGCAGGTACAAGTACATATAGTCATATAATCATAACATAAAGATATTACCGATTGCAGACGTAGCAAAACAACGGGCTAACAAGCTGCAGAAACAAACCTTCTGGAATAAGCACACAGCTCTAAACAAGTGGACGACACCCCTTATGAGGTGGAATAAGATTTACAAAAATAATGAAAAATTTGATAGAGAATTTTAATGGATTTTAATTAATAATTTTGTGTTATTTTTAAGTGGACTACAGCGCGCGGTTTTAGCGCACATGAGAGCAGTGTAGCAGTTTAGATATATTAAGACACCTGAAAATGACCATCTATGGCCGAAACATGTTGTGTTAAGTGTTAAATGGTGAATAAACAATTGTTACATTATTGACGGACTGTGGATACACAGACGTTTTAATTATAAAATGTTTGTTCCGACCAAGAACAAAATAAAACAGAAAGAAATTTTATTTATGATATTTTTTTCGAATGCAAGTCTATTTCTTAATTACATGATTGTTGCTTAACGTTCAAAGTGTTATTTTATTTACATATGAACTTCAGAATATATCATTTGTAGTGTAGAAAGTAAGTTTTAATATAAAGTTTAAGATCTAGCGATGTATAGACAAACAAAACTCATTTGAGCATTAATAACGGGCAGATATTTTTAAAATAAACGCGAATACTAGTCATAATACGTATATCAGGGTTGTAAGATGTTTTATTTGTATTTAACAAAATACAATCCTATTAACCACTAATAATTTAATACATATTAAAGATGCCACAATTTAAAATATCTTAAAATGCATTATTTAGTGAACTGATAAGGACAACGCAATAAAATAAGTGGAGAATGAAGCATATTAGGGACCTGTGTGATATGAGAGCAGCTAGGATTCTATTGGGGGGGTGGGGGGGTGGAAGAGCAGACATTTTTTCAAACTTAACTTTCAAACCGTTTAAGAATTTTTTAAGGTTCGCTCTAGAGTTTTATGTTTCCATAACGAAATACAGATGGTGCCACTTTAGAAATGTTTGGTATTGTTTATTTTTCAGCTTTCGTTTTCTCTAAAAAATGGAAGCCGAGAAGATGCCCAGTTTGTCCCCCCAAATCCAATATGAAAGGGGAAATACTGCTGGACCTGCAATCTGGCCACTCACATTCATCAGTTTCGGAGGTTAAGAATGGCTGGATTTAACCTCCGCGACTCATGCGTCTTTTTGTATAATATTTGAGCGTTGTAGCAAATTTAAGGTTACATTCTCATACTTAATGGACAGGGGTACCCTCTGTCGGCACAATTATTGATACTTATCGTCTATAGTTTGTTTTCAAGGGACTATTATTTATTTATTCTTTATAGGTTGTGCGGGCGTGCTGGTTGGACATCCCTTTGACACAATTAAGGTATGTTATCGAAGGAACTTGGTCACTTTATTTAATTTACGGAATGTGGTTTATTGTGTCGGTTAAGAAACAGGCGACTAACATAGATCCTGTGCATTACAGCTCAGGTTTTTGTGCTGTATGTGCAAGTATGCCCGCATGCCAATATCAGTGACAACTCTGTCAAAGGCATGAACCGTCTTTGCTCACTCGAACACTGGGGTCGTGGGTTCGAATCCCACTCGAGACATGGATGTCTGTGCGCGTTTATTCTCTGTCTGTGTTGTTCTGTGTTTAGGTAGCGGCCTTGCTACGGGTTGATCCCCCGTCCAAGGAGACCCATCGACTGTGTATAGATTAAGAAGCTGAGAAAGCGGTCAAGGTCCAAAGGGCTGTAGAGACATAGATAGATAGATAGACAGATAGATAGATAGATAGATAGATAGATAGATAGTTAGATAGATAGATAGATGCCTGCAGATATAAGAATTTTTGCCCGATTTCGTTTTTATTGTAGGAAAAAATTTGAATATCTAACAATAAATTATAAGGAGCTGGCTTTGAGAAAAAAAATATTTCTTTCCTACAGTTTCCAGGGCGCTTCGTTCATCTTTCTTGTCCATAAAATATTCATCACATTTTTATATTTGCTCACAAATATTTCTGCACCTTTATGCATCTTCAATTAAAAACCCGCTTTATTTTTCTCCGGCTGCTTTTCCTCCATAGATATTTGGTCAGATAATTTTCGTATAAATATATATCAACTGTGCTAAATTCACACAGACTTCAGGTATACAGAAGGAAACTTGGCGAGCGAAATTAAAGTCCGAAAAGCTTAAAAAATAAACAAATAAAACAAATGATGGAATTTAACTATTTAGGGGGAAAGTTTTGAGAGAATGAAAGGCAAATATTTGAACTGTAAGTGGAGCCATCCGGATAGAAACTTCAGTAAAACTACGTTCATGAAGAAGAATATGAAATTATAGAAAGCGTCGATTATACTGCGTTAAAAAAACAGACGCGAGACACTGATATGGATCTACAGAGAGAGAACAAGGTTAGAATGATTTACTTAAATTAGAAATTCAATATCCTTGCCCGTGATTGTTTCATTAGATTCATAACGAGAACCCTAAAAGAAGTGAGGAACTTGAGATGGGTATGTAGATTAAGTGAAGGAATTAGTATAAACACAATTCCAATGTGTCCCTTTTCAGCAATTTACGTTCTACGTTACTTTACGCTATGAAATGTAGGACTTTTTAACAAGGCCAGAATGGAAATGTTGCTTTCCATTTTCTGGGTGGATCAAGGTATTACATGATAATCCTTAGCACTGTCACAGGATGACGCCGTTTTTAATAACCCTGGCTGATAATTCAGCAAATTCTGGTAACTCGAGTGACAGTCAAACCGATGCCTGTTTAAGAATTTGGAATATTCGTGTTCAGCACGAATTGCATGACTTACAGCACTGGCTGTGGTACCGTGGTTCGTGTTCGTAGATGTTTAATTCCCATCAATGTCGAATCAACGCGTTAACTTGTCATTTGTATTTATGGACGGATCTCTTTCATCTCTCAACAAACCAATGTGTAAATTTATTTCACAACAATAAGTTACGGTAGGCCTACATATTAGGGATTATTAATGTTCTTCGTACTAGGAACCTGATTGTCTTACGACTGGGTGTCAGTGCCTGAGGTTAGGCCTATGTGAAACAATTACATAAATAATTAATTAATGTACATGGCTGATTAAGGGGAATGGGCTGATGCTGTCGCGACCTATTCAAAATTTCAGTCATGGAGGGATTTTGGAGTCTGCTACAAATTTCTATAAATAATCTTATTTTAATAAAACGTAAAAGTTAAAATGTATTTATGTTCAAATTTTCCTAATTTGATATTGAATATTTGCCGAAATTAGTTGGATATAAGGCTGACATACGTGTATATTATTCTGTATTTACAGGTTCGACTTCAGACGCAAAGTTTTCGGAACCCCCAGTATAAAGGAGCTGTCGACTGTTTCACAAAAATTATAAGAAAAGAATCGGTAAGGCAACTTCCTATGTTTCATTATCATAGATAACCTGTGAGTTTCATCCATTTCCTGGTAACATATTGGTAACATGAGCTTTCGACTAGCCACAAATACAGATCATTTAGAGGTTACTGGTGGTGATCGCCGAATGGCTTGTAATAAATAACGCGTTAAGAACTGAACTAAGAAAAACTTCACCAGTCACACTGGACGGTATAATATTGTGACGGCGTCTTTAGTAACGAAACACGTTACAATATTGTTAGTGTGACGGACCAGATTGAAACAAATAAAAAAATCTTAAATTTAGTCATGATAATGACAATAATTAGCATCGAATGGAGAAGAATGGCGAGCAATCCTGAGGAAGGCCAGGGCTCACAAAGGGCTGTCGTGCCAATGATGATGATGAATTACAATAATTTTCATTATGAACAATTTCTGTTGATACTTGTTACTTGTATGAGAAAATAGAACTATTTCATCGTTTCAAAGGATTTCCCAAACGTCATTTCCCTTCTGGTATTTTTAATTTAGTAAGGATCACCAGTTCGAACTGACAAGAATATTAAACAATTAATAACTACAGCTAATAATCTAACATCATCCAGGTTACTGGATAATAACTTATTATATGGAACAGGGTCATTGTTGGCAGACTGACAGTCAGTCAGCTGATTAGAAAATTTACTGTCCTTTATGGAACCCAAAATTTTCATGAAAGTCTGTCAATACATCAAAGTCCGAGACACTTCCGGACTTTTCATAATCTCCTGGTACTTTACGGCAAGGAGTTGTTAACCTGTCACTTAATCCGGGAGTGGGAGGACAACTCATCAGTTGTCCATGACTGCTTAGTCAATATATTCGAAGCTATCCTCAATATCTGGATGTCCTTTCCTCCATCCGCAAACTTAAAAGGACGTGACACACAATTATTTTATCAATTATGAATCAAATCATCAAAAATACCTCCCCTGTTGTAAAAACCGCCATATTATTTCTTCAAACAATGCAATTCACTATCAAGTCAGAATCGTAATTGGCGGTCCATGACTACATCTAAAAATTTTAACGTCTTCACTTTCATAATACCCTTACAAATTTGTCAGTTTCATTTTCTGCCCTTCGCTGGAGCCTTCGGAAGCAAAAGCAGAGAACCATAACAGGAGCACCGTTTCAAGAGTTACAGCAATGAGCAGACTCTTATGAACAGAATTTACTTAAGCCACCTGACTCTGTAACTGTGCAGGTGGGGGGTCTCTACAAGGGAATGTCCTCACCTATGGCAGGAGTCGCCATGGTGAATGCTGTAGTGTTTGGCGTGTACGGCAACTTCCAGCGCCACTCGCCTCAACCTGACGCCCTCTCGTCCCATTTCCTGGCGGGAGCAGCTGCAGGATTTGTGCAGAGTTTTGTGTGCAGTCCCATGGAGCTGGTGAAAACTAGACTGCAAGTCCAGCAGCACAGTGCTGTCCCTGGAGGTGGCTGCGGCGGTCCAATGAACTGCCTCTCTCAGGTAAAATCGTTATTGTTGCTGTTGTGTCTAAACTATACGCGTTGCCTTGTTTTGTCTTCGGTTTTAGTCAATTTTCCTTATTAAAAAAAGACGGTTTAAGAAATCACCTTGCTGTCTGTGTGTCTGTTCCTCCACCCCCCAAGTTTGTAGGCAACGGCTCAGTAAACGTATTCTAGCGGCAATGAATACAAACGCGACAATGGAAGAAATATTTAATGCGGTGTTTTGTATGCGGTCCGTGTCTTATAAAATAGTAAAATATAGCCGAAGGAAATTAGGCTATTATTCAGAAATGACCGATTAAATGCTAACATTAAACCAACCCCTCGTGAAGCACTAATTAGATCAGTAATGACTTATGCTTGCCCCGCCTGGGAATTTGCGGCAGATACACACCTTTTGAAATTGCAGCGCTGGTAAAACGAGGTTCTCTGCACAACTGGTAAATTTCCAAGTTGCACACCGGTCCGCGAATTGCACGCGACTTTCCAAGTGCAATATATCTACGAATACATAACGAAATTGTGCAGGCAACGAGCAGAGGTCATGCAAAATCATGAAAATACATATGTTCGGATAAGGTTAAACCCAACACAGAAAATACGTGTGGTTTAAACGTGGCGGCAGTCAGGCGCACGACCGTTCAAATGACTAGGCAGCAGCTGTAGCATGAGCTACAAGATCTGCTCTACCAAGCCTAGAGTGACATAGCCCATTGTACTCGTATACACGTATATACTTGTATATTAAGTGGGCACGCGGTAGCTTAGTTAGTTGAGGCGCTATGCTACAAGCCAGAAGGTCTCGGGTTCGATTCCCAATGAGGTTATCAGATTTTTCAACTGACCTAATACTTCCTAATTGTCTAGAAAATGTGTGAGCCTCGACGTCTCACAATCCTATGGATCTCCAGGGTATGTTACAGGGATATCTCTACCTTCTTTACATAATACTAGAGTTACATACATGTAAAACTGTAAATAGTATGTACCCACAAGGAACCGGATAGTTGTCAACTGATTATGTAGAATGCACACACGTAAAATTTCAAATATAAATGGCATGTACTACTGACTATGGGCGCAGTAAATACAGACCCGTCCTCCATTAGCGAGGGCGCCCCCACATCGACAAAGCCGCAATTGTCTGACAGTAACAAAAATCTGGTTTTGGGGCTGCAGATGGGGCTTGACGCCAAGACTGACTGACCTACTGACTGTCGATCGTAAGGTGACTTCGAATTTGAGCAGAGATTAGTTCTTCCCACAACGTCTTATTCTGTATGTGTTCGTATTATTTGCCTCTTTGATAGTGCTTAGCTTACAACTGCCCTTTGCGCTGCTGAGTAACCAGGCAAATAAAGAATTGAACTCAATTACTGTGGAACTTCTAGATGTCCTGTGTATCCTCCAATCACGACTCCTCTGCTACTTGTGCCCTTCTTATTAATTGAGTTTATGCATTTGTCGGTATTAAGTAAACTTCGTTTTAATTGAAATTTCATAATAGAAATTTATACGCTGAATTAAATTCAATAGCGTTACTGCATTACATGTTCTTATTAGCATTCCTACAGCATATTCAGAACCGTAATATTGTATGTGGAGCCGGGGTAGCTCATTCGGTACAGCAATGGGCTACGGGCTGGACGACCGAGGCAACGGGTTCGATTCCCGGCAGGAAAAATAGATTTTCTCTTCTCCCAGTGTCCAGACCGGCTTTGAGGCCCATCCAGCCTCCTATCCAATGGGTAGTGGGAGGTGTTTGCCTGAGGTAAAACAGCCGGGACGTGAAGCTGGTCACTCATTTTCATCTAGTGCCAAGGATAAAAATGGCGGAGAATGAGTCTTCATGGCGCAGTGTATAGCTAATCAAGCAGAGGGACAACTTTGCTTTTAATATTGTGTATTGTGATGCGGCTATCCAATGGATGTTGGAATTAATACAAGTCGTATATCATTACATTTAAAGTTGATGTTGCCAAAATAGACCATTTATTTCCAGAAAATTCCCCAGGCAATATATTGTTTTAAGTTATTGTTCTCAGCTGTTTATGTCCTGACTGAAAGTGAACATGCAATATGTCTACGATACTGATCACAGTATGTGGTCCACAGGTGGTAAAAACTGAAGGATTTCGCGGCGTATTCAGAGGCCTTGGTACTACAATATGCCGAGAGGTGCCTGGATTCGGTCTCTATTTCGTTGCTTACGAATTCATGACGAGATCAGCTGGAGACCTCAGTGAGCCCAGACCTCCAGTCGGCACACTCCGCATGCTGCTGGCTGGCGGTTTCAGTGGTACCCTGTCCTGGGTGCTCACATATCCGATAGACGTCGTCAAGTCTCGTCTTCAGGTTGATGGGATGGGCGGCGTTTACAGATATAGTGGGTTCATGGACTGCTTGAAGAAGAGCATTCAAACTGAAGGCTATGGAGTTATGACGCGAGGTCTTACGTCCACTATCTTGAGAGCGTTTCCAACAAACGCCGCAACATTCACTGTTGTCACATGGGTCATCCGGTGGACCGACGCCAAGCAAGCTGAAAATACTTCGGGATATGTAATTGAAGAGTTAGTGGACCTCACAGTGCCTGAAATGTCTATGACCCAAAAAAGATATAAAAGATCTAATGATGACGCAAGGCTCGAAATTACAGTTTTTGGGCTTTGGGAAAGTTTGGAATATAAAGAAAAAGATATGAATAATATTTTTCAATGGAGGAAAAGAATACTGCAAAATATTATGGGAAGTAACATTTTCTGCAGTGAGCAGCTGATGCCTAAATACAATCCAGTCATTTCTTCCGATAAGGGACAGAGAAGTCGGGATTTATTTTGTGACAAAATTAAGGAAGATCCTTGTCTAGAGTTTCAGTTATTTCAAGGGAATAAAAGTAGCCGTATGGACAGAGAGGAAGTTCAAGATGGTTCAGAAGATCAAGACGGAGCAATCTCTCAGAAACAAACCACAGACTCAAATACTGAGAAAGAGCCGAACCATTACGAACATAAAAACGATTATTATAATTCTTCAGTAAGGTAACTGCACAGCTGGTATAAACGCCTTCATCCTAACTCAATGAAGAGTGTTGTAGGCTAGATTTGGTTCTAAACAAAAAAGAGCCAATAGAGCTCGGCGTTATTCTTAAGGACGCATCCATCGTTTGGAGCAATGAAGGTCTTGAGGACAGGTAAATACACAAACCACGAGCAGGACCTTGCAGGAAGAGTACTGTAACACATCCTTAGAGAATTTAAGCATCTTGTTTGATGGTAGAATAAAATAAAATATTAATGGCCTAGTTGATGCTGGCGGAAACAACTAATGTAATGGGGTTTTAAGACAATTTAAGAGATATGGAACTACAAACGAAAATACAGAATAAATAAATAAATTATGAATTACTAGTAATATGGAATATTAAAAGTTTTATTTGTAGCGCTTTAATTACTGAAGTATGAGTGTTCAGATTAGTGTGTAACTCCTTATTGAGATGAATTGTAACGGAGTTAGAACCTAAGGCTTGGTAATGCACTCAGTTTTAAACTTATGCGTGATCGAATGCTGCTTCTGGCATGTAGAAATCTGTTGACACTGATCCAAATACGAATTAAAGTGACAAATATAATTGAAATGTATTAAGTAATATAAGTGACATACACACATGGATGCTCTAGCCTTTGATGGCATAATTATGACAATCTGAAATAAAATAACATCATATTATCCTTCATTACTGCAAGAAGTACGAGTAAGTGTGAGAGGGGCCGCGCCATAGCTCAAGCGGTTAGTCGCTGGCTTCCCACCGCGGCGGCCTGGGTTCGATCTCGGGTCTGGTCAAGTGGGATTTGTAGTGGACAAAGTGGCGCTGGGGCCAGTTTTCTCTGAGTACTTCGGTTTCCTCTGCCAATATACATTCCTCCAAATTCTCCATCACCATAATCACCCGGGGCAGGCTACAATAGGCCAATCAGTGACCGCCGTGCCGAGTGGACCCAATTGGACTCCACCCCCCACTAAGCGAATTTAAAAAAAAAGTGTGGGAGAGAATTAATGTGATTTCATACCACTCAATAAAGACTAAAGGATACTAGACAAGCTGGAATTATTGCCTCCAAGTAGAACATGCTGCCTAGCAACATATTTTATTATATCAAATTTGTTTTACATTGATATATTATGTGATTTATATCTGTAATCACTCAAATATAGTATTCCAGAATGCTTATACTGTGTCAAGCAATTCCTAATGCTCTACCTTATACAGTTTTTCAGAGATTACTTTTCTGATTCATACGCTTAAAAATATAGACATATATGGAAAAAAACGTAATTTTGTTTCAGAGTAAGTCGTATTGTAAATCGGGCATGTTCAAGATGCAATGACTAGAATTAAGTTATTTTTAATACTTTTTAATAGATGTGTATGTTTTTAAATATTAGGTCTTGGGTGGACTAAGAATAATTATTTTAATTGCTAATATGAGTCATTTTCTAAGTTGAATGTGGAATTGACAACAATTTATGACAGTGTTCGTCTGAAAATGTTGAGTGGATGATCACTCTGTTAAAGACTTTATTAAAAAGGCGAGTTTACACAACTTGCATGAGGGGTACAGTCTTCCGTGACGTATCGCCATGTAGTTCGTTGAAAGTTAGCAGGCGTTTCGGAGGAACATTACCTCCATCATCAGGGCCGAACAAGTCCAGCAAAATACCAGAGCGAAAGTAGGTGGCAAGCCGGTTGATTGACTTTCAACGGACTACACGGTATTGTACCCCAGAAGAAATAACTTTTCATAATCACCGCTGTGAGAAACTCAAGTCTTATGCCTTATATGAAATTTGAAGTTCTCACGGTGGTGAGCGTTGATTTCTGGTTTCCGTGACGCCATGTAATTTGATAGATACGTACCAACATTCCGGGCTAACTTCCTCTCTCTGACTTCAGTTTAAACCCTGAAGATGGGTGTAGTACTTTCCTCCAAAACGTTCGCATTGATCTATAAAACTACGTGTCGTCATGTACCAGAAGGTCGTGATTTTACGCAGATTCTTTTGTTTCATCTGTCCGTTTATTAACACGTATTTCACTGAAACATAAATGAATTTAGAATATATTTTTTTTATTTTGAAGTACAGAAGTTGCAAATGTAACATATTCTTTCATATGGCTGTATAGTGTGAAAGTCTATGGAATGTACTGAATATCGTAAACATTTTGTTTATTAATATTCAGTTAGCACGATATGACGCTACAGTATAATAATCATAATATGTATTTCTGTAACTTACCATTGTGTCAAAGTTCTGCCTTTATCAGAAATAAATTAATGTCTATGTATACAGGAGGAACCCATGTTAGGTTGATCGTATATGTACGTATATACATACATACATACATACGTACATACTGTCATAACTAATGTTATATGACTATAGATGGGGTTTTGGATTGGAGGACTGGATATATTGTGCCCGTACACTCAGCTCGGAACTACAGTGTATGTACAAGTAATACACCGCTTGGTTACGAGACAGTAACATGTACTTAGTTTTCTCTGTGTTTGCTTCTAGACCAACCTCTTTACTTGCGTCAATTACAGTTTGTGTGTTGGATGTACAAATTAACGGTGGTTTCCCATGAAGTTTCCAAAATTTCCTTCATCTCTTACTCCTAACTGTAGCTAAATGAAACGAGCCGGGATAGCGTAGTCGGTATAGCGACTGGCTACGGGCTGGACGGTCGAGAGTTCAGAGTTCGAGTCTCGGTAGGGGCAAGATTTTTCTCCTCTCCACAGCGTCCAGACCGGTTCTGGGGCCTACCAAGCCTCCTAACCAATAGATATCGGGGGTTCTTTCCCAGTGGGTAAAGCGGCTGGTTCGTGAAGCTGACCACTGACCTCCAACTAGTGCCGAGGTCAAGAATACGTGGAACTATACATCCACTCCCCCATATTTCTTCATGGTGTGGCGTTTAATTGGTTAAGCACAGGAACAACTTTACCTTTTTAGCTGAATGGAAATTAGTTAAAATGAAGTGGACATGCTGCCACACATCCAACAGTTATGAATTGCTGATCATCACATCCTGATGATACTCGCCACAATTCAACCAGCAGCAACCTTCCATCATCAGCGGATTTACTATAAACATGCTATAGATCTGACGTGTTCAAAAATTTGTATACTGTATTATAATAGGAAAGGAGCTTTAAATTTGAAAACATATTGGGAGGAAATTACTCCCTGCTCACGCTTCTACATAATAAAATGTTAGTTGCCCTGACGCCTACACCCCTCTGCGCTCTCTACCCACTAGTATGTTCTGTAATGTCTGGGGGTGCATAGGAACATGTTCTGCTATACAGTGCAATACTCTTCCTAGGATTCATGGTTTGAAAACTGCCTCTTGACCTCAGTATAGATAATTCAACAAGTTATTAATATATCCATCTGCTATAAAATAGTCTCTCCAGAATATGCAATTTCCATGCTATACACCCAACAGATTAATTTTGAATTTTGATATAAATAAAACTTAAAAGAACTTCAGAAGCGTTGCTGTGAAAATCACATAAAGAACATTTCTAATTAATAACTCTTTATTCAGTTCTTCTTGACGAACTGAAGAAAGTCGCTGAACTGAATAGAGATATCCTTTGACCCTGTGTGAGCTGGTTATCTCTGAAATAGGAATCATACTGAGGTAAGTATAGGGGGCACGCAGTAGCGTAGTGGAACCGCGGAATTATAAAACTACACAAGCTATGCAACATTGCGCAACCCTCTATTCGGCTTATAGTCTATTGCACAATATAATGCGTAATAATATATTTCATTTCACAAATTAAAAAATTAATTAAACCATACAAAATACAATAGTTAGTTACCACCTAAATATGGCCGCGCCATAGCTCAAGCGGTTAATAGCTGGCTTCCCAACGCGGCGGCCCGGGTTCGATCCAGGGTCTGGTCAATTGGGATTTGTGGTGGACAAATTGGCGCTGGGGCGGGTTTTCTCCGAGTACTTCGGTTTCCCCTGCCAATCTTCATTTCACCAAATTCTCCATCATCATAATCACCCGGGGCAGGCTACAATAGGCCAATCAGTGGCCGCCGTGCCGAGTGGACCCAGTTGGACTCCACCCCCCACTAAGCGAATTAAGAAACAAAATTAATTACCACCTCAATAATTGTATACATAAATCTGGCGAAGTATGTTACCAGGAGGAGTAAATGGTTATAGTAAACCACCACGCCTTCCCTGAGTTCTAATTTGTTTACTCGTTAGTTTTAATTTGACTTATACGTAATATTCATAACGCTTATTACAATGTAATTAAATTACGTTACGTTATAATTTGACTTATACGTAATATTCATAACGCTTATTACAATGTTATTAAATTACGTTACGTTATATGAAGAGCTTATGATAAAGTACTGCTTTTCGCAAAAGGCTGACAACCTCACCGCCATCTGCGACTGTCTAGAAAATGTGGGAGCCTCGACGACTCACAACGCTACGGACCTCCACGGCCTATTGCAGGGATAATTTCTGATAAAGTTCATTCGCAATAAAAATTAGTTTGTCGAGAAATAGCCATAGACCAAAGTACGTACCACACTTGTAGAGTTAAATGAATCAAGAACGAAATTTTGTGTTCCGTCTTGTGAATTCAGAAATTGGTTAGAATACATTTTATTTCTTCATTTTAAATGTTCTGGAAAGAGAGATATTTTGAGGCTTCATCAGAGTAAAATATAATTCTAACCTATTTCGCTCATTACCGACTGCAAAACAAACAAACTCGGTGGCTTGAGTTCGCAAGCGAACTATACCGACTGAGCGAACGCCGCTTCTCGGCGAAGTTAGTGCCAGATTTAGCGGATAGAGGGTGTAGAGTGGTCAGCGCAACGAATCACCACGGCCGTTAATTTCGGTTTTCTAGACTGGAGCCACTATTTCCTTGAAATTGCTCCCCAATTATCCTCACGAGGCTGAGTGGACTCCTTTCCAGACAAAGTACTTCTCAGAAAATCTGGTAGCCCCGGGAATTGAACCCGTACTTCTGGATTTGTAGTCAGGAACTCTGACCACTAGACCACAGAGGCGGTCCATTACCGACTACAATTATAGTAAATTGTTTTTTTTTTCTGTGGCGCTACAGCCCCAATTTGGGCCTAGGCCTACCTCCATGAAACTCTCCGTTTCACTTCGGTTTACTAGATCTTACACATTCGGTAGGACTCCTTGGGCGAGTGATCAGCTCGTCGCAAGGCCTCTACCTGTAGACAAACACAGAAAAACGCACACAAACATCCATGCCCTGAGTGGGATTCGAATCCATGATGCCGGCTTCCGAGCGAGCGAAGGCACTGCATGCCTTAGACCGCTCGGCTACCGTGACCGGCCATAGTTAATTGTTTACTGAAAGGAAATATTTTATACAAGTGATCGTAGTTATTATTTAACGAAAACAAGCAAGCCCCCTCACCCTGGAAACAACTGGATATCGTACTACCTGGTATTTTTTTTACAAAAACTTTTCATATGTTGATTTTATTTTACTTCACAAATATATATATATATATATTCATTACCTTTCATCATATTAGTAACATTTCATTGATTTGATATGTTATTTTCAGTACTGAACTTAAAAACCTATTTCCAGTGGAGTCCCATCCTATCATAGGCCACAATTTTCCACTCGTTCTAGCTACTCCGTCTCCATGTACAAAGTATATTCTTCGACTACATTATGGGTCTCAAATTAAAAAGGTAATTCAGTAGGCTATTTCTTCACTTCTGTTTCATGACGTGGTTCTAACACCGCTCCTACTGAACAAGTTGACAGTCCGCCATATTGTTATTACTAATTACAGGATATTAAAATATACAGAAATGGGGTAGTCTCCAGATAGTGTTCATACCAAATTTCATGCAAATAGGTGACTTATTTCGCTGATCACAGTGGCCGCGCAATCAAAAGCATGAACTGTCTTCACCTGGTCGAAAACTTGGATCGTAGTTTCGAATCTCACTCAAGGCATGGATGTCCGTGTGCGTTGATTCTGTTTGTGTTGATCTGTGTGTAGGTAGTGGCCTTTCGACAACCTTCCCCCGTCCAAGGGGTCCTACCGACTGTGTATACAATTAAGAAACTGAAAAATCGGCCAAGATCTAACAAAGGGCTGCAGAGCCGTAGATAGATAGATAGATAGATAGATAGATAGATAGATAGATAGATAGACAGGGGACTTGTTCAAGAAGTTTAAGCATAGATAAACACCACAACAGTCATACACCTACTTTTTCCTGTGACGATGGAAATTATTAAAAATTTAGTTTCAGTCTAATCGTATTTAAAATGCCCCCAAAATGAAATCGTGGATACGCTAATTTTTCATGTAGGTAAAAAAAAAAAAGTAAAATTTTCCCTGTGCTTAATTAAGCACCACGCCATCGAGACATGTGTTGGCGTAGAAGTATAACTCCATCATTCTTAAATCTCAGCATTAGACGGAGCTGAGCGGTTGGCTTCACGCCCCAGTCGCTTTACCCGTAGGGAAAGAAACTTCGGCCAGAGGCCAAGATGGCTGCGAAGTCGATCTAGACGTTGTGGAAAAATATCTTTTGCTCCTGCCCGGAATCAAACCTCGGCCGTCCAGCTCGTAGCCCGTGGCTTTATCGACTGAGATATCCCATCGTGTAGTACTAAGTGTCATCATGCGTGGGTCCATTCCTATGGCAGCCTGCATTGGTTGTGGAGACTGGTTGTAGAGGAGGCCAAGGCTCACCCAGGTCTGTAGCGTCGAGCGGTAGGGAGGTAGGTAGTGCTAAGTAGACGTACCCTTAAGAATTTTAAATAAAATAAAACAATAAAATGTTATTTTTAAACAGGTTTCTTTCAGGTGACCTTACCGAGGCAATGGATTTTATGGTGAAATTTATAGCTCGTTTTTGTTCCAGTATTTCGATAATTTGATCACTTAATTTGTATTGCATTCCTAAACTCTTATTTTGTGTCACATTATTAAATTTCTGATTTCTGCTTCGGGCTAATTATCTTCCTTATGGAATGAAGAACAAAATAGAAGAAGAGCCAGTTTTACTTTAATTAATATTATATTGATTAAAATATTTCCAATTTACTGTAGCAGACCCCAACATAAATGATATTACATTAGCAAGTAAATTTTATCTTAAGTTATGTTAATGTTGCGGCTGAGATAGCTCAGTCAGCATAGTGTCTAGGCTACGAGCTGAGCGCCTGGGACGTCAGGATTCTGTTCCCGATAAAGGAAAAATTTTCTCTCTCTATAACCTCGGGATCAGTACAAGACTCCATCCAGTCTCCTGCACAATATTATTATTTTATTGCTAGTGGGGTGGGACTAAGTCCCTTGTACTGCGGCCACTTCTGGCCTATTGTACCAGCCCCAGATGATAGGTGAGGGTGATTGTGGAGCAATTGGTGGAATGAAGATTGGCAGGGGAAACCGAAGTACTCGGAGAAAACCTGCCCCAGCGCCACTTTGTCCACCACAAATCCCACTTGACCAGACTCGGGATCGAACCCGGGCCGCCGCGTTGGGAAGCCAGCGACTAACCGCTTGAACTATGGCGCGGCCTTCTCCTGCTCAATAGGTATCAGGGCTCTTTCTCCAAAAGCAAAGCAGCCGGGGCGTCAAACTAACTACTCATCTCCATCTAGTGTATAGGTTAAGAATGTATGGATCTATTCCCGTATTTCCCCATACATCTTCTACAATGGCGCACAATTAAGTACAATGGAATATGCATCTTTTACCTTATCTTTAATTACAAGAAATGTAGGAGAAATGATATCCTTAAAACGTTGAATTCTTTTGCATTAGTCTTGCTGGTCAGGAACCAGTGAAGGTAACCGCGTTGTCCCTTCTGTGGACTCTCTGCCACTTTCTTACTTGCAAATTGTAATTATGAGAAACATGTTTATTTTATTATGCAGATGTAGTATACAGGGCATTACGCAGATGGTTCAAATTCCATCTGCTGGTGATTTGTTATTGTTATGTGTAAGTGTCTGTAAATGTAAATTCATCCAGCGGGAACAAAAGATAACTCCAAATTCAGGCATAACGTGTCGGTATTTCTCACAAAATTTTCAGGCATATTTCTTACATTCAATCATATTTCAAATGATGTACATTTAAATAATAGAGAAATTATTTGATTTGCATGGGCAGTCCTGAAGGTGCAGCTGTTGTGTATCGTTGCCACTCTTTAATAAATCCTTCCACAACAATATGTTTCGACCTTCAATGATCATCACAGATACTAGATACAGTTACGTAACTGTCTCACTGAACTGATTTTTCAGTTCATTTTTCTAAATGCAGTGGTTGTGTTGTGTTTGGTGTTCATATTATGTGTGCCTTGTTGTTCTGTGCTGTCAGTTATTGGTGGATGGTTACTGAGAGTGCCACATTTGTTCATAGTGTTGTCTGAACACTGTTCTTTTTTACAATGCAGTTTGAAAGCTGATGCTTATTGACAGTGTTGTTTGAATACTATTGTTTGTTGATAGTTTTGTTTAAACACTCGTCTTCCTTAATAGTGTTGTTTGAACAACATGACATGTGCATATTTTTTTTTTTAATATTTATTTTATAGCCGAACACAGAGGCCGCGCCGTCTAAGGCATGAAATGTCTTCGCCCGCTCGAAGGCAGAATCGTGAGCTCGAACCGCACTCAAAGCACTGTTGTTTGTCTGTGTTTATTCTTTATTTTATTGTCCTATGTAGGTACCGGCCTTGAGTCGGGTTGATCCCCTATCCAAGGAGTCCTACCGACTGTCTAAAATTAAGAAACTGAGTGAAATGAATAGTTTCACGGGTGCCCTATTCTCTATAGTTAGATAGATAGATATCGTATTGTATAATTTTCACAATTTTGCGAAGAGTTGCTTTAGTCACACATGCGATTATATTTATTTTTGAAGTCTTCTCATGATAATATTTGAAGAATGTCACCAGCAACTGATCTGGAAGGCTACATTCCTTTGCCCAGACAAAACATCTCATTGACTCCTCCTCTCCAGTGGACCCGTGTGCAATTAACCCTATATAGTTTGTCGGTTTATATTTCTAAAGTCTCTTGTCTCTGTCAGTTTAGTTTTCAAATCAAAACAACGTCCGTGAATATCACAAAGAAGGAACAATACAGACACTGAGGAAGAGAAGAATTCTTGGACGTAAGAGACACGAGTGACAGGATTCTGGGAAAAGTTTCATAATGAGAAGCTTTACAATTTGTTTTCTTCGCCAAAATATTGTTAGAATGAGCAAACCGAGGAGGATGGGATGAGCAAGGAATGTGACAAATATAGGAATGATGAGAAATGTGTACAGAATTAAAATCGGGAAACCTGACACAAATAGGTCATTGAGGAACATATACGTAGATGGGTTAATAGGGCAGTATTGTAATGCATCTTAAGGAATTAGGATTTTGGGGTGCTGACTGATTTTAGGTGGACTTGGAACAAGTACTTGAACATGAAACTTATGTCTCCATAAAAGTTTGAGGATTTCTAGAGAGGATGTACGACTGTTACTATCTTAAGGACTCTGCTTCAAGGTCTTAGTTAATTTAATCCTATTAGTTCCATTGCGTAACAGTGATGACTTGAAAGATTGAATTTTGGGAACCCGTGCATCTATAGCGTTCTTATTGTGCTTTGCAGTGATCGTATTTTGCAGACTATTGTCATTTGGGAACTTTACCCTCAGTGTTCAAGTGTGTTGACATGTTTACAAATGTATATTCACACTTCTGCAATGCGTGAGCTACCGAATGCCAGTTTTCTCTTGTACACGTACGTGCACAGTACTGATGTCCACAGAGTTCCGATGTCAGAGAATGGTTCACTGCGTTAGAGCTGATGGCGACGGTTGGTTGTTCTACCGCAGGGATTACTTCAGTTCTAGCATTGAAGTGGACGCGCGCTGCTTCATGATTCGAAACTTTGTGCAAATGTCAGCAAAATGGAGAATTTCTAGAATTACCGCTAGAGAAAATGCAGGTTATGATGGAAGAAGGGTGAGGAAGTTGTGTGAGAAGACACGTTGCAATGGATCAACCAAGAGGACAAGAAGGCCGCATCTTGGAGCTCATGAACAATATTACACTGGGAATGTTAAGCAAATAGTTAGGCTGCGCCATAGCTCAAGCCGTTAGTCGCTGGCTTCCCACCGCGGCGGCCAGGGTTCGATCCCGTGTCTGGTCAAGTGGGATTTGTGGTGGACAAAGTGGCGCTGGGGTAGGTTTTCTCCGAGTACTTCGGTTTCCCCTGCCAATCTTCATTCCACAAAATTCTCCATCGTCATAATCACCCGGGGCAGGCTACAGTAGGCCAATCAGTTGCCGTCGTGCCGAGTGGACCCAGTTGGACTCCACCCCCCACTAAGCGAATTAAAAAAAAAGGTAAGCAGGAAAGCAGTAGAAGTAGGCCTCCTGCTTCTAATAATTTCCGAAACATCTGAAATTTCGGTTATAAAGCACAGTGTATACAAGCGTAGAAATTCAAATGTAACTAATTCGTTAATAAAATAGGCAAGTAAAATCACTTTTCCTTGCACATTTCGGTCACTAGTGGCCACCATTACAAGACAAACCAATCCTACAAATCCTACCAGACATCACTACTAAGGCCTCATTACAATCTACTTCTCTCAATCAAAACGAACTCTTAATTTATTTTAAGTGGTTTTATTACTCCAACTAACGTAAGCTCTTTCACTGATTTTATATTAAGAAATTACCTTCAGTAACATCACGTGTAAAGTACTTCCTCGTTAATGTTGGTGTGCCTTCTGGCGATGGCCACTAGTGGCCGAAACATGTGAGGCATAGTGATTTTATTTAATTGATTATTAAGTTCGATACACTTAATGGATGTGAAATTTGGTCTTTGGAATTAAAGGATGAATATATACTGAGGGTGTCTGAGAACAGGGTGTTGTGGAGAATATTTGGACCTAAGAGAGACGAAGTGACGAGAGGTTGGAGAAAATTTCATAATGAGGAGCTTCATAACTTGTAATCTTCTCCAAGTATAATTAGAATATTAAGTCCAGGGGGATGAGACGGGCACTGCATGTAGCACGAATGGGGGAGAAGGGGAATGCATATAGGATATTGGTGGGAAAGACAGATGGAAGGAGACCACTGGGAAGACCACGGCGTAGGTGGGTGGATAATATTAAAATGGATCTTAGAGAGATAGTGTGGGATGGTATGGACTGGATCGATGTGGATCAGGATAGGGTCCAGTAGTGGGCTCTTGTGAACACGGTGATGAACCTTCACATTCCATAAAATGCTGGGACGTTCTTGAGCACCTGCACAATTGGCGGCTTATCAAGAAGGGCTCGGGTCCATGAGTGAGTGATAATTAATAGATTTCTCTACTCTTGTATATTAAGATATATTAAAAGTGTAACTGCCAGGATATCCTTCATGAAGATCATGTTAAGTGGTTTATTGAAATTTGTAGACATATTCCAGTTCTGATTAAAATAGAACAGAAACAAAAAGACATTTTACTTGAATATCTACATTAATTTCTGTTACAATATGTAGAGCAGCTCGTTAAATGTTTATGTAGCGAAAAGAAAGTTCGACAAAAATTGTAGAGACAAACTAAACATACAACATGCTCAGTAGCCTACAGTTTCCCATTCCGTGACGTCTTTTGAGGTAAACAAGATGGATTTTTATTTTTTGTTGCTTCACAACTCGAGAAACGCTGGAGATTCGCGAAGTTAAACCTCAGACGCAATAACAGAGCGAGCAGCGATACAAATGTACCCACCTAACCCAATGAACAAGAATAGTTTGCGTTATGAGCACATTTCTCGAGTTGTGTCATTTGTCTTTGTGTAGCATGGGATCTTCAGGTGACTCTGAAGGATTCGTTTTTATTTCGAAATATCTTAAATTTTTACAATTTACATTTAAAACAATATTTATTTCCAGTGGCGAAGTGCAAGTTAACATAAAATAGCTAACGTGATTACGTTGCGGATCAGTAACACGTGTGCCTGTCGTTCGGCTTGTACTGCATAACTCCATCGAGCTGAGTCCTCCTATAGTAGCCGTCAGTCTCTCAGTTACTTAAGAATTTCCCAACACTTTATGGAAACTGAAGTTTCATTACCGTAAATTTGATTCGTTTCATTACCATGTTCACGAAAATATTCACACTGGTCCCAATCCTGAGCCACGTGAATCTAGTCCATTGCACACCATTCTGTTTCTCTAAGATCCATTTTAATCTTATCCCACCACCTATGTCTAGATCTTCCTAGTGATCTCTTTTCCTTCTGACTTTCTTACTTGAATCCTATATGCATTCTATTCTCCCCCATGCTTGCATCATTCAGTGGGTAGTGTTTTCGAAACCCAACAGGGGACATGTTACTCTGCCCAGTTTCTCGTAGCGCCCTCAGTTATTTCTGGAAGTTTCCAATATAGTACACTCAGATAGGCCACGACAGATTACTCCCAACCTCTCCTGATTCATTATTCTTACGTATTCTACCACGTGTTACACTGACTATAATTTCAGTGTTTGATGCGGCCTAATAAAATAATCCAGTAACCGACCAAGGGTAGCCTTGTAGCTTATTAAGGTAAGGTTGTCTTTTTGCCTAATTAATTAAGCACTATGCCATAAAGACATATAGGGGAGTGGAAGTCTAGCTTCACCATTCTTGATTTCACACTAGATGGAAATGAGGGGCCAGTTTCAAGCTCCGGCCGTTTTACCACCGGGAAATGGGCCCCCCGTTAGCCATTGAATAGGAGGCTGGGTGATCCCAGTAGCAGGTTTACACGCCGCAAAGAAGAGAAAAACCTTGCCATGCCGGGAATCGAACCCAGGCCTTCCAACCCGTAGCCCATCGCTATGCAGACTTAGCTATTCCAACTCCTATAACGTATTAGAATCTTAAATTTTATGCCAGTCTTTCCTGTAATTTACTAACATTTAAAATATGCAGGTTGTACGTCTGATCGGAAATGAGAAACTAACAATGCTCTGAAAGACAGGACGCCCCGTACTACAGGATTTCCGGGGAATTACCTGGCTTCCTAATCCCTCCCTCGCTGCAGGCGACTTCCCCTTGAGTGATCATCAGTCACGAGGTGGCCCTCCGGCTTTGTATTTCCCATCACGTTTCTACACCGTTGTGCTCTCAGCATAATAAAACGCTCCATCAAAACGAATGAGGATTTATATGATGATCTCTTACAACTTTTTTTGTTGTAACTGTGACTCAGTGAGACAAATCTATTGCTATACGAGCGGACCCAGAAATGGCCGTCTCTGTTCTTGCACAACTCGAAATTTTAGCGTCAGTGGTCATTGGTACTCCACAAATGTTATCTGCCAACAAAACTGAAATACTCATAACTCAACCAAAGAAATAATTAACCCGTTAAACCTTGAACTTATCGAACCAATTAAACAATCAACCAGTTTAACTAACTAACTAATTAATTGAGCGTAAGAGTACTCAAATTTACTATCCAAATAACGATCTAACCAGTGAACTAAATAACCAATCAATAAGCTAACTAACCATCTAACACACAGTTACCACATATTAAACCCAAGAATGGTAATTATTTACTTATTTACTAACTAATTTACGAAAGAAGTAACTAATTTTCCTATAGTAAGGTCCCAGAATTAGGCACTTTGACCCATTAGCGTGAACTGGATACGTTCATAAGGCAGGCAATTCCATTCAACATCATTATGTTCTCTTTCTTAACGACATAATTTTTCCCCACCCATTGAAATGCAACTCATATTTTCTCGTGTCTTCGTCTTAGTTTTGTTTTTGTAAAAATAATTAATTACAATTAATTTATTAATGAATTTTATAACTATAATAACTATTATAGATGAGATCTTTCTTCTAGGATATAACAACACCGTGTAGTCCGCTGAAGATCAAACTTACAACATTACAGTTAACAAAATTTGTGTCCACGTACAAAACTTAAGGGCTAAAAGATCAAGCTAGGAACTTACAAAAATAACAAAAGTAAATTTGTCCCTGTGCTTAATTAATTAAGCACTAGGCCTTGAAGGTAAAGGAAAGTAAAGGTATCACTGTAACAGGCCGTGGAGGCCAATAGGATTGTGAGATGTTGAGGTTCCCACATTTTCTAGACAATCGTCTCATAGATGGCGGCATGATTGTCAGCCATACGCGCCGGCCTCCCTTTACCCCCCAGAATATTCAAACAATATTCCTGGTAATCATTTCTGTTAGAGGCTGAGTCGACCCCAGGGCCATAGTGCGGCTGGAAGGATTAGGTAAATTGAAAAAGAAAATCCAATGACCTCATCGGGATTTTATCCCGCGACCTTCCGGCTTGTAGCATAGTGCCTCAATCAACTACGCTACCACGTGCCCTCTGCACCTTGAAGGTATATGAAAGAATGGAAGTATAGATCCACATTTTTTTGACAGAAATGATAATAACAATATTATAATTATAAATACGAACCTCTGGGACAAGCTTATAAAAAGTGTTGTTATTACAAAAAGAAAAGATAGCAATAGAAAGAAACAGCATACATTTCTTATGAATCAATGGAAGAAAATAGAAATTCCATAATACGTGTAAAAATGAAAGTCTACGTACGTAGGAATGCATGACACAAGCCGTGGTAGGGGTGTCAGTTTTATTGCGAGGGTCTTGTCTTCTGAGCTTTATATATTTAAGCTCGTCCAATGGGCCATATTAATTAAATATAGTTCATTTAATGCACTTGTCGGTATAGACTTTTATTTGAAATAGAGCATTAGTTAACAAAGCGAAAGCAAGCAGTACTTTTTAATTTATCGCGCTTCAGAAGGAATCTTTCACAACCTGAAATTTCCTTTACAACTATTTTCAGAGATAACAAACCTAATAACTTTGTTCTTTCCACATTTTTTGTCGTCATCTGAAAAGTTTAATTACCTGTATATGAAATATTTCAATTACACCAGTGAAGTAAATTTTCCTCAGTACTAATAACGCTCTTTATCACATTATTGGTAATATGAAGGAAATCAGATCTTTCAAATATTTTCTGATATGATTATTTCAATTCTGAACACTAAAACTTGTAACATCATTATTCTGTGTAATAAACTTTGGGCCAGAACTGTGCAATCATTTTTTTATGTTTGTATTCGTTAGTGTTCTTGTAATTTTTGTGAAACCTAATTCCGGAAAGTCATGCTTTATTAGGGAGTGTTTCATTTTAATTACTGCCAATAATCTTTCTCTCTGTGGCTCTACATCCCTTTGGACCTAGGCCGCTTTTTCAGCTTCTTAATCCTATACACTCTTAGTATGACTTCTTGGATGGGGGATCAGCTCGTCGCAAGGCCACTACCTACACACCAAAAAACACAAACACAAAATAACCGCACACAGACATCCATTACTCAAATGGGATTCGAACTCACGACCCGAGTGTTCATGCGGGCGAAGACGGTTCATGCCTTAGCTTGCGCGGCCACTATGAGCGGATTGATCACCTCGTTATCTCAGATTGCTTAATAATTAGTATGTAAAGTAAAAAAGTAAAAGCAAAGCTATCCTGTAACAGGCCGTGAAGGCCCATAGGGTTTGAGACGTTGAGGGTCCTACATTATCTAGACAATCGGCTCAAAGACGGCGGTAAGTTTGTCAGCCTTACGCGCCGGCCGCGCTTTGCTCCCCAGGAAAATTATTTATTTAATTTCTGGTACTCATTTCTGTTAGAGGCTGAGTGAACCGCAGGTCCGTAGTGCGGACGGAAGGATTAGGTGAATTACGTTCATATTTCATGAATAGATAATGAAGAATTGACGTGTTCAAATTCTTGATTGTCATTTTTGTGGTCAGCATGTCCAGTTAGTCAAAAACATTTTATATTTACGTGTTATGGAATAACAGGTTGTTTAATTATATGGCGTTGGATTTCACAAGAATTATTTAGAACTCCTAAGATATAGGCACAGATCTTTCGAGACAGAAATTGACAAGCAATACGCAGTGGGTACATATGAAGAGTACTGATGGTAAGACAAGATGCTTTTGCACTACTAATGCGAATATTATACGCAAAGACGTAACAGAAACAGCAATAACACTTTGTTTTATGTTACACCTTCAACGGATTATTGTCGGGTATAAAGTGATGTTCTATTCTGGTAAAGTCGTTACATAACATTTGATATAATTTTTATCTGAACACAAAAAATACGCCTCTTTTTAAATACATTTTGTCGCTAAGAAGAAAAGGACGTAGGGAAGTTTGCAGACATATTATTCATCAGTTATTTTGAAGTAAAAATATATTATTAGTGTAAAATCTTGAATGCAACCGAGGTCATGTCTGCACGTTGTCTAACGTCATTTGTTGCTCTTACGAAGCTATCAGATCGAAGGTACCAGACCTCGCAAATCTACAAAGTATGTGTCCTTGTATTTTGTTAATTACTCATCTTACAGAATAAGTTACTGAGCTAGTGCCCATCTAGCTTGTATCCAATTCAAACACACACGCAATATTTTTTTAGAAAACCCGTTAGTGTAATATATTCAATCGATAAAAAACAAAACAAAAAAAAATAATTTTAAGAATTCTACCTTCTGGGATATAAAGCCTTGTAGTCCGCAGGTGGTACGCAGAACTCTACTTGCCACTTGCTTCAAGCTGGTTTCTTGCTTACCTCATTCTTCAACTCTGAAGATAGAGGCGAAATGTTCCTGTGAAACATGACTCCTTCAATCCAGCAATTCGCAACTCAATCCAGTCCAGTAGTTCAAGCCATTCGCACTTTTGACATTAGTTGTCACGTGTTTGTGACTAGACACATGGTTCGGATTGAGTATTAAATTATTGGGTGCTTATTACTCATAACTAAAAATAATCACAACATTTTTACTGTTCTACACAATCTAGAAAAGACTAAAACACTCTACTTTTCCCTTGCTAACGGCTTTAATGACGACTTTCCCAGTTGGCCGTCCTTGTATAATAACTTCGGGAGGACCGAATATAGAATACTAACGCCAGCAGTTCCTCTTTTGTTGTTTTCATGTTCATTGCCGCGGGAATGTTTTTTATAAGCCGTTGCCTAGCAATGAATATTTCTACGGAGCTTCTCTGTTTTTGTCATTCCGCCTTTCAGGGATCATATCAAAATATCCATAGGAAACAGTTAACTCTGAGTGAGTGGAGGAGGAGCGGTGTGTGCGCAGATGAAGGGGCCAGTTACTGAGTGAAGTTCAGCAGATTTACTCCCCAATAGTAGTCAGACCCCTCCTCTCGTTGAAGAGAAAACCTCATTTCAAAACACGTAAAAACCCCGAAACGAAAATCATGACCATGGGTCCCGACGGAACTGCGGACCAAGAATTGCTGTGCTGACGAGGACCAACAGCAATTCAACTCACCCGTCGATAGGAATGGACTGGAATGAACTGACCCTGACTCTGGTTACGTATGGACTCTGCGACAGAGGTGTTATTGCATGACTTCCGGATTCAAGAAATAGAAAATTATGGCTATAGTCCCGCGGGACCCGGAACCAAGGATGACCGTGATGGCGGGGGCCAGCTATATATTGCTTCTCCGTTTTCTACTCAGTCTTTAAATGGTTAATATCGTGACAATGCCGCCTGAACGCCGGAAGTGTGCAGTCACACAAGCACAACAGAGACGTCTATTAGTAGACAATGGCTAGGTAACACACTTTTCCGCGGCGATGAATATGCGGGTTTAAATCAGTGCGTTACCCCGAATTAAGGCAAGATCAGAGACAACGGATTCATGAAGAACCCTTGGAGGTGGTGACCTCTAACAGGTACTCAGGCAGTTATAAAAGACCGTGCATTCGTCAATATTTGCAAAGTAACTCTGATTCTCTGACTCTGAATATTTGAGTATTCAATAGCTGAAGTGTTAACCAGGTAAGATTCGTTACCAAGCAGCGACTAAGCAATCAGACATCGTTAAGGAGTTCAATGTGTGAGCTGTTATAATAAAGTGTAACTGTAAAGAAATGCCGATAAACCCAATCATCAAATCCAGAACGCACAATTATTAGTCACGCACACGCCTTATACGTGGCAATATTATTACGGAACAAACATAACGCTATAGATGAGGTGAGATGTACTTTCTATCTTTCCAATAATACAAAGCAAAGTTTAGCACTATAAAGCATAAGATTCGTTAAACAATATTTCAAGTTTTTGTGCTGCTCTCACGCAACAAATCTGCATATTTGTTACAAAGAACAATCACTCTATGTCTTTTAGGGAGTAATGTATTTCTGACAGAATTATACTAAGCCAATAAGTACGCTGTCAAAATTCAGAGAGATTCGAGTTTTGGACTGATTCTGAATGAGTTTAATTAGACTTACTTCCAGGAATTTTATCAGCGCTTGTTCGTCTGCATAGCACTGCCATCTAACGAGAATAAATGATACTTGTTACGTAAATATTCCGCTGAGTTGAACATTTTGTGTTGTTTGAGCATTATGTTTAACAATATTATGAATGTCAAGCAGTTTTAAGACCGTAGTGAAGTTTCTTGTATATAGAATATACCGTATTAGGTCTGCGAATTTTACACATGTCTTCCTTTTTATATATTCTGCGTATAACCAAATTCTAGATATGTGTGCGAGAAAGAAAATGAAAATGGTTGAAATTCCTAACGCAGTCTCTGACACCTCTGATTCTGAATTGAATGACAGTGAACGCGAAGATAAATTGAATATTTATGAATATTGCGATAGCATTTACAGCGTTCTAAATAATGAAAAAAATGAGAACAATATTTCGACAAAAAATTAAGCGAATTTTTAATGAGAATATTTTTTCAACATTACGTGGTGTGTGAGGGGAGATCGAACATACAAATGAAAACACATACCTTAGTTTTATGCTTTTCGTGTGCATTTCATGTTCATTTACGTTCCCCCAGTAACGGGACAACCAAGAAGCTGTAGTTACATATTTAGCATAAATTTATAGACTTCTTACGAAAGATAGAGTTCCAGGGAGGGGGGGGATTTGTACACCCACGCTTCTTCCTTGTCATCCATTCATTTTGGCGGGCCAGGGTTCACAGTAGTAATCTGGTGGTGAATAGTGACGTCACGTGTAATTGTTCATATTTATTTTACACTGGGTTAAAAATCAAGGATATGGCGCCTCAGGTAGAGCAAGCGCCATGGCAATAACCAATGAGATGCGCTGTTTCTTCGACATGCGCCTTTGTCCATTGCCATCTCTTTTCAATTTCTCTTCGTCTTTTTCTGACAATATTTGTATCAGCTGATCAGTATTACTTTTGCAACTTTATATTTAGGATATATGAAAAATATTTCATTAGGTCTATTCAGAGAAGAGAGGGTGGTAACAGCTCATGATAAAATTGTAATTTTGATATAAATACTTCAGTCTTCAACCGCATGAGTTACTGTTTCGTGTGAAGAGCAGAATCGCGTGGCGCCCATTAAGGTTCAGTTTCGCTTATCACCGACATCCACTTGTACCCGTGGCGCGTTGGCAGTGCCAAAAATCTTGGGCTTCTATAAGAACTAAGTTTGATCGTGAGCGTAGTTGGTGAAGAGCATCGCGTGCTGTCAAACAAGCGTCGTGTATTGAGCATCACCATTCAGAGGCATCGCCGGAACCACGTTATGAATCCGCCACTCCACAGGTTGCTGTAAGTCATGCTTCCTTTATATTGCAGGTTAGCAACGGAATATTTGGAACTAAGTTTTCAGAAAGTTTTGTAAAATTAAATTTCAACCTCTATGATGAATTTACTTGGTAGATCAGAAAAAAACATGCCTTTAAGTGGAACATAGACTTAGATTAACATATCGCTCTTCTGCACAACATTTCTAGCAAAATTCTTGTTTGCATATAATCTTTTCTTTCTTACCCATAGGCGCGGATTCCGTCTCTAGACTTATAC